>NC_083440.1:19698467-20004293 GCF_020745735.1 Hemiscyllium ocellatum | reverse complement strand
CTGTCAGAGGGTCAGTACTGAGGGAGTGCCGCACTGTCAGAGGGTTAGGACTGAGGGACTGCTGCACTGTCGGAGGGTCAGTACTGAGGGACTGCTGCACTGTCGGAGGGTCAGTACTGAGGGACTGCTGCACTGTCAGAGGGTCAGTACTGAGGGAGTGCGGTACTGTCGGAAGGTCAGTCCTGAGGGAGTGCCGGAATGTCAGAAGGTCAGTCCTGAGGGAGTGCTGCACTGTCGGAGGGTCAGTACTAAGGGAGTGCCGCACTGTCGGAGGGTCAGTACTAAGGGAGTGCCGCACTGTCGGAGGGTCAGTACTGAGGGTGTGCTGCACTGTCAGGTGGTCAGTACTGAGGAAGTGCCACACTCTCGGAGGGTCAGTACTGAGGTAGTGTCGCACTGTCGGAGGGTCAGTACTGAGAGAGTGCTGCACTGTCAGAGGGTCAGTACTGAGAGAGTGCTGCACTGTCAGAGGGTCAGTACTGTGGGAATGCTGTATTGTCTGTGGGTCAGTGCTGAGGGAGTGCACTGTCGGAGGGTCAGTACTGAGGGAGTGCTGCACTGTCAGAGCATCAGTGCTGAGGGAGTGCCACACTGTCGGAGTGCCAGTACTGAGGACGAGCCGCACTGTCGGGGGGTCAGTCCTGAGGGAGTGCTGCACTGTCGGAGGATCAGTACTGAGGACGAGCTGCACTGTCGGAGGGTCAGTACTGAGGGTGTGCCGCACTGTCGGAGCGTCAGTATTGAGGGAGTGCTGCACTGTCTGGGGCTCAGTCCTGAGGGAGTGCTGCACTGTCGGAGCATTAATTCTGAATGAATGTTGTATTTTCAGTTCTGATCGAATGCTGCACTCATGAATGATTTTCCTGTGATGAAATCCCTGGTGTACAACTCAGAACGTCTCCATCCGCCTGGGAGAGTACATTGAAGATATGCTAATCTCATGTTGAACTGTTCTGAAACTGATGTTTTCAATGCATTTGAAGGATTGTTATTAAATTTCAGGCAGGACATTTTTCCACAGAGATATTTACCCTTGCATCAGGTTGGAACATGACAAGGCTGCCTCCCGATATGATCCGATGTGCAGCAACAGGGCTGATCCAGCTCACTGTGAGAAAGACGGAGGAGTTGGTATGAGCCATCCATCACTTCACTATCCTGACAGTTCCTGGGAAAACAGCGATGGGGCATCAAGTGATGCAACATAGCATGATATAACACAACGGCTCCATTAGCAGGTCCAGAGCAGAAACTTCATTTCAGCTTTGGGACAAGTAAGAAATATTTCCAAACCATTGAGAAAGTTGGGAGGTCGAATCCCTATTGGCATGAACTTGCTCCTCAGAGCGACTGGCTCCGGAATCTGGGTCAGCTGGACAAGGTGAATACAGCAAGGCAGCTGAAGGGAATGATGGGAACTTGTGTTCAATGACAGTGTTGAAATTGTCAGCAGGAAACAGGGCAAGGCAAGCTGCTGGGAAAGGGAAAGGATTCCACTTTTAAAGGAGACGCTGTCACTTCCAAAATGTGGTTTGGTGGAAATTACAATGAGTAATAGAAAATATTGGAGTGAGCTTTGCTCCGTATCTCACCCTGTGCTGTTCCTGTCCTGGGAGATTTCCTGTGGATCTAATCTCATGGTATCCCCGTCTTGGGAGAGTTTGATGAGGGCAGGATCCTGGGGGATTACTCAAATGAATGAATAATTTTAATAAAGTTTATTTTTGTTGCGAGTTTGCAGAAAAGCTTTCATGTGTTGTCACGTTTCAGTGCCATTCTGAAGAATTGAAGAATACGACAATGAAGGATAGCTTCAGATTAAAGAGTCCATCATCAGTGAGCCAGCACATCATCCATGATGCCTGAGTTAGCATTCCCCCATCTCACTTCACCTCCATCCACACAGGACCATCCAACAACAAACTCACCCATCCTCAGGCCCCATCTTTCACCACTGGGCCCACCTCAGCAAAGGCACCTCCGCGGATGTAGCAGCCACCAAATCTGATGTCACTTCCTGTGTTCACCAGGAAAAGTAAGACCGGTCGCACACAAGGTCTTCATTTGGAAAACATGCCTCACACATTGAGCCCACTCTCCCCTGTGCTGGGTGTACACTCCCTCTCACCAGCCTACTCTCCCCTGTGCTGGGTGTACACCTCCCCTCACTGGGACCACTCTCCCCTGTGCTGGGTGTACACACCTCCTCACTGGGTCAACACACCCCTGCGCTGTATGTACACTCCTCCTCACCGGGCCCACTCTCCCCTCTGTGTGTACACTCCACCTCACTGGTTCCACACTCTCCTGTGCTGGGTGTACATCTCTCGTCAATGGGCCCACTCTCCCCTGTGCGGGGTGTACACTCCTTCTCACTGGGTCCACTCTCCCCTGCGCTGGCTGTACACCCCTCCTCCCCAGGTCCACTCTCCCCTGCGCTGGCTGTACACCCCTCCTCCCCGGGTCCACTCTCCCCTGTGCTGGGTGAATACTCCCCCTCACTGGGCCCACTCTCCCCTGTGCTGGGTGAATACTCCCCCTCACTGAGCCCACTCACCCCTGTGCTGGGTGTACATTTTTCCTCACCGGGCCCACACTCCCCTGTGTTGGGTACACCCCTCCTCACCGGGCACACTCTACCCTGTGCTGGGCGTACAATCTGCCCTCACCGGACCCTCTCTCCCATGTGCTGGTTGTACACTCTTCCTCACTGGTCCCACTCTCCCCTGTACTGGGCGTACACCCTTCCTCACCGGGCCCACACTCCTTTGTGATGGCTGTACGCTCTTCCTCACTGGGCCCGCACTCCCCTGTACCGGGCCCACCCTAGCCTGTACTGGGTGCACACACCCCCTAACCGGGCCCACTCTCCCCTGCGCTGGGTGTACACCCCTCCTCACCCGGCCGACTCTCCCCTCTGCTGAATGTACACTCCCCCGAACCGGGCCAACTCTCCCGTGTACTGGGCTTACTCTCCCCCCTCACCAGGCCCACTCTCCCCTGTGCTAACTATACACTCCCGTAACCGGGCCCACTCTCCGCTGTGTTGGGTGTACACTCTGCCTCACAGGGCCCACTTTCTCCTGTGCTGGGTGAACACCCCCACACACCGGGCCTACTTTTCCCCGTGGAGAAAGTGAGGACTGCAGATGCTGGAGATCAGAGCTGAAAATGTGTTGCTGGGAAGGCGCAGCAGGTCAGGCAGCATCCAAGGAGCAGGAGAATCCAGGTAAGGACACATGCCCGAAACGTCGATTCTCCTGCTCCTTGGATGCTGCCTGACCTGCTGCGTTTTTCCAGCAACACATTTTCAACACTTTCCCCTGTGCTAGGTGTACTCTCTCCCTCACCAGGCACACTCTCCCCTGTACTGGGTATACTCTCTCCCTCACCAGGCACACTCTCCCCTGAGCTGGGTGTACTCTCCTCCTCAGCGGTCCCGCTCTCCCCTGTGTTGGGTCTAAACTCCTCCTCACCAGGCCCACTCTCCCCTCTGCTGAGCGTACACTCCCCCGAACCGGGCCAACTCTCCCCTGTACTGGGCTTACATCCCCCTAACCGGACCCACTCTCCCCTGTGCTGGGTGTACACTCCCCCTCACAGGGTCCACTCTCCCCTGTGCTGGATTTACACCCTTCCTCACCGGGCCCGCTGTGCTGGCCGTACACTCCCCGTCACGGGGCCCACTCTCTCTTGTGCTGGGTGTACACCCCTCCTCACCATGCCACTCTCCCTTGTGCTGGGTGTACCGTCCCCCTCACCGGGCCCATTCTCCCCTGTGCTGGGTGTACACTCCTCCTCACCGGGCCCACTCTCCCTTGTGCTGGGCGTGTGCTCACCCACACCGGGCCCATTCTCCCCTTTGCTGGGTGTACACCCTGCCTCACCGGGCCCACTCTCCCCTGTGCTGGGTGTACACCCTGCCTCACCGGGCCCACCCTCCCCTGTGCTGGGTGTACACCCTGCCTCACCGGGCCCACTCTCCCCTGTCTTAGGTGCGCACTCCTCCTCACTGGGCCCACTCTCCCCTGTGCTGGGTGTGCACTCCCCCTCACCAGGCCCACTCTCCCCTGTGCTGGGTGTGCACTCCCCCTCACCAGGCCCACTCTCCCCTGTGCTGGGTGTACATTCCTCCTCACCAGGCCCACTCTCCTCTGTGTAAGATATAGGGTTAAAACTGTGCAGCATAAGGGAAGAGGTGTTGCTTCTGCAAAAGCTTACATCATAAACTTGGGCTGCATATGCAAATACTAAACAGTGAGAAGTGAAAACAGGTAGAATTATCAATGACTAATAGGGCTGAGCAACCATGCATCAGGGTGTACCAGCAACAGGAGAATAGTGTGCCAATCGTAGGGGGGAATGTACTCAATGGACGGAATTTAGTTTGGCAGGATGATCACACAAAGACAAGAAACTATGCCAGGATAGTCACAAATAAGGAATTAGATAAATAAGTGTAAGGGGCGACAGGGTTAGAATTATGGGAGAAGTAAATAGAGGCGGAGTGAAGCTCGAGCTTGTGATAGGCTGCACGCTACAGCAAAAGTAACCAATGGGGTAAAAGGGAGGACCGAGAGATGTAGCTGAACTACATAAATCTGAATGTAACCCTCAGATCGTGAGGCCTACTCATTAGACACCCGTCTAGCAAGTATGTTTCAATCAAATTCACTGCTTCAGAATTTGACTCGGATGGAAATTTATTGATATGTGAGCTATTGATATCTTTTACAATTATCAGCCAAATGGTTCCATAAAGGGCTTGTACTGCACTGCAATGTTCTGTGTTGTATGAATCTAACTTCCTTTATTAGCCAAGCGTTTCCATTACGGGCCTGTACTGCGCTGTCATGGTCTAGGTGTCTAACTTACTTTATTAGCTCAGTAGTTCCATAAAGGGTCTGTACTGCGCTGTAATTTTCTATGTTCAATGAATCTAACATCCAAAATTAGCCAACTGGTTCCATAAAAGGCCTATATTGTCCTGTAATGTTCTCTGTTCTAACATAGAGTATTAGCGGAGCGGTGCCATAAAGGGCCTGTACTGTGCTGTAATTTTCTGTGCTCTATGAGTCTAACTTCCTTTATTAGCCATGCAGTTCCACAGACGGATTGTATGTGCTGTGATCTACTATGTCCTATGAGTCTAATTTTATTTGTTAGCCGAGTGGTTCTATAAAAGGCCTGTACTGCGCTGTAATGTTCTATGTTCTGAGTCTAATTTCCTTGATGAGCCAAACGGTTCCACAAAGTTATTGTACTGTGATGTCATGTTCTATGTTGTCGTGGTGTGACTTCCTTTATTAGCTGAGTGGTTCCATGAAAGGTCTGTATTGCACTGTCATGTTCTATGCTCAATGAGTGTAACTTTCATTTCTAGCTGAACAGTTCCATAAAGGGCCTGTACTGCATTGTAGTATTCTATGAGTCTAATTTCCTGTATTAGCCGAATGGTTCCATGAAGGGCCTGTACTGCGCTGTCATATTCTAAGTTGTATTAGTCTAAATTCCTTTATCAGCCAAATGGTTCCATAAAGGGCCTCTACTGTGCTGTAATGTTCTATGTTGTAATAGTCTAACTTCCTTTTTTAGCTGAGTGGTTCCATGAAAGGCCTGTACTGCACTGTAATGCTCTATGTTCTTTGAGAGAGAGCCAAGCAGGCTAAGATAAAAGGTAGGGAGGAGGGACTAGGGGGAGGGGCGATGGAGGTGGGATAGGTGGAAGGAGGTCAAGGTGAGGGTGATAGGCCGGAGTGGGGTGGGGGCGGAGAGGTCAGGAAGAGGATTGCAGGTTAGGAGGGCGGTGCTGAGTTGAGGGAACCGACTGAGACAAGGTGGGGGGAGGGGAAATGAGGAAGCTGGAGAAATCTGAATTCATACCTTGTGGTTGGAGGGTTCCCAGGCGGAAGATGAGGCGCTCCTCCTCCAGCCGTCGTGTAGTTGTGTTCTGCCGGTGGAGGAGTCCAAGGACCTGCATGTCCTCGGTGGAGTGGGAGGGGGAGTTAAAGTGTTGAGCCACGGGGTGATTGGGTTGGTTGGTTCGGGCGGCCCAGAGGTGTTCTCTGAAGCGTTCCGCAAGTAAGCGGCCTGTCTCACCAATATAGAGGAGGCCACATCGGGTGCAGCGGATGCAATAGATGATGTGTGTGGAGGTGCAGGTGAACTTGTGGCGGATATGGAAGGATCCCTTGGGGCCTTGGAGGGAAGTGAGTGTGGAGGTGTGGAACTTGCGGAACGCTTCAGAGAACACCTCTGGGCCGCCCGAACCAACCAACCCAATCACCCCGTGGCTCAACACTTTAACTCCCCCTCCCACTCCACCGAGGACATGCAGGTCCTTGGACTCCTCCACCGGCAGAACACAACTACACGACGGCTGGAGGAGGAGCGCCTCATCTTCCGCCTGGGAACCCTCCAACCACAAGGTATGAATTCAGATTTCTCCAGCTTCCTCATTTCCCCTCCCCCCACCTTGTCTCAGTCGGTTCCCTCAACTCAGCACCGCCCTCCTAACCTGCAATCCTCTTCCTGACCTCTCCGCCCCCACCCCACTCCGGCCTATCACCCTCACCTTGACCTCCTTCCACCTATCCCACCTCCATCGCCCCTCCCCCTAGTCCCTCCTCCCTACCTTTTATCTTAGCCTGCTTGGCTCTCTCTCTCTTATTCCTGATGAAGGGCTTATGCTCGAAACGTCGAATTCTCTATTCCTGAGATGCTGCCTAACCTGCTGTGCTTTGACCAGCAACACATTTGCAGCTGTGATCTCCAGCATCTGCAGACCTCATTTTTTACTCTATGTTCTTTGAGTGGAACGGGCATAATTAACTAAGTGGTTGCATAAAGGGCCTACTCTAATGTTCTATATTTGGTGTTAGTCTAACTTCTTTTATTAGCCAAGCAGTTCCATAAAAGGTTATACTGCACTGTAATGTTCTATGTTGTATTAGTCTAATTTCCTTTATTATCTGAGCGGTTCCATAAAGGCCCTGTACTGAACTGTAATGCTCGATGTTGTATTAGTCTAACATCTGTTATTAGCCAAGCGAATCCATAAAGAGCCTGTACTACACTGTCATGTTCTATGTTGGATTAGTCTAACTTCCTTTATTAGCAGAGTGGTTCCATGAAGGGCCTGTACTTGTGAGACGTGATTTCCCATGCACTAAGCCATGTTGACAATCCCTAATTAGTCAATGCCTTTCCAAATACATATACATCCTGGCCGTCAGCATTCCCTCCTACTACTTACCAACCACCGATGTCAGGCTCACTGGTCTATAGTTCCCTGGCTTGTCCTTACCACCCTTAAACAGTGGCACCACGTTAGGCAACCTCCATTCTTCGGCACCTCACCTGTGCGATCAACGATACAAATACCTCAGCAAGAAGCCCAGCAATCACTTCCCTGGCTTCCCACAGAGTTTTTGGATACACCTGATCAGGTACTGGGGATTTATCCACTTATACATTTCAAGACATCCAGTACTTACTCCTCTGTAATATGGACATTTTTCAAGATGTCACCATTTATTTCCCTACATTCCACGTCCTTTTCCACAGTAAATACTGATACAAAATACTCGTTTAATATCTCCTCTCTCCTGTGGCTCCACACAAAGGCCACCTTGCTGATCTTTGAGGGGTCCTATTCTCTCCTTAGTTACCCCTTCGGCCTTAATATATTTGCAAAAACCCTTAGAATTGAGGAGAATACAATTTGTCAAAGCTATCTCACGTCCCCTTTGTGCCCTCCTGATTTCCCACTTAAGTATACTCCTACTTAAGTGAAATGTTGTAGTGTTCTCATTTATTATTTCAGCTATGTCCTCAGTCTCCACGTGATACTCTTTACCTTGTTCCCACTCTTTCCGATAATTGCCTGTGTACTATTTAAAGATATTTTCAAAGTAACTTGTTCAGAGGTGTTACTATGCATCTGTGGAACTGGTAGACCTTGAACCAGTGCCTTCTGGCTCAGAGATAAGGACACTACAACTGTGCCAAAAAAGCCCCTTCTTTTCCTAAGTGAAGGTTAACCATAAATCTAATCTCATGTGCTCTCTTCACTCCTCTTCTGACCACCTCCATGCTTTCCATCTACAGTTCAGGGTTAATGAAGTAAAGAAAAAAAACCTAAAACTGACATGAGAAGTAAATTTTATTAAACATGTTTACATAACATGAGTCTGAATTCCATTTAAAAGCACAGGGGAATGTTCAGACAACTGCTGCAGTTAGGTATTTTCCAAGCAGCTGTTTTTAGCCCAATAAAGGGAGTAGAACCTTGTGAATCTGTGGTTTAACTCTTCCAGCTCAGCAGTCAGGCAGTAATCAACCTTAAAGTTCTCAACCGCTCCAATCATACCTGCCTCCCCCACTAAACCTCAGTGAGTTCTAGACACCTACCACTCACTCAGTGTAAAAACACTTGCCCCTCACATCTCCTTTAAACTTATCCTCTCTCATGTTAATTGCATGTCTCCTAGTATTGGGCATATCAACTCCGGGGAAAAGGATTCTCACTGTCAACTCTATCTCAATTGAACAGACTTCAAATCAAGCCTCCCCTCCACTTCCACTGCACCACAGAAAACAACCCATGTTTTTTAAGCCGCTCCTTATAGCTCATACCCTCCAATCCGGGCAGCATCCTGTTCACCCTCTTCTGCACCCTTTCCAAAGCCTCATTATTCTTCTTATGTGGCAACCAGAAGTGATTAGATTAGATTACTTACAGTGTGGAAACAGGCCCTTCGGCCCAACAAGTCCACACCCACCCGCCGAAGCGCAACCCACCCATACCCGTACATTTACCCCTTATCTAACACTACGGGCAATTTAGCATGGCCAGTTCACCTGACCCGCACATCTTTGGAATGTGGAAACCCACGCAGACACGGGGAGAAGGTGCAAACTCCACACAGTCAGTCAGTCGCCTGAGTCGGGAATTGAACCCGGGTCTCAGGCGCTGTGAGGCAGCAGTGCTAACCACTGTGCCACCCACTAAGTGAACACAATGCTTTAACAGATTATCGACTCGCCAGGCCTCGTGACCTCTCCAGTGGCTAAGGAGGATACCAAGACCATGGTCAAGACCCCAGCAAACTCTTGGCTCACTCAATAAACTGGGGTAGATACCATCAGGACCTGGGGACTTATTCACCTTTACGCTCTTCAGGTGACCCAGCACTACTACTTTTTTGATCTCAAAATGCTGCAGCATATTAGCATGGTCCACACAAATCTCACTATTCCCCACACCCTTCTGGGTGAATACTGATGCAAAATACTCATTTAAGATCTCACCCACATTCTCTGCCTCCAAGCATACATTTCCTCCTTTATCCTTGAGAAATAGAATGCCTTGGGATTCTCTTTAACTCTAAGAGGTCATTTCAAGGCCCCTTCTTGCTCTCCTAATTCCCTGTTTAAGTTTTTGTTCTCTTTTCTTTATATCCCTCACAGGCCCTGTTCAATTTTAGCTTCTTAAACTTTATATATGATTCTGTTTTCCCTTTTGACGAAATTCACAACCTCACTATTATCCACGGTCCCCCTTACCTTGCCATCCTTATCCTTCCTCCTTTCCAGAACATGCTGGTCTCAATATAGAAACCCTGGGAACTTCACTCCAAACATTGCTCCAGCTGGATAAATGTTCATTGGCCATTACTTTCTCTTTCCTCACACTCAAGTCAATTTTGTCTCCAAGTTGCCACTGCAGCTTGGACGATGACCTGTAACCATCCTCACTAATCATATGGAAATGCATGTGTATCACATCAGTAACGCTGCCCTCATCTACTCTTTCCATTAATTCAAAACCTTTCAGCAAGTTACCAATGCACAATTTCCCGTTGATGTTTCCTAACCACCTTACCTTTCCCCACATGACCACAAGCTTTTCCCCAAATAAAGGTTGCTAATACTCCTCCCATTACCAGAGTCAAACTGACAGGGATGGAACTGCCAGGAATGACCTCACAACCCTCTTCAGAACAAGCCTGCAATATCAATCCTCCAGTCTCCTGACACCTCCTCCCAGTCCAAGGGAGACTCTAATGTTGGGGACAGTGGCGCCACAGTTTCTCCTCTCACTCCACTCAGAATTCTTGGATGTGTCTCATCCTGTCCCAGTTTCCCGCTAACCCCGAGTGCCAACACCATTTGGACAGTGACATTCACAGATCAATGTGGACTTCAACAGTTTCCTCATTTCCCCTTCCCCCACTTCACCCTAGTTCCGAACTTCCAGCACACTGTCCCCATGACTTGTCCGGACCTGTCCTACCTGCCTATCTTATTTTCCACCTATCCACTCCACCTCTCCCTCCTCCCCAACCGACCTATCACCTTCATCCCCTCCCCCACTCACCTATTGTACTCTATGCTACTTTCTCCCCACCCCCCACCCTCCTCTAGCTTATCTCCACATTTCAGGCTCTCTGCCTATATTCCTGATGAAGGGCTTTTGCCCGAAACGTCAATTTTACTGCTCCTCGGATGCTGCCTGAACTGCTGTGCTCTTCCAGCACCACTAATCCAGAATGTGGTTTCCAGCATCTGCAGTCATTGTTTTTTACCTCATTGATTTTAATCTTAGCACAAATCCTCTTGCAAGGATGCCTGCCTTGAAGTTTTCCTCCTCTCTCTACAAGAATCTCAGGGAGTCCCTCTCCCACTGGTCATTTCCTCTGCCCTGAAGCTCTTCAACCAAATAAACTCACTACCACAGCCACATTTGTTTCCTCAGTGCCTGCCTTCATAACCAACTCATCCCACACAGACTCCAGACTACCTTTAAACCAGCAGAGTTCGGACCAGAACAGGACAAAAGTATAAACTACAGATTCAAAAACATCAGCAATGGTTCTCCTTCAAGATCCTCCACTCCACACTCGCAGCAATGCCTCGGCACCTAATCTCTCTACAGTCAGCCCTGCCTCAGCTGAGGGCCACACTCTCTCAGAATTGCAAAGGACCCACTCTGTATTACATCCTCAGGAGAATTCATACTCTCAACAAATAGTATTTCAACTCCATCTCAAACATCAAAAACTGTAAGTACAACAAACTTTTATCTACCCACCTCCATAACCAGCGCTCCTCAAATATTCCAATAGATTCCCCTGGCCTCTGGAACTGCTCGGATGCCATTAGCCATGCGGCTGGTGCAGCTGTCACCCCCACATTGATTGATGTCACTTCCGCCCCCATCATGGCCACCCCCACAGCCACTCCCGCCCATCACAATTCCTCATGCACCACACGTGACATCACTTCCATCCCTCACATCATCGCTGATGTCACATGCTCACTGACTTCTGCCCACCCCCACTGACATGTTTGCCACCACTTCCGTCCCCAATAAAGCCACTCACCTGCATTCTGCTGACACGCCCCCCCCACAGATCCCACTGTCACCATCCCCTCCCCCTCCCCCCCAGAACCCTGAGGGTAACACCACCCCCATTCCCCACACCACCATACCCACTCCAGTTACAGGCTCTGTCCCCACTCCCAACTCCACACCAGATCCCAGTCCTGCCGAGTTTTCACCATCCCTCCAGACCCTCCCCTCACTGAGGACGAACAACCAGTCCTCAGCAAAGGACTCACTTTCATCCCCCTCCGTCCACGCATCAACGAATTTAATACACGCCGTGACGTCGAACACTTCTTCCGCTGCCTCTGCCTCCGAGCTTACTTTCACAATCAGAACTCCCATTCACCTTCCGAGGACCCCTTCGCCCAGCTCCGACACACTGCATCCACCTGGACACCCCACACTGGCCTATTACACGCCCTCGACCTCCATTGCCCACTGCCACCTGGACATTAACAGCCTCAGCCTGTCTACCCCCCTCCTTCACGCCAACCTCTCACCCTCAACGTGCAGCCCTCCAATCCCAATCTCACCATCAAGCCAGCAAATAAAGGGGGTGTGTGGTAGTCTGGCGCATTGACCTCTACATCACTGAAGCCAAACGCCAACTCAAGGACACCTCTTCCTACCACCCCCTCAACCATGACTCCACCCTCCCCCCCCCCAAATCACCAAACCATCATCTCCCAGACCATACAGAACCTCATCACCTCAGGAGATCTCCCACCCACAGCTTCCAACCTCAGTCTGGGAAACCCCGTACTGCCCGTTCTACCTCCTTCCCAAGATCCACAAGCCTGACCACCCTGGCCAACCCATGCACCTGTCCCACTGAACTCATTTCTACCTACCTCGACACTGTCCTATTCCCCCCCAGTTCAGGAACTCCCCACATACGTTCGAAACACCACCCACGCCCTCCACCTCCTCCAAGACTTCCGTTTCCCCAACCCCCAACGCCTCATCTTCACCATGGATATCCCATCCCTCTACAACTCCATCCGCCATGACCAGGGCCTCCAAGCTCTCCAGTTCTTCCTCTCCCAACTTCTCCAAGAGTACCCTTACGCCGACACTCATTCGTTTGGCAGAACCGGTCCTCACCATTAACAATTTCTCCTTCGAATCCTCCCACTTCCTCCAGACCAAAGGGGTAACCATGGGCACCCGTATGAGCCCCAGCTATGCCAATCTCTTTGCTGGCTATATAGAACAGTCGATCTTTTGTAATTACACCAGCACCACTCCCCACTTCTTCCTCCGCGACATTGATGACTGCCTTGGCGCCACCTTGTGCTCTCACGAGGAGGTTGAGCAATTCATCAACTTCACCAATACATTCCACCCTGACCTTAAAATTTACCTGGACCATCTCTGACACCTCCCTCCCCTTCCTGGACCCCTCCATCCCCATTAATGATGACCGACTTGATACCGACATTTTTTTTTTACAAACCCACTGACTCCCACAGCTACCTGGATTACACCTCTTCCCATTATACCTCCTGCAATAATGCCATCCAGTATTCCCAATTCCTCCACCTCTGCTGTATCTACTCCCAGGAGGACCGTTCCACCACAGAACACACCAGATGGCCTCCTTTAGAAACTACAATTTCCCTTCCCACGTGGTTAAAGATGCCCTCCAACACATCTCGTCCACATCCCACACCTCCGTCCTCAGACCCCACCCCTCCAACCATAACAAGGACAGAACACGCCTGGTGCTCACCTTCCACCCTACCAACCTTCGCACAAACCAAATCATCCGCCGAAATTTCTGCCACCTCCAAACAAACCCCACCACCAGGGATATATTTCCCTCCGCACCCATTTCTGCCTTCCACACAGACCCTTCCCTCTGTGACGACCTGGTCAGGTCCACACCCCCCTTCAACCCACCCTCCCGTCCTGGCACCTTCCCCTGCCACCGCAGGAATTGCAAAACCTGCACCCACACCTCCTCCCTCACCTCCATCCAAGGCCCTAAAGGAGCCTTCCACATCCATCAAAGTTTTTACCTGCACATCCACCAATATCATTCATTGTATCCGTTGCTCCCGATGCGGTCTCCTCTACATTGGGGAGACTGGGCACCCCCTCAAGCACTCTGCTAGGAAACATCTCCAGGACACCCACACCAATCAACCACACCGCCCTGTGTTCAAATATTTCAACTCCCCCTCCCACTCTGCTGAGGAATATGGAGGTCCTGGGCCTCCTTCACCACCGCTCCCTCACCACCAGACATCTGGAGGAAGAACACCTCATCTTCCACCTTGGAACACTTCAACCCCAGGGCATCAATGTGGAC
Source organism: Hemiscyllium ocellatum (assembly GCF_020745735.1). Taxonomy (NCBI): domain Eukaryota; kingdom Metazoa; phylum Chordata; class Chondrichthyes; order Orectolobiformes; family Hemiscylliidae; genus Hemiscyllium; species Hemiscyllium ocellatum. The sequence goes on along the minus strand of NC_083440.1, from coordinate 19,990,587 downwards.
TTCAACAGCTTCCTCATTCCCCCTTCCCCCCACAACACTCTAGTTCCAAACTTCCAGCTCAGCACTGTCCCCATGACCCATCCTACCTGCCTGTCTCCTTTCCCGCCTATCCACCCCCCCACCCCCGCCATGACCTATCACCTCCATCCCCTCCCCCCTCACCTATTGTACTCTATGCTACTCTCTCCCTACCCCCCACCCTCCTCTCACTGATCTCTCCACCCTCAGGCTCTCTGCCTTTATTCCTGATGAAGGGCTTTTGCCCGAAACGTCGGTTTTACTGCTCCTCGGACGCTGCCTGACCTGCTGTGCTCTTCCAGCACCACTGATCCAGAATTTAGAGGGATATGGGCCAAACGCCGCCAAATGGTCCTGGTTCAGTTTCGGAAATCCGGTCAGTCCGAATGGGGTCGGGTCAAAGAGCCTGTTTCCACGCTGTGTGTGAGTTATCTCTCATTCGGTTTGATTCCACTCACCCACTCCGTCCTTCCCCGGGCCAAACGTGCGTGACTTTCTCCTCAGTATATCTGCACGTTAACAGTTTTTGGCTCACACCGATACTGTTTTCTCAGCCTCACTGAAAGGATTTTAGCGGAAACCTCCACAGAGACACAGCGCCATGGCCCCGCCTCGCGATGACCGATTTAAACGATAACGCCCCGCCCCCTCCCACCGCGAGCTCGCGCGGAGACGGTTGAACGGCCGCGTCTCGCGGCTGCACGAGAACACTCAGGGCGGGCCTCAGCTCAACACCCAGCTCCGACTGGTCACAATGTCCATCAATCACAAGGTTTCAGCCAATAGGAAATGCAGACCCGCGCGTGGAATGTCGTTTGGAGCTGAATGTGGACAGAAAGAGAAATGGCCGGAGAAACTCGGCGGCCGGTTTGGCGGGATCTGTGAAGGTAAAGCAGAGGCAATTTTTCCGATCCAGTGCTCCTTCGTCAGAGTTGATAGTAACTAGGAAAGGTACAGATAGCGGGGTGAGGGCTGTCACTCCCGCAGTAGGTGGAGCTGGAGCCCCGGAAGAGAGAGAAGAGCAGTCAGACGGAGAAAGAGCTGGATCACTGTGAGGCAGGGAGAAAGGAAAGCTGGTCATGGGGCTGGCTGTGCCTGAAGCAGCCCGTGTCCTGGCAAGGGCCTGGGCTCTGGGGAAAGGACATTGCACAAGGTACTCAGCCTCTAACATGGTTGGGGTTGATATTGCCTCCCTGGTCCCAGGATCAAGAATATCTGAGTGCAGAATATTCCCAACATGGAATTGGACCAGCAGCAGGAGGACATTGTACACGTTGGAGCTAGTGACAGAGGAAGGAAAAAGGGTGATATTCTGAATATAGAAAGTTAGGCAGGAATTTTAAAAAGGAAATCCTCAATGGTAGTAATATCTGGGTTACTCCTGGTGTGATGAGTCAGTGAGGGGAGGAATAGGAGGATAGAGAAGATAAATGTGTGGCTGAGGAACTGGTGCAAGAGAGAACGGTTTACATTTTTTGGATCATTGAAATCCCTTCTGGGATAGGAGTGACATGTAGAAGAAACAGGGATTGTACCTGATTTAGAAGGAGACTAATATACTGGCAGGGAGATTTGTTAGAGCTGCTCAGGAGAATTTACATTCGTATGGCGGTGGTGAGACTGGGGATAGGGATCTGTCTGAGACTGGTGCAGTTTGGAAAAGGTAAAGGTCAAACAGTCAGGGCAGGCAGGAACAAAGCAGGGAATGAGGTAGGAGTGATAAGTGAACCTGCATGTATTTCAATGCAAGGGGCCGAATGGAGAAGTCAGATGAACTCGGAGCATGGTTAGAAACGTAAAACTGAGATTTCATAGCAATTACAGAAACATTGCTCAGGGATGGACAGGACTGGCAGCTTAATGGTCCAGGATACAAATGTTATATGAAGGATAGAAAAGGGGGGAGTGGTGTTTTTGATAAGAGGGTCTCATTATGGCTGTATTTTGGGTGGATATTACTGGAAATACATCCATGGAAGTTATTTGGGTGGAACTGAAAAGCAAGAAAGGGATGATCACCCTTATTGTGATTGTACTTTCGACCCCACAGTCAGCAGGAAATTGAGAAACAAGTTTGTAAGGAGATGGTTTAAAGGTGGTGAATGTTTTTCCTTTTTTGAGACAGGGAACAGTAGTAATACTGGGAATTACAGAACTGTCATACTTTGTGGTGAGCAAGTTATTGGAGAGGATTCTGTGAGACAGTATTTATAATTACTTAAATACCATATTTAAGTCTTATGGTGTCATAAGAGGAATCGCTAGAGAGACTCGGCAGGTTTGGGATGATCTGTGGAGATAAAGTGAAGATAATTCCAAGTGTGGTCGAACCAGGGCTCTGCAGAGCTGCAGCATAACCTTGCGGCCCTTAAACTCCATCCCCTTGCTAATGAAAGCCAACACAGCAGATGCCTTAACAATCCTGCAATTCCACACTTATGGAATCTTTGAGGATGTGACAAAATACTCTCTGATAAAGATGGACCAGTGAATATGGTGTTTGTGGATTTTAGCCAGACATTTGATAAGGTTCCCCATGGTAGGCTCATCCAGAAAATAAGGAGAATACGTGGGTGGTGCATTACTTACTAGTCAGGTCTTGGGAAATGTTGCTGAACAGAGACCTTGGAGTCCAGGTTCATAGTTCCTTGAAAATGGAGTCGCAGGTGGATAGGTTAGTGAAGAAGGCAGTTGGTGTGCTTTCTTTTATTAGTCAGAGCATTGAATATAGGAGGTTGTCGGTTATGTTGCAGCTGTACACGGCATTGGTTAGGCAGCTTTTGGAATATTGTGGGCAATTCCAGCCTCCCTCTAAAGGAAGAATATTGTGAAGTTGAAAGGGTTCTGAAAAGATATTTATAAGGCTGTTGCCAGGGTTAGAGAGTTTGAACTGTAGGGAGAGGCTGAATAGGCTGGAGCTGTTTTCCCTGCAGTGGCAATGGCTGAAAGGTGACCTTTATAAGAATTGGAAAATCATAAGGGGCATGGACAGACAAGGGCTTTTCCCTTGGGTATGGAATCTGGAACCAGAGCATGTAGGTTTCGGGTGAAAGGAGAAATATTTAAAGGGGTCCTGAGGGGCAATGTTTTCATGCAAAAGGTGGTGCATGTATGGATTGAGCTGCCAGAGGAAGGCTGGTACAATTACAACAAGTGAAAGGCATTTAGATGGCTAAATGAATAGGAAGCATTGAGGGATATGGGCCTAGATTAATTTAGAATACCTAGGTGGCATGGAGGAATTGGCCTTTCCTCACAACACCTTCCCTCCTTACCAAGCAACATCTTAGTAAATTCCTCTGAACACCTTCCAAATTTTTCACATCCTTCCTATTATGCGGCGACCATAACTGTACGCAATATTCCGAGAGGCTGCACCAGAATTTTGTACCTTTGCAGCATGACCTCGTGGCTCTGAAGCTCAATCTCTCTATCAATAAAAGCTAACACACCGTATGCCTAAATAACCCTATCAACCTGGGTGACAACTTTCAGGGATCTATTTACATGGACACTGAGATCTCTTGGCTCACCTACACTGCCAAAAACGAGTCAATTTCTGATCCAAATTGCTAAATCACCCTCAATCCAATGTCTTTGTACTTTGTGCACTAGACTACCGTGGTGAACCTTAACCGCCACCTTACTGAAATTCATATACATCACGTCAACTGCTTTACCCTCATCCACCTGTTCGGTCACTATTTCAAAGAGGTAAAAACAAGGACTGTAGATGCTGGAAACAAGAGTCTAGATTAGAGTGGTGCTGGAAAAGCACAGCATGTCAGGAAGCATCTGAGGAACAGGATCCTGATGAAGGGCATTTGCCCGAAATGTCAATTTTCTTGCTCCTCTGATACTGCCTGACCTGTTGTGCTTTTTCAGCACTACTCTAATCTAGACACCATTTCAAGGAACTCAATAAGGTATGTGAAGCACGATGCACCCTTCACAAAACCGTATTGACTATTCCCAATCAAAGTATTCCTTTTTTCGATGATTATAAATGTTATTTCTTTATAACCCTTCCCTACACTTTACCCACAACTGCAGTAAGGCTCACTGCTCCATAATTACCAGGGTTGTCTCTACTCCCCTTCTTGCGAAGGGGGCAAGGTTTGCTATCCTCCAGTCTTCTGGCGCTATTCCTGTAGATTATGACGACATAAAGATCAAAGTCAAAAGCTCTGCAATATCCTCCCTGGCTTCCCAGAGAATCCTGGGATAAATCCCATCTGGCCCAGGGGTCTTATCTATTTTCCCACTTTCCAGAATTGCTAACACCTCCTCCTTGTGAACCTCAATCCTGTCTAGTCTAGTAGCCTCCATCTCAGTATTTCCCTTGACAACATTGTCTCTTTCCAGTGTGAATGCTGACAAAAACAAAATCACTTAACACTTTTCCTATCTCCTCAGACTCCACGTACAACTTCCCACTACCATTCTTGTTTGGACCTAATCTATCGCTGGTCATTTATTCCTGATTATACCGATCAAAAGCTTTAGGGTTTTCCTTGATCCTATCTGCCAACAACTTCTCATGTTGCCTGCTGGCTCTTCTTAGTTCTGTTTTCAGGTATTTCCTCGCTAGATTGTAACCGTTGAGAGCCATTTTTCTCTCCATAACAACTTCCCTGTTACGCTTGCTCAGTTCCAGAATCAGATTTGCAATCCTTTCCTCTCCCTCTGGAACTAATCCGGAGGCTGATTGAAAACTCCCAAAAGGGTGACTTCTCCTTTGCTAATTCTAATCTCAGTCCATAGTACCTCAGTAGACGAGTCTTCAAACATCCTTTCTGTCACAGTAAAACTGCCCTTGACGAACAATGCCACACCTCCCCCTTTTTTGCCATCTTCTCTGTTCTTACTGAAACATCTAAATCCTGGAACCTGCAACAACTATTCCTGTCCCTGCTCTATCCATGTCTCTGAAATGACCACAACATTGAAGTTCCAGGTACCAACCCATGCTGCAAGTTCACTCTCCTTATTCCGGAAGATCCTGGTGTTGAAGTAGACACACTTCATACCACCTTCCTGCTTGCTGGTGCACTCTTGCAACCTTGAAACCATATTTCTGACCTTAATATCCTGGACTCTGGAACTACAATTTAAGTTCCCATCCCCCTGATGAATTAGTTTAAACCCTGTCAAAGTGCTCTCCCCCACCCCCCCCACGCAGGATATTGGGGTCCTCTGGTTCAGGTGTAGACCATCCTATTTGTAGAGGTCCCACCTACCCCAAAATGAGCCCCAATTCTCCAGATATCCGAAAGTCTTCCCCCCTGCACCATCCCTGCAGCCATGTGTTCAACTCCTCTCTCTCTCCTTATTCCTCGCCTCGCCAGCACGTGGCACGGATAATAAAGCAGAGATAACATCTGTTTGTTCTCGCTCTGACCTTCCACCCTCGTTCCCTGAATTTCTGCCTTAAATCCACATCCCTTTTCCGAACTATGTCATTAGTGCCTATGTGGACCACGATTTGGAGCTGCTCCCTCCATCCAAGGATCCCGAAGCACGATCTGAGGCATCACGAACTTTGGCACCTGGGAGGCAACACCCCAAATGTAAGTCTCTTTCATTCCCTTTCTGACCCCTTAACTCGGGAGTCCCTGGTGACAAATGCTCTGCTTATTATCCCCCCTCGCCCCCACCCCCAGCCCCTGCCAATTTCCCTTCTGAGCAATAAGGACAGACACTGTGCCAGAGACAATATATCCTTTGAGGGGAATGGCTACAGGGATCCCTGCACTGTCTGCTGGTTCCCTTCCCATCCCACCTGCCTCTTTGTTGTACCTGTGGTGTGACTACTTCCTTGTAAACCCCATCTGCCCACCTGAATGATCTGAAGATTATTAGATGTATTATTATACTTCTGAATGGGCCATTTAATTTAATTTTAATATGGATCTCGCTCTCTGTGCACCTTCTCTCTGCAGCTGTAACATTGTAGTCTTTGCTTTGTTGTATTACCTAATGCACTTTGTATGGTATAATCTGCCTGTACTGCAGGCAAGTAGAACTTTTCACTGTATCTAGAGATATGTGACAATAATCAAATCCAAGATGCTGGTGGGTGGAAAGTGTAGACTGGTGGAATCCTCACTTGAGGTAAAATACTTGAGGCACTTACTGGGATAGACATGGTCCTTAGCCATGTCCCAACCATTTCCCACACTCTGCCCTCACCACCCCTGCTCTTCCATACCACAACATTGACAAGATCCCTTTGTTCCTTGCTTTCCATCCCACAAGCACTTGCATCCCAAGGTTTATAAGCTGCTATTTCCAGTAGTTCCAATGCAGCTGCCCCATGACCACTGGCCAAAAGAGTTTGGATAATTGATTGACATAGTATAAAGGACCTGCCTCTGGAAATATGATTGAATAATTTGTTGGGGCAGAGAGAAGTTCTGAGGGTACTTCTCAACAAGCAGATGTCATCGATAGCAAATCTCCTTCACCTGTCCCCAGAGAGCAGTCTTCATTGAGCAGTCCTCATCAGGCAGATGAAAGATGAACCAGAAGAAGAGGAGGAAGGTCACGGGAAGAGTTCGCTGTCATCTCCATGAGAGAGCAGAATGCTTTAACAAGATTAAAACATTTTGTGCCGTCTGTCTGTTTGTCCTCTGGTATCAGTCACTGATACCAATTGTCACTGTTGTATACTTTGTTCATCCAATTAACTAATGTGACATATCTAAACTGATGCTTCTTTGCAAACTCAATAAACCATGAGAAAGTTACTTGGGCATTGTTGACTTCCTTTTTTTTCAAACATCTCCCTAGCCAATGGAACTCTCTTCCTCCTCACAACAGGACACTGGCAAAATACGTCAATGATGGTGGACAATTTGGAAGAATTGTGTGAGATGTCAAATGAGGTCTTTCTTGTCATTGCGATTTACAGGTCAAATTTACCAAGCAAATCCTGGAGGCAAAGATGAGATTATTACAAGTAAATGGCAAGGAACACATTCACTATTTATTATTACTTATCTTGCCTCACTTAATATATATATGTTCTTATTCTAACCCCTGCCAAAAAGCAATGAAAGGCTGAGAACTCTCAACACAAAAGTAAGTGAGTGTCTGTGACATTAGGTCGCTGTTTGCTCTTCCACACATCTATCTTGGAGACATGGCATTAACATCGCAGGGCATGCACAATGGGCAACAGCTGCATGCATCCCATGTCTGTCGATACTGGCATTCAATCTGTAGCATCTGACACATGCCAACATTAATGCTTTGTAAAATCTTGGGGGGCAACTTTTTTGTTATACAAGAGAGATGTTCATACATTATCATCAATTGGCGAACTGCTGTTGGATTGGTGATTCACCCCAATCAAACCTGTGCTGTACCAGGCAGGACCTGAGGGATGGCCTCATCAGCCTGAGCCAGGGGAAGGCCTTTGACAGGATATTGCATTTCTCCATATAGGGTGTGGTCTCCAAATGGCTTGGGGGGAGGAAATTTGTAATTAGATCTGACTGCTCTCCACCAACATCGTGAGCTCAGTCTCAATCAATGGGTGGGAATCGGAAAGCTTTCTCGATCAGATCCAGAGTCAGGCAGCACTGCCCACGCTCTTGTGTCTTGTCTGTATGTTTAGATTAGATTACTTAGTGTGGAAACAGGCCCTTCAGCCCAACAAGTCCACACCGACCCGCCGAAGCACAACCCACCCACACCCATTTTCCTAAATTCACCCCTTCACCTAACGCTACGGGCAATTTAGCATAGCCAATTCACCTAACCTTCACATTTTTGGATTGTGGGAGGAAACCGGAGCACCCGGAGGAAACCCATGCAGACACGCAGGGAGAATGTGCAAACTCCACACAGAGTCGCCTGAGGTGGGAATTCAACCCGGGTCTCTGGCGCTGTGAGGCAACAGTGCTCACTACTGTGCCACCTTTCTCTAGAGCCTTTTGCTGAGTTATTGAGGAAGGATGTGAGTGAGAGGGGAACTATTCCAGGCAGCCAGGGCCTGCAGACATAAGCCTCCCTTATGTATACAGATGACATACAAATCTTGAATAAAGTACATCCCTCCTCTGCACTCTGTCTGTATTATTCTTTCTCTCTCTCTCTCTCACACACACACACTCACACAAGTGTATAATAATATCCTCTCTGCTTTACTTTCTCTCTGTCACACACTCGTTCAGACAATAATATTACATTATCTCTCCTCTGCTGGACTATCTGTGTATCACTCTGTCTCATTCTCACAAATCTTTAATAAATTGCCCTCTGCTGCACTTTCTCTGTGTCACACTCAAATCCTAAATTAACTGTGTCTCCCCATCCCTCGATGTATTGTTTATCATGTTGTCTCTCTCACACAGGCATTTTTCTAATTCCCCCTCTGCTGCATTCATACGCACAAATCTTTAGCAATGTACCCTTTGCTGCACTTTCTGTCCATCACTCACACACAAATATTTAATACTCTCTCCTCTTCTCACTCTTTGTCACTCTCTCACATACAGAAACCATTCATAATATACCACCTGCTAGACGCTCTCACTGTTTCAATATAAGGAATTTTTCAGTCCCCCGGGATCCTCCCCGAGTCCAGTGATACCTGAAAGATCACTGTGAAAACCTCCATTAGCTCTTCAACTACCTCTTTGAGAACTCTGGGCTGTAGCCCCTCTGGTCCTGGTGATTTATCCATTCTCAGACGTTTCCATTTTTCTAGCACCTTCTCCTTGGTGATGACTACCATACTCATCTCTTCCCCTGACCCTCTTGAAATTTTGGGATATGATTTGTGTCTTGCCCATGAAGACTGACACAAAGTACTTATTCAGTTCCGCTGCCATTTCCTTGTTCCCCACTACAATTTCTCCAGATAATTTTGCCAGTGTCCATTATGTCTCTCTTCTGCCCTTTATATATCTGAAGAAACTCTTGCAATCTTTTCTAATATTACCGGCTAGCTTCCCCTCATATTTAATCTTGTCCCTCCTTATTTCTTTCTGCATTGTCCTCTGTTGGTCGATGTAGGCTTCCCAATCCTCTGGCTTCCCATTATTATTTGCCACATTTTATATTTTCTCTTTTGCTTTTATACTGTCCCTGAATTCCCTGGTCAACTAGGTAGTCTCATCCTCCTTTCAATAAGCTTCTTTTTCCTTGGCATGAATTGTTGCTGTGTTTCTCGAATAATTCTCAGAAACTCCTGCCATCGCTGTTTCACTGTAGGTCCTGTTAGGCTCCTCTCCCAGTCCATTCCGGTCAGCTTCTCCCTCATGCCTCTGCAGTTGCCTTTATTCAAGTGTAATTTTTTTTTATTTCAAAAAATACTTTATTCATAAAATACTTTGATGGTCTATACAAGTGGACTTGCTATACATATGTAAACATTCCATTTCTTTGCATAGCGAAACAGAGTAATCATTCCTATTTACAGGTCTGTACGATTACATTTTTTTAGCTGAGGCGTCAGCAGAGCCCAAATGACTGCATGGGCCCCCTGTTCTTCTTTAGGCAGGCACATGTCATACGGTGGTCTTTCCCCACTGCGCCTTGGCGGCAGTTGCCCCAAGCTTCAGCACGTCCCTCAACACGTAGTCCTGGACCTTGGAATGTGCCAGTCTGCAACACTCAGTCGGGGTCAACTCCTTCAGCTGGAAGATCAACAGTTTCGGACCACCCAGAGAGCGTCCTTCACCGAGTTGATGATCCTCCAGGCACAGTTGATGTTCGTCTCAGTGTGCATCCCAGGGAACAGGCCGTAGAGCACAGAGTCCCGCGTCATGGCGCTGCTCGGGACGAACCTCGACAACCACCACTGCATTCCTCTCCAAACTTCTTTTGAGTAGGCACATTCCAGAGGAGGTGTGTGACAGTCTCATTTCCCCCGCCCCGCAGCCGCTTCGAAAGCAGCGTGCGGGGTGCTGCTGAGAGTCCGGGCATGCATGAAGGATCTCACGGGCAGAGCCCTTCTTACCACCAGCCAAGCCATGTGTTGGTGCTTGTTGGAAAGTTCTGGCGATGAGGCATTCTGCCAAATTGCTTTGACAGTCTGCTCAGGAACCACTCAATTTGATCCTCCCTCTCCTTTTCCCGAAGGGTCTCTAGGACACTACGTGCTGACCACTTCCTGATGGACTTGTGGTCAAAGGTGTTTTTCTTCATAAATTTCTCCACGAAGTACAGGTGATACGGAGCGGTCCAACTAATCGGAGCCTTCTGCGGCAGCGAGGCCAGGCCCATCCTTCGCAACACCGAGGACAGGTAGAACCTCAGAATTTAGTGACACTTTTGCGTACCGGGGATCCACGCATAGCTTGATGCAGCCACACACAAAAGTGGCCATCAGGGTGAGGGTGGCATTGGGTGTATTTATTCCCCCGTTGTCCAGATCTTTGTACAGAAAACAGCGACGTCATCCATGTACAGGGAGGCCTTAACCTGCAGGCCCCCACTGCCAGGAATAGTCACCCCCCTCAGGCTCGCATCCTTCCTGATGGACTTGGCAAATGGCTCTATGCAGCACACAAACAAGGCAGGAGGGAAAGGGCAGCCCTGCCTGACTCCAGATCTGACTGGGAAGCTATCTGATTCCCACCCATTGATTGAGACTGCACTGACAATGTTGGTGTAGAGCAGTCTGATCCAATTGCAGATTCCCTCCCCAAAGCCCGTTTTGGAGAGAACATCTCTCATACACCTGTGTGATATCCTGTCAAAGGCTTTCTCCTGGTCCAGGCTGATCAGGCAGGTGTCCAACCCTCTGTCCTGCACGGAGGCGATCATATCCCTGAGGAGTGCAAGACTCTCAGTGATCTTCCTGCCTGACACAGCACAGGTTTGGTCAGGGTGAATCACCAACCCCAGAGCAGATCTGACCCGGTTGGCGATTACCTTTGACAGAATTTTGTAATCCACTTCAACAGTGAGATTGGTCTCCAATCTTTGAGTTCCTTCCTCTCCCCATTCTGCATGTAGATGACGGTGATGATGCCTTTCCTCATGGATTCACTCATGGTACCTGCCCAAAGCATACTGACATACACCTCCAGCAGGTCCTGGCCAATCAAGTCCCACAGAGCGGAATACAGCTCGACTGGTAAGTCGTCACTTCCGGAAGTTTTATTCTTTTCGAAGGACTCAAGGGTCTTGGTCAGCTCATCCAGAGATAGCGGCTGGTCCAGCCTCTCACGTGTTCTGTCATCTAAGACCTCCGTGATAGAGGACAGGAACGACTGGGAGGCCGCGCTGTCGGTTGGCTTCGCGTCATACAGACTGGCACAGAAGGATTAACTGATCCTCATGACATCAGTCTGAGATGACGTTATCGAGCCATCTTCTTCCTTCAGGCTGCTGAGCACAGAGCTCTCTTTGCGCACCTTCTGGAAGAAGAAACGCGAGCACATCTTGTCCTGCTCCACTGAGTGGACCCTGTACCGGAAGATTATCTTGGAAGCCTCCGAGGCAAAGAGCAAGGCTTCCTGGCCCTTCACCTCCTTGAGGTCCTCCGTGACATCAACCCCCAACGTCTGCAGCAGGAGGAGGTTCTGCATACTTTCCTGGAGCTGGGACAGTTTTCCTCGCCTCTCTCTCACCTCCTGAACACCTTTGAGGATGAAGAACCTCTTGATGTTCCCTTTTACTGTTTCCCACCAGATTGCTGGGGACTTAAAGAGGGGTTTCACGGTTTTCCAACCTGCGTAGTCCCTCTTGAGCTCCTCAATGTTTCCCGGGGTCAACAGCTTTGTGTTCAGCTTCCACGTTCCCATACCCGCCCGCTGCTCGTCCTGTAGGTGACAGTCGGCCAGCAGGAGGTAGTGGTCAGAGAAGAACACCGGCTTGACGTCGGTGGATCTGACCGATAGCGTTCGGGACACAAACAGGTAATCTATCCTTGAGTGGATAGACCCGTCTGCCCGTGACCAGGTGTATCTACACTGCACTCCGTCTGCAGGGGCGCTGAAGACGTCGTGCAGCTTGGTATCTTTTACCGTGTCCATCAGGGCTCTGGACGTGGCGTCCAGTTTACTGTACCCCCGCTAGATCTTCCATCTGTATCAATGATGCAGTTGAAGTCTCCGGCCAGAATGACCGGCCTGGATGTAGCCAGCTACAGTGGAAGCTGCTGCAGGATGGCCAACCGTTCACTCTTACCCACTGGGGCGTACACATTAATCAGTCTCAGGGGAGCATTCCTTTACATGACGTCAGCGACGAGGAGGTCCCCGCCCACCACCTTTTTAAAGTCGGAGATGATGAAGTTGCCTCTTCGCAACAGGATAACCAGGCTGGAAGCGCGGCTATCATTGCCTCCCGACCAAACTGACGGCCCATGGGCCCACAAGCTCGACCATCTCCTGTAGCTGCTGAGGTGCGGTATCCCACACTCCTGCAGAAACAGGACGTTGGCTTTAACGTTGGTCAGGAAGGCCATCGTAGAAACACATCACGTAGCCGATTTGATGCTACGCACATTGATGTTGGCAATTTTTAACCCCATATTCACAGTTTACGAGGTTAACAGTGTCCATTTACTGCTGGTCTTGCCCCTCTGGGGTAGCTGTGTGCATCCTAGTGGTGACGGCAAACTGCTGGACCTTCCCAGGGCTGTGGTAGCTGTCCGGCTCCACGCTGGAGCCATTTCCCTGCTCTGGTGTCTTCGGGTCGGGCCCAGGGCCCACACCGTCCACTCTCCATCTGACAGCGGGGCTGTCGCAGGACCACTGCTCCCAGTTACCTGGAGCTGTGGGCCGCTGGGTACCTCTTGGTTCTCACTGGGTGGGGGGAGGCCTTTATCCATCCCCTCAGAGGAATCATCTTTTCCTGCTTGGGTGGTACTGCCCTCTTTTTTCCCCACGGCGCTCTGTCTCTTCCTTTGGTGACGACCCTCCTTGCGCCCGTCCTCACCGTCGGAAGAGCTGCCTGTATCCTCGTCGTGTAGGTGTCGCTTCCCCCTTTGTTGGGTGGCTTTGGGGCCCTTGAGAGGTTTCCTCTTCCTGCTTTTGACAGTAATCCAATCCTCTGCCTCCTTTGATCCCTCCTCTTCCATTTCCTCCGTCTGTCTTGAAGGAGCTTGGATCGGCTGCTGCATCTCTCCGCTGTCTGCTGTTTGCTCCGCTATAGCCTGCTTCTCCCTCATGCCTCTGTAGTTGCCTTTATTCAACTGTAATATATTTACTAATACGGTTACATATGATTCCTCCTTCTCCCTCTTAAACTGCAGAGTAAATACATTCATATTATGGTCACTGCTCCTCAGGGTCCCTTCACCGTAAGCTCCCTTATCAAGTCTGCCTCATTGCACAACACTAACTCCAGCATTGACTGTCCCCTAGTGGGCTCCACCACAAGCTGCTCCAGAAAGCCATCCCGTACACATTCCACAAATTCCTTTTCTTGCAATCCATGACCCACCTGTTTTTTTCCCAATCCATCTGCATATTGAAATCCTCTATGATCACAGTAACCTTACCTTTCTTACATGCCTTTTCTGTCTCTTGCTGTATCTTGTGTCCCAAATCCTGATTATTGTTTGGAGGTGTTGAGACGGAAACCGAATGGTCTCGTCTCTACGTGTTCGTTGGAAGGAGAGATCAAACCGGCTAGAGTTTGGAGCAAAAAACACCGTTTATTACAGAATCAAGACTGGCAAACTATACAACGAATTCAAAAGCATGCAATTTCGTTGGAGAAGGCGTTCTGCCTCTCCCTTCGGATCTGGTGCAGTTATACTTCGCGCTTCCTCGAGTTCCCGGTCAGGTTCCCCTTGTTCGGCTCTTTCATTGGTCGGTTCACCTGTCTGTGAAGGGATTAGTGTCTCTATTGGCTGCCCCGGGATACCTGCTGTGCCGAACAATGGGTAGACATCCTGGGTTCGGCAGTTTCCGATCTTGTAAATTAAAAGTTTATTGTTGGAAGGGTTTCCTCATTGCCATGCGTCTGGCTGTCTGGGCGTTCACAATAGTTCTCCATAGTTGAATATACAGATATTATCATTTGACATAGGACCCGAATGAGTTTGACGTCAGCGGAGGCATTAGCAAGTACTTTATCAATCAAGTGTAGTATCGGTGCGATTTACACTATCCAATAGTTACCGGTTTCCTTTATTAACAATGAGAGTGTAACAGGATGATCTGAAACTGATGGACATGTTCTAATCCCCCAGGAATGTGGCCCCAGGCAGACAGTCCTGCAGTGGCTGGGTTTACTTTACATGGCTGTGTTTTAGCTGGTATCTGACAGTGTCTGCTTTAATAATGGTGCTCCCCTCCCTAGCCCCAATGTAGGTACCCCGATAGCAGATTCTCCCCAACAGAGGCCTGTTGATAACTCCCGTTATGATTTTTTTTCGAACAAGGCAACCCAATTCCCTCTGCCCACCTACCATTTTAATAGGATGCATATCCCTGGATATTTGAGATTAGAACAGTAAAGTATAGTACAAATTAATTTTATAAATCTGATAGGTATTTCTCTCATTTTCCTGTCCCTCCCTGTTTCGGTTGTCCTGCTCCTCTAGTAACGATATAAAATGATTCGGAAGCCTGTCTGCCTTTCCTCACTTTCATGCACTACATCGTTTGGGTTTGTCTTTCTGTATTCAGTCATAACAGGAATGAATGATTTTGTAGGCACAGTGAACCGAGTGTCTTGATTTCCTACAGCATCACTAACAATAAAGTGGGTTTTGAATTGTTTTGACAATAAAATCAATCAAAATCAATTCAAAACTGATGTTAATGTCAGAGACGCTTCACAAAATCAAGAAAAGTTTGTCCTGCAAAATCAGACCTGAAGCTAATCAAGCTGGTCCAGTTTTGCTCCAACATTGGGAGAGTTAAAAGGAAAATATCAAGAGGTAAATATTTGCAACAACTGACTAAGCACTCTCTGAGTTCGAGTCCACTGTATCCACAGAGGTCCAGAACTCAATGCAGTCTGAAAGGATCATTGGGGTCTATCTTCCCTCCATTACAGACATTTACACCACGCGCTGCATCCAAAAGGCTAAGAGCATTGTGGAAGACCCCACACACCCCTCACTCAAACTCTTCTCCCACTTGCCATCTGACAGAAGATACCAGGTCGTACGATCTTTCACAGCCAGACTGTGCAACAGTTTGCTTCCCCAAGCCATCAGGCTCATTAATGGTTGGACTCTTTCTAATCTGAAATTCCTACATATTGCTGCTAGAAAAGTGTCTATCATCCATCATTCTTCTGTTACACTGTAACTTGTGTGTTTTCCATTTCTTATGCCATGAACAATTGTGTAGTTTGTGCTGTTCATGTAGCGCCCTCTGTACTGGAGGAACATTGTCTAGTTTTTACTGGATCAGTTGTATGTGGTAGAAATGACAAATAAAAGTTACTCTATTCTTCTGTACTGTTACATCAGAGCATGGACAAAGAAACTGAACAGGAAAGGCGAGAGAGAGAGTGAGAGCTCTTTGCAGCATTTGGTCGAATATAACTGAATGAGCGCCTGGGACAGAAGTCAATGGGAATCAAGGAATACATTCTCAATGGTTAAAGTTATCCATACCGCAAAGGGAAATGTTTCTGGTGACCACAAGCCTATCATATCAGCAGGACAACTTTTCCATGGGGTTTCCTCACAATCATCTCCAACACCTCACCACGGCCAGGGTACGTTGAGGATCAGGATTTACGTGCACTTGGAAAAGCAAGGACTGATTAGGGAAAGTTATCATGGCTTTTTGTGTGGGAAATCATCTCTCATTAACTTGATTGAGGTTTCTGAAGAGGTGACAATGAGGATTGATGAAGGCAGAGCAGCAGACGTTTATAAGGCTGAGGGGTGACCTTAGAGACGTTTATAAAATCATGAGGGGCATTTTTCCCCAGGATAGAGGAGTCCAAAAGAAGAGGCCACAGGTTTAATTTGAGAGAAGATAGATTTAAAAGGGACCTGAGGGGCAACCTTTTTTTTATGCAGAGGATGGTGTATGTATGGAATGAGTTGCCAGAGGAGGTGATGAAGTAGGGTACAATTACAACATTTGAAAAGCATCTGGATGGGTATATGAATAGGAAGGATTTAGAGGGATATGGGCCAAATGTTGGCAAGTGGGTCTAGGTTTATTGAAGTTATCTGATGGATGCCAGCCACTTAAACAATGAGTCTATTTCCGTGCTGTACAACTCCATGGCTCTGTGAGTCTTGATTTGCAATTCTAAGGTAGCAAATTGCAATAGGAATATTTGGAGACAAAGCCAAATCATTTGTGGCTGATTCACTCGATCGAACTTCAGGTCCACCATGGTTCTGTTCATTTCAATTGGCAGGGTTGGCAGAGTTTCATAGCTTAGAGATCAAAGTTCACATAATACAAAATGGAATGATTAGTCTAAGGATTTCAGTTCAGAACAGTAACTTAATAGTTCCAGTGATCGTACTCGATCAGAATTAGAACCTGTTTCATTTTTTGTCTTGATTTGCCTTGTGGAGAGGCATGAATTTTTAGCATTGTTAACAGTGTAGTTTGTTTAGGCCAGAGAATGGAACAGCACAAACTCCAGGCAATTGCATATATGAAGAGAATACATGGAGGTGAGAGCGGGGGTAGGGGTTATTTGTTTTAAACGAGGTGTCACATTTCATCAAGGTATGTAAGTAATCCCTACCATCTTCATTGAGTGGTTACTATTGGCTGTGCACTGCTTGAGGGGACACACTAGAGCCAGATTCAATCATGCATGGGGAAAACCATGGCAAGTGGGACTCGGGAAGGAGCCCAGTCAGACAGCTGATGCCTACAATGAGAGGCTGCAGTGCCTCCCTGTGTGCTGCACCATTCTCTGTGTCCAGCTCTGTCCCAGTGGGTTGCTGCAATCTCATTCACACTCAAGCCGACAGACTACCGGCTTGTTCGGGACGTACACTCAGCCCCAGCGCATCTGATTGGTACATTACTGGTTATCTACATTCACTATCAAACATGTTCACAGAAAAGATTAGGTGAAGCCACCTGGATGAACAGATCGTTTCCTCTCGTTTGAAAATCTGGAAACTATGGGGCAGCAATGAAACTGTCAGCCGTGAGCTGTAAGGCTTTGGTCACAGTCAGGCTGATAGAAAATATAGGAAGCGGCTGAGTCCTGCGGTAGTCAGCAAAAATTGACTATCGCTTCTCGGCCTTTTGGCTAAGATCATGTGTAGTTCTGTTCTTGTCAGTTTTAATATCTGATATGTCCCTTATTTAGGGACTCCATATTAATCTGATTTTTGCAGGAAGGAGTTGTGTTTGGAGCTTGCTCCACCAACTTCGCGCATCGTCCTAGTATTGCAGTGTTTCTGGGAATGGTGCACCCCTCATTAAAAATTCTGAAAAGCAGATTTGTTTGTTTTGTTTTGGGTATGTTTTTTGCTGTATTTCTTATGTTCTGAGCTTAAACAGTATTTGGTTAGACAAGTCAGACTTACTTTCGTGTAATTCCGATTCATTTATGTTTCTGCACGTTCAGCACTCACTCTCAATGTTGTCACTTCGTCCCTGGTAAATATCGCCCCTTCCCACCAGCCCCAATTCCGAACAACGAAAGTAAAACAAAGTTGCCCACCAGCTCTACCTAATGGCAAACTGCATTTCACAAAACAAAATGGCGATGAAGCTATTGAAGTAATCAACAGTTCGGATTTTGATGATGATGATGAGAATCACTTTGATGTATTAAGGGAGAGATTTTGAGAACAATGTGATGCAAAGATCTGATGTATTTAAAGCACAGAGTCAGAGAGATGTGCAGCACAGAAACAGACCCTTCAGTCCAACTGTAATGTGCCTAGTCGGAAGATGAGATGCTGTTCCTCCAGTTTGCGTTGAGCTTCACTGGAATATTTCAGCAGGCCAAGGACAGACATGTGGGTATGGGAGCAGGATTGTGTGTTGAAGTCGCAAGCCACGGGAAGGTCACCTGATTGTGTACACACCGAAGGTGCTCAGCAAAGCGATCACCCAGTCGGCGTTTTGTCTTTCCGATATAGAGGAGACCACATTGGGAGCAACGACTGCAATAGACCAAACTGAAGGAGATACAAGTGAAACGCTGCTTAATCTGAAATGAGTGTCTGGGACCTGCTGCAATGTTCCAGTGAAGCTCAACGCAAACTGGAGGAACAGCATCTCATCTTCAGACTAGGCACGTTACAGCCTGCCGGTCTCAACACTGAATTCAACAACTTCAGATGATTATCCTATCTCGACCCCACTGTTTTCATTCTGCTCCGTAATTTTACTTCATTTATTTTATTTATCTTTTCTTTCACTGTTCTGTACCTCTTCTTTCTTGATGGTCTCTCTTTCTTTTGCTCCCCACTCTCTCATCACCATTTTCCTCTCTTCTTCCCCCTTTGCTACCCTTCTCCCTTGTTTTCCTTTTGGCTTGGAATATGTGTAGTTCCTGAGGTCCAGAGGAAGAGATTCTGCTCGAGAGCTGCAGGTTCGACGCTGCGGAAGTGCGCTGGGGGGAGAAAATACCAAGGGGTTCGTGTTGCGAGTCGTTGGAGCTGCTGGAGACCATCGCTGGATCGTGATTGGCCGCTGGAGGATCGTTTGGTTGTGCTGACCTGCTCTTGGTGGATCTTTATGCTGGCTTCGGCCTAACGCCAATTCAGGTATCAGCCAACCTCAGAGCTATGGCCTCAGCAGCCGCTCGCAGCCCTGGCCAGGGCATTCGCAACACAGTCAGGGTGACTGTGAAGAAGGTGGAGGAGCACACACCGGTCGATCGGATGGTGTTTGTGAAGGAGGTTTTGCTGGAGTGCTGTGGGTTTGCAGCAGCGGACGTGTACTGCCTGCAGGATTTCCCTGGGGCAAGGTGGAGCAGGATGAGACGTGCTCACGTTTCTTCTTCCAGAAGGTGCACAAAGAGAGCTCTGTGCTCAGCAGCCTGAAAGAAGAAGACGGCTCGACAACGTCATCTCAGGCTGACGTCATGAGGATCAGTAAATCCTTCTATGCCAGTCTGTATGACGCGAAGCCGACCGACAGCGCGGCCTCCCAGTCGTTCCTGTCGTCTATCACGGAGGTCTTAGACGACAGAACACGCGAGAGGCTGGACCAGCCGCTATCTCTGGACGAGCTGACCAAGGCCCTCGAGTCCTTCGAAAAGAATAAAACTCCCGGAAGCGATGGCTTACCGGTCGAGCTCTATTCCGCTCTGTGGGACTTGATCGGCCAGGACCTGCTGGAGGTGTATATCAGTATGCTTCGGGCAGGTACCATGAGCAAATCCATGAGGAAAGGCATCATCACCCTCATCTATAAGCGGAAGGGGGAGAGGGAGGAACTCAAAAATTGGAGACCGATCACACTGTTGAATGCAGATTACAAAATCCTGTCAAAGGTAATTGCCAACCGGGTCAGGTCTGCTCTGGGGTCGGTGATTCACCCTGACCAAACCTGTGCTGTGCCAGGCAGGAAGATCGCTGAGAGTCTCGCACTCCTCAGGGATACGATCGCCTACGTGCAGGACAGAGGGTTGGACGCCTGCCTGATCAGCCTGGACCAGGAGAAAGCCTTTGACAGGATATCACACATGTATATGAGAGATGTTCTCTCCAAAATGGGCTTTGGGGAGGGAATCTGCAATTGGATCAGACTGCTCTACACCAACATCGTCAGTGCAGTCTCAATCAATGGGTGGGAATCAGATAGCTTCCCAGTCAGATCTGGAGTCAGGCAGGGCTGCCATCTCTCTCCTGCCTTGTTTGTGTGCTGCATAGAGCCATTTGCCGAGTCCATCAGGAAGGATGCGAGCCTGAGAGGGGTGACTATTCCGGGCAGCGGGGGCCTGCAGGTTAAGGCCTCCCTGTACATGGATGACGTCGCCGTTTTCTGCTCGGATCCGCTGTCCGTGCGCAGACTCATGTGCATCTGCGACCAGTTTGAACGGGCCTCGGGGGCCAAGGTAAACCGAGGCAAGAGCGAGGCCATGCTCTTCGGGAACTGGGCCGACCAATCCTCGATCCCCTTCACCGTCAGGACCGACCACCTGAAGGTGCTGGGTATTTGGTTCGGGGGGCTGGGGCGTGCGCCAAGTCTTGGGAGGAGCGTATCAGTAAAGTGAGGCAGAAACTGGGCAGATGGAGGCTACGGTCGCTCTCCATCACGGGAAAAAACCTGGTCATCAGGTGTGAGGCACTGTCATTGCTGTTGTACGTGGCACAGGTCTGGCCTATTCCCAGAACCTGCGCCGCTGCAGTCGCCCGGGCCATCTTCCAGTTCATATGGAGTTCAAAGATGGACCGGGTCCGAAGGGACTCACTATACAAAGATCTGGGCAACGGGGGAAAAAATACACCCAATGCCACCCTCACCCTGATGGCCACCTTTGTGTGTGGCTGCATCAAGCTGTGTGTGGATCCCCGGTACGCACACACCAAGTGTCACTACGTACTGAAGTTCTACCTGTCCCCGGTGTTGCGAAGGATGGGCCTGGCCTCGCTGCCGCGGAACGCTCCGAGTAGTTGGACCGTTCCGTACCACCTGTCCTTCATGGAGAAATTTCTGAAGGAAAACACCTTTGACCACAAGTCCATCAGGAAGTGGTCAGCACGTAGCGTCCTCGAGACCCTTCGGGAAAAGGAGAGGGCGGATCCTGTTGAGTGGTTCCCTGAGCAGACTGTCAAAGCAATTTGGCAGAATGCCTCATCGCCAGAACTTTCCAACAAGCACCAAGACATGGCCTGGCTGGTGGTGAGAAGGGCTCTACCTGTGAGATCGTTTATGCACGCCCGGACTCTCAGCCGCACCGCACGCTGCCCTCGAAGCGGCTGCGGGGGGGACGAGACTGTCACACACCTCCTTCTGGAATGTGCCTATGCAGAGGAAGTCTGGAGAGGAATGCAGTGGTATTTGTCGAGGTTCGTCCCGAGCAGCGCCGTGACGCGGGACTCCGTGCTCTACGGCCTGTTCCCCGGGACGCACACCGAGACGAACATCAACTGCGCCTGGAGGATCATCAACTCAGTGAAGGACGCTCTCTGGGTGGTCCGAAACCTGTTGATCTTCCAGCTGAAGGAGTTGACCCCGACTGAGTGTTGCAGACTGGCACATTCCAAGGTCCAGGACTACGTGTTGAGGGACGCGCTGAAGCTTGGGGCAGCTGCCGCCAAGGCGCGGTGGGGAAAGACCACCGTTTAACATCTGCCTGTCGAAAGAAAAGCAGGGGGCCCATGCAGTCATTTGGGCTCTGCTGACGCCTTAGCTCAATATGTGAGTGAGAGATGCACAGATCTGTATGGAATAATGGTAATTCGGAGCTGTGTATGTAAATGTGGAAATATGAATGGCATTACCTAATGTACAGTGTATCAAATTATTCTATGCATATTTTATGAATAAAATATATTTTTGAAATAAAAAAAAAGCGGACGTGTACTGCCTGCAGGATTTCCCTGGGGCAGGCTACTTCGCCGTGACCTTCAGGAGCGTGAAGCATTGTGAGCAGCTCCTGAAGGTCTTCAAGGAGAAGGAAGGGGAACCTCTGTTCTCCATCTTGTCGGCGGTCCCGTTGTGTGTGCTTCCTGCGCAGAGGAGTCGGGTTGTGACAATCCAAATGTACAACCCTTACGTCCCAGCGGCAGATGTTCTCACTTTCTTGAAGAGGTATGTCCAGGTGGAAGGCGAAAGCACTGATGTGGTCGATCCTTTCGGGATCTGGACCAGTAAGCGGCAGGTCAAGGTAACCCTGAGGGTCGATGGCAGCGGGAACATCCTCCACCCACCCTCCAGCTTCGCCATCGGAGGAAGCAGAGGTTACCTGACGTACGCAGGGCAGCCGAAGGTGTGCCGAACCTGCGGGAGGTCAGGCCACATGGCGGCCGACTGTAAAGTGAATGTATGCCGAAATTGCAAACAGGAAGGCCACCTGACCAAGGATTGCAAGGAGGCCAAGAACTGTAACCTGTGCGGAGAGGCAGGCCACATGTACAAGGCCTGCCCAAGACGAGGAGCCGCCACCTACGCACAGATGGCCAGAGGTGGCAACACGAGCCGGGGACCGCCAAAGCCCAGCAGGGCACCACAAGATAGCACGGAAACGGTGCCTGGAGACACCCAGAAGGAAGAGCAGGCGGTAGCGGAGCAGACAGCAGACAGCGGGGAGGTGCAGCAGCCGATCCAAGCTCCTTCAAGGCAGGCGGAGGAAATGGAAGAGGAGGAATCAAAGGAGGCAGATGACTGGATCACAGTCAGAAATAGGAAGAGGAAACCTGTCTCGGGCCCCAAAGCCACCCAGAGAAGGGGGAAACGACACCTCCAAGCCGAGGATACAGGCAGCTCTTCTGATGGTGAGGACGGGCACAAGAAGGGTCGCCACCAGAGGAAGAGACAGAGCGCCATGGGGAGAAAGGAGGGCAGCACCACCCAAGAAGGGAAAGATGATCCTTCTGTGGGGATGGGTAAAGGCCTCCCCCTACCCGGTGAGAACCAAGAGGTGTCCACCGGCCCACAGCTCCAGGTAACTGGGAGCAGCGGTCCTGTGACAGCCCCGCTGTCAGATGGAGAACTGGACGGTGCGGACCCTGGGCTTGACACAAAGACACCAGAGCGGGGAAATGGCTCCAGCGTGGAGCCAGACAGCTACCTCAGCCCTGGGATGGTCCAGCAGTTTGCCGTCACCACGGGGATGCACGCAGCTACCCCAGAGGAGCAAGACCAGCAGCAAATGGACACTATTAACCTTGTAAGTTGTTAAAATGGGGTTTAAAGTTGCCAGCATCAATGTGCGTAGCATCAAATCGGCTACGCGATGTGTTTCAACGATGGCCTTCCTGGCCAGCGTTAAAGCCGACCTCCTGTTTCTGCAGGAGTGTGGGATACCGCACCTCAGCAGCTACAGGAGATGGTCGAGCTTGTGGGCCCATGGGCAGTCAGTTTGGTCGGGGGGCAACGATAGCCGCGCCTCCGGCCTGGGTATCCTGTTGCGAGGAAGCAACTTCACCATCTCCGAGGTTAAGGAGGTGGTGGGCGGGCGCCTCCTCGTCGCCGACGTTATGTACAGGAATGCTCCCCTGAGACTGATCAATGTGTACGCCCCAGTGGGTAAGAGTGAACGGTTGGCCGTCCTGCAGCAGCTTCCACTGTTGCTGGCTACGTCCAGGCCGGTCATTCTGGCCGGAGACTTCAACTGTATCATTGATGCAGATGGACGATCCGGCGGGGGGGACAGTAAACTGGACGCCACGTCCAGAGCCCTGATGGACGCGGTAAAAGATGCCAAGCTGCACGACATCTTCAGCACCCCTGCAGACGGAGCGCAGCGTAGATACACCTGGTCACGGGCAGACGGGTCTATCCGCTCAAGGATAGATTACCTGTTTGTGTCCCGAACGCTCTCGGTCAGATCCACCGACGTCAAGCCGGTGTTCTTCTCTGACCACTGCCTCCTGCTGGCCGACTGTCACCTACAGGACGAGCAGCGGGCGGGTAAGGGAACGTGGAAGCTGAACACTAAGCTGTTGACCCCGGGAAACATTGAGGAGCTCAAGAGGGACTACGCAGGTTGGAGAACCGTGATGCCCCTCTTTGAGTCTCCAGCAGACTGGTGGGAAACAGTTAAAGGGAACATCAAGAGGTTCTTCATCCTCAAAGGTGTTCAGGAGGCGAGAGAGAGGCGGGGAAAACTGTCCCAGCTCCAGGAAAGTATGCAGAACCTGCTCCTGCTGCAGACGATGGGGGTCGATGTCACAGAGGACCTCAAGGAGGTGAAGGGCCAGCAAGCCTCGCTCTTTGCCTCAGAGGCCTCCAAGATAATCTTCCGGTCCAGGGTCCGCTCGGTGGAGCAGGACGAGACGTGCTCACGTTTCTTCTTCCAGAAGGTGCACAAAGAGAGCTCTGTGCTCAGCAGCCTGAAAGAAGAAGACGGCTCGACAACGTCATCTCAGGCTGACGTCATGAGGATCAGTAAATCCTTCTATGCCAGTCTGTATGACGCGAAGCCGACCGACAGCGCGGCCTCCCAGTCGTTCCTGTCGTCTATCACGGAGGTCTTAGACGACAGAACATGCGAGAGGCTGGACCAGCCGCTATCTCTGGACGAGCTGACCAAGGCCCTCGAGTCCTTCGAAAAGAATAAAACTCCCTGAAGCGATGGCTTACCGGTCGAGCTCTATTCCGCTCTGTGGGACTTGATTGGCCAGGACCTGCTGGAGGTGTATGTCAGTATGCTTCGGGCAGGTACCATGAGCGAATCCATGAGGAAAGGCATCATCACCCTCATCTATAAGCGGAAGGGGGAGAGGGAGGAACTCAAAAATTGGAGACCGATCACACTGTTGAATGCAGATTACAAAATCCTGTCAAAGGTAATTGCCAACCGGGTCAGGTCTGCTCTGGGGTCGGTGATTCACCCTGACCAAACCTGTGCTGTGCCAGGCAGGAAGATCGCTGAGAGTCTCGCACTCCTCAGGGATACGATCGCCTACGTGCAGGACAGAGGGTTGGACGCCTGCCTGATCAGCCTGGACCAGGAGAAAGCCTTTGACAGGATATCACACATGTATATGAGAGATGTTCTCTCCAAAATGGGCTTTGGGGAGGGAATCTGCAATTGGATCAGACTGCTCTACACCAACATCGTAAGTGCAGTCTCAATCAATGGGTGGGAATCAGATAGCTTCCCAGTCAGATCTGGAGTCAGGCAGGGCTGCCCTCTCTCTCCAGCCTTGTTTGTGTGCTGCATAGAGCCATTTGCCGAGTCCATCAGGAAGGATGCGAGCCTGAGAGGGGTGACTATTCCTGGCAGCGGGGGCCTGCAGGTTAAGGCCTCCCTGTACATGGATGACGTCGCCGTTTTCTGCTCGGATCCGCTGTCCGTGCGCAGACTCATGTGCATTTGTGACCAGTTCGAACGGGCCTCGGGGGCCAAGGTAAACCGAGGCAAGAGCGAGGCCATGCTCTTCGGGAACTGGGCCGACCAATCCTCGATCCCCTTCACCGTCAGGACCGACCACCTGAAGGTGCTGGGTATTTGGTTCGGGGGGGCTGGGGCGTGCGCCAAGTTTTGGGAGGAGCGTATCAGTAAAGTGAGGCAGAAACTGGGCAGATGGAGGCTACGGTCGCTCTCCATCATGGGAAAAAACCTGGTCATCAGGTGTGAGGCACTGTCATTGCTGTTGTACGTGGCACAGGTCTGGCCTATTCCCAGAACCTGCGCCGCTGCAGTCGTCCGGGCCATCTTCCAGTTCATATGGAGTTCAAAGATGGACCGGGTCCGAAGGGACTCCCTGTACAAAGATCTGGGCAACGGGGGAAAAAATACACCCAATGCCACCCTCACCCTGATGGCCACCTTTGTGTGTGGCTGCATCAAGCTGTGTGTGGATCCCCGGTACGCAAACACCAAGTGTCACTACGTACTGAAGTTCTACCTGTCCCCGGTGTTGCGAAGGATGGGCCTGGCCTCGCTGCCGCGGAACGCTCCGAGTAGTTGGACCGTTCCGTACCACCTGTCCTTCGTGGAGAAATTTCTGAAGAAAAACACCTTTGACCACAAGTCCATCAGGAAGTGGTCAGCACGTAGCGTCCTCGAGACCCTTCGGGAAAAGGAGAGGGCGGATCCTGT
Organism: Hemiscyllium ocellatum; assembly: GCF_020745735.1. NCBI lineage: Eukaryota > Metazoa > Chordata > Chondrichthyes > Orectolobiformes > Hemiscylliidae > Hemiscyllium > Hemiscyllium ocellatum. The sequence continues at coordinate 19,964,982 of NC_083440.1, read as the reverse complement.
TGAGTGGTTCCCTGAGCAGACTGTCAAAGCAATTTGGCAGAATGCCTCATCGCCAGAACTTTCCAACAAGCACCAAGACATGGCTTGGCTGGTGGTGAGAAGGGCTCTACCTGTGAGATCGTTTATGCACGCCCGGACTCTCAGCCGCACCGCACGCTGCCCTCGAAGCGGCTGCTGGGGGGGGACGACACTGTCACACACCTCCTTCTGGAATGTGCCTATGCAGAGGAAGTCTGGAGAGGAATGCAGTGGTATTTGTCGAGGTTCGTCCCGAGCAGCACCGTGACGCGGGACTCCGTGCTCTACGGCCTGTTCCCCGGGACGCACATCGAGACGAACATCAACTGCGCCTGGAGGATCATCAACTCGGTGAAGGACGCTCTCTGGGCGGTCCGAAACCTGTTGATCTTCCAGCTGAAGGAGTTGACCCCGACTGAGTGTTGCAGACTGGCACATTCCAAGGTCCAGGACTACGTGTTGAGGGACGCGCTGAAGCTTGGGGCAGCTGCTGCCAAGGTGCGGTGGGGAAAGACCACCGTTTAACATCTGCCTGTCTAAAGAAAAGCAGGGGGCCCATGCAGTCATTTGGGCTCTGCTGACACCTCAGCTCAATATATGAGTGAGAAATGCACTGATCTGTATGTAATAATGATAATTCGGAGCTGTGTATGTAAATGTGGAAATATGAATGGCATTACCTAATGTACAGTGTATCAAATTATTCTATGCATATTTTATGAATAAAGTATATTTTTGAAATAAAAAAAATGTGGGTATGGGAGCAGGATTGTGTGTTGAAGTCGCAAGCCACGGGAAGGTCACCTGATTGTGTACACACCGAAGGTGCTCAGCAAAGCGATCACCCAGTCGGCGTTTTATCTCTCCGATACAGAGGAGACCACATTGAGAGCAACGTATGCAATAGACCAAATTGAAGGAGATACAAGTGAAACGCTGCTTAATCTGAAATGAGTGTCTGGGGCCTGCTGCAATGTTCCAGTGAAGCTCAACGCAAACGGGAGGAACAGCATCTCATCTTCAGACTAGGCACGTTACAGCCTGCCTGTTTCAATATTGAATTCAACAACTTCAGATGATTATTCTATCTCGACCCCACTGTTTTCATTCTGCTCCGTAATTTTACTTCATTTATTTTATTTATTTTTTTCACTGTTCTGTACCTCTTATTTCTTGATGGTCTCTCTTTCTTTCGCTCCCCACTCTCTCATCACCCTTTTCCTCTCCCCTTCCCCCTTTGCTACCCTTCTCCCTTGTTTTCCATTTTGCCTCTGCTTCATCCATCGCCCCCCCATCTCCCCCTTATTTTGTCACATAGCACTGGCTTCAGCCTTAGTCATTCACAGCTCCTAATCTCCCTATAATCTCTCTGTGCACTGACATTATCACCTCTTTATTGCTGCCATTGCTTCTGGAGCCATGACTCACCTTCTCTCAGCCTCGTATAAATACCTCCCTATTTCTCCTTTTGTTTAGCTTTGACAAAGGGTTAGTTAGACTCGAGACTTTCTAGTGCCTGAGATATGTCCTGCTCAGGGACTGACACAATATCTCTGCTTTTCCTTGGCAGTTTTGCACCTTGGTGCCTCAACCAGAACCTAATGTTTCGCAGTGCTCCTGCCTTGCGTGGTTGTTTATCACAGACATAAGCCTGACAGCTTATTATTGTTCCAACAGTGATCTGTCAAGGGGCTGGACTGTCAGGCACTTGGAACAGGAGCTGAAGGCGCAAACACACTACTTGTGCTTCAACCAAATGGTCACGTCCAAAGCCTCAGGGAACCAGTTCTCAGTCAGGGAAAGAGAGACAGTATTCAGTCAGGAGATCCTGGCACAGTATGTCCAGGAACTTCATCATTGTTTGGGAAAATCAGGATCAGGGAATCTGTAACACTGCAGTCCAGAGCGGTGGCCACACAAACTACTCATTACATCCTCCGAATGCTCCGATAGATTTTTCAATCCTAAATTCCTATTCACCAATTCGTGCTGATACTGTACACTCCTGTCTTTGGGGGATCAGTGTGATGAAATTCTCAGGGAGGGGTTTGGGAGTCCCTGCATTAGCAGTGAAGTTGGAGAAGTCAGTTCTGGGCAATGGGGACAGGCTACTTGTCGGCACAGGGACAGGAATTGTGGAAGGCGTGGGAAAAGCACCATATCAGAGGGTGGGAGAGCGAGACAAGGACGTGGGTTACTGTGGAAGTGCGAGTCGCCTTCACTGTCCCGGTTTGATGTGGGAACAGTGCAGCGTGATGGTTGGCATGGCGAGGCTGTAGGCCTGGGGCTCGGGGATGGGTTATGTTGTGAAGTATAGTTTGTAAATGAAGGAGCTGTGTGGGAAAGTACAGAAGCTCATGGATCTGACACAAAGTGCAAGGGTGGAAGAAGAGTTAGGGTGTCATGTTGCAGCTTTCTAAGACTTTAGTTTGGCTTCCTCTAGGGTGTTGCATTTAATTCTGCTCACCACATTATAGGGAGGATGTGGAGGGTGCAGAAGAGCTTTACCAGGATGCTGCCTGTATTAGGGGGTATGACCTAAAAGGAGACTCCAGAAAAACTCAGGTTGTTTTTCTTGGAGCAATGGAGGCTGAGATGAGACTCTGTAGAAGTCTATAAAATTATGAGATGCATAAATAGAGTTGACAGTCAGAATCTCATTCACAGAATTGTAGTGTCGTGAACTATGGAGCATACATTGAAGGTGAAATTTCAAACGAGATGTAAGGGCAAGGATGTTTTCGACAGAGAGTGGTAGGTGTCTGGAATGTAATGTCAGGGATGGTATTGGATGCAGATACGATAGAGGTATCTCAGGGGCTTTTAGCACCATAATCGTATGGATGTGCAAGGAATGGAGGGATATGGAACAAGTGACCATCAACCAGCTAGAACTACGTGTTGCTAAATAAATGACGACAGAGGTGAATGTATTTGCAGGAATGGTGGGCAGCAAACTCATAGAAAGTATTGGCTAGAAATCATCCAATGTCATGGTTGTTATATTGATCAGGAGATCTGTCACTGCCTTGGAGACCAGGTAAAGTTTTGAAGAGACTGCATTGCCCCCTGGACAGCATCACAATGCTCACCAGGGTAGAGAGCAGATCAGGAAAATGTAAGCAATGATATAGCACAGGACTCGTGGCAAACGTTTGTTTGGAGTTAAAACTTTCCTTTGATTGTTATCCACAAATTGAAAGGTTATATTGTTTCCTATAGACAAATGTATATTTAGAATTGAAATGTGTGTGTGGAAGTGTAATAGGAACTGTAGTTGTAAAGGTGTGCAGAAGTATTAACCAGGCGCTGATTAATGTATAAAAAGCCACATGATCTGAGTGCAATTTCCCCAATTAGAGAGCATTCCACACTAAATGTTAACAATTCAGTGTGCTCAACAAAAGATTCCATTCCATCTCCGATTTTCACAGTCGACCTGTTGTTTGAGTCTATCCCCCTTATTTAGAGTGATGGACGCATGTAAGTGAGTTACAGATTTAAATCTCATCGAGAGATTTATAGATAGAATAACAGATACCCTGGAGTGAATTCATGTACAGAGTCACAGAGATATGGGAATTAATTACAAATTGGAATCTAATTGAGCTGTTCAGGGTGCTTTATATATGGAATAGCACAGACCCAAGAGTAAGTAACCGACTGGAATTTAATTGAGAGGATTTGGGGTGGCTTCCCTATAGAATGACAGATACTCAGGAGTGAGTTACAGACTAGAATCTAATTTAGGGATTCGAGGTGGTTTATATATGTGGAATAATAGATACCCAGGAGTGTGCTACAGGCTGGAATCTAATTTTGAGTTCGGGTTGGTTTATATATGAGTAAAAAGTGAGGTCTGCAGATGCTGGAGATCAGAGCTGAAAATGTGTTGCTGGTTAACGCGCAGCAGGTCAGACAGCATCCAAGGAACAGGAAATTCGACGTTTTGGGCACAAGCCCTTCATCAGGAAGGATTTATATATGGAATAACAAATACACATGAATGAGTTACAATTGGAATCTAATTGATGAATCGGGGGTTTATTTATATAAAAGTAAAATACACAAGTATGAGTTGAAAACTGGAAACTAACTGAGGGACTGGAGATGGTATTGGTACAGAATAACAGATGCCTGGGAGCGAGTTACAAACTGGAATCTAAGTGAAATGTCTGAGGTGGGTTATATGTTGAAGAACAGATACCTGAAATGAGTTACAGATTGGAATCTGATCGAGGAGATTGAGTTGATTTATATATATGGAATAGCAGATACTCAGGAGTAAGTTCCAGACTGGAATCTGATCGAGGAAGTTGTGTTTGTTTCAATGTGGAATAACAGATACTCAGGAGTGAGTTACAGACTAGCATTTGATCAAGGATGTTGTGCTGGATTATACATGGAATAACAGATATATTTGAGTGAGTTGCAGATTGGAATCTAATTGGTGTATCAAGGCGTTTATTTACATTAAAATAAAATCCAAGTATAAGTTTCAAAATGGAACCTATTGAAGGGTTTGAGGTGGGTTATGTACAGAATAACAGATTCCTGGGAAGAAGTTACAGACTGGTTTCTAATTGAGGGTTTTGGGGTGGTTTGTGTATGGATGAACAGATACCCAGGAGTGATTTACAGACCTAATTCTAATCAACGGGTTCGGTGTGGTGCATACATGGATTAACAGATAATGAGGCGTGAGTTACAGAGTGAAATCTAAGCAAGCTTTCGATGTGGTTTATATTTGGAGTAACAGATATAAGTGAGTTGGCAACAGGTTAGATTCTAATTGATTGATCGGGGTTAATTTATTTTAAAAAACCCAAGTGTGATTTACAAACTGAGATATAATTGAGGGGTTTGAGGTGGATTACGTCCAAAGAATTGATACCCGAGAGTGAGGTACAGTCTGGAATCTAATCAAGGGGTTTCAGGTGGTGAACATAAACAGCCACAGATGTATGGGAGTGAGTTACAGACTGGAATCTAATCAAGGATTTTAAGGTAGTTTGTATATAGAATAACAGATAGCTGTTTCAGTTTTTGTACATTGGAACCTTTCAGAAGTTTGCAAAGTGAGGCAAACATTGCTGGAATGTGACATTGGCTCAGGCATTTACTGCAACCAGCTTCTGGATTCTGCATTTTAATCACCTTCAAATAACTCTCTCCAATTCCTACATCTACAAATGGAATTCATATTTTTTAGGATGCAATAATGTGGGACAGGAAACAGCTTTAGAGAGATTGCCCACAAGGAAAGTATTTCACCCCGAACTGAAACTTGGAGATGTGTAAAAATTAACCAGCAGCTTTCTGTGTTCCTGCTTCCAATTTAACATTTGACAGCTTAATTTATCCTGCCTCCCACAAGCATCACTTCACATCTCACATTGTTTCAGTTCGACTGCCAATTCATCAGATTCCCCATATCTAAACCAATCCCATCTAAAACACCAGAGCAGTTACAGAATGGCTTAGTTTCAGAGTAAAGCTCTCTCAATACTGTAACTTCTCAAATTCCCAGCCCAGTGTAGGGTTAGATACTGATTGAGTAATCCACTTTCCCCATCAAATACACTCGGGGCAGCTCCATCATTGGGTTAGATACAGAGTATGTGTCCCTCGACACTTCCTCCATCTGAATCTCCCAGAGTCTGGGAGAATGAGATTGCGTACAGAGTAAAGGTCCCTTGAGAGTCCCAATCGATCAGTCCCAGGACATGGACAGCATGGGATTAGGTGGAGTTAATCTCCCTCTACACTGTTCCCATCCAAAACTCCCATACAGGGACATCACAGGGGTAGATACAGAGTAAAGACCCCTCCACACTCTTCCCATCCATACCTCCCAGACAGGGACAGCACAGGGGTAGATACAGAGTAAAGACCCCTCTGCACTGTTCCCATCCAAAACTCCCAGGACAGGTACAACATGGGGCTGGATGCAGAGGAATTCTTCCTCAACACTGTTCCTGACACCCACTCCCAGGATAGCAACTGCATGGGATTAGATACAAAGTTAGGCAGCGTGTAGACAGTGCAGATAATACCTTGGAATTACAAAGGAATGTTGACAGACTGGGTTAAGGGGAAAATCTCGGTCAGTGCAAACAAGTGGGTGGAATACAAAGAGGGAGCACAAAGGAGGTTTGCAAGAATGACCCTAGACTTCAGAGGTTACATTCTGGGGAGAGATTATACAAAGGAGGCCAGTTTACTCTAGAATGGAGAAGGTAAAGGGGTGATCTGATCAAAGCCTTCAAGATATAAACAGGGTGAGACAGGCTAGATCAAGATAAATGATTCCTGCTGGTTGCAGATTCGAGAACAAGAGGGAACAAAGTCTGAGAATTGAGGCACAGAGCATTCAGGAGAGATGTTAGGAAGTGCTTGTTTACACAAAGGATAGGAAAGGTTTGGAACTCTCTTCCACGAACAGCAATGGATGCTGGATCATCTGCAATGGATAAATATTTGTTCAGTGAAGGTATTGAGGGAATGGGCCAAAGGAAGAAAGATGTGGTTAGGCCACAGATCGGCTATCATCCGATTGAATGATGGGAAAGGATTCTTTCCCACTCTCAGGAAAGGAACAGAATGGGGTGAGATACACAATAAAGCTGCCTTTCCTGTATTCCCATCAACCACCCCCTGGAAGGGACACCATAGGGTTAGATACAGAGTGAAGCTCCCTCAATGATATCCAAATCAAACTTTTAAAGAGGCAGATATAATCTGACAAGAAATACTAATTTAAACTGAATATCTAACCTCCCCATCTTACACACAGACACAACAAGAATGGAACTACTCCACAAATTGAACACCAAGGTCTTTGTTTGATTCTCTCTGTTCTGTTCTGATTCTGTTAGATTGCTGGTTCTGAACATCCCCATGGACAGTCACCCTAATTCCATGTGCCACATCCTACTCCCAAACACAGCATCTGATTCCAATCTGGAGTGTGAGACAGGTGCTTCTCAGACTTGAGCCTGACCCAGGTGGGTGAATACCCTGTGTTCATCTAACACCCAGGAATTGTTTAGTGGAGCTTTAATATTTGACAATTCCAACATTATTTTGCCATTCCGTGTCCGTGTGTAACTGTGTGACCGACTGTGTGTGTGCCCGTGTGAGTGAGTGTTTGTGTGTGTGAGTGTCTGTGTGTGTGTGTGTGTGAGAGAGAGAGAGAGATTGTGTGTGTGTGCACATATCTATGTGCGTGTGTGAGACAGTGAGAGTGTGTGCATCTATATGTGTGTGTGTGTGTGTGTGTGAGAGAGAGAGAGTGCATCTATGTGTGTGTGAGAGAGAGTGCATCTATGTGTGTATGTGTGTGTGTGTGTGTGTGTGTGTGTGTGTAATATTGAGTCAAGTCCTCCTTCACTCCACGACTTAGGTATTCAACATTATTTTCCGCATCCTTGTTCACTAATCACAGTAACCTAATGTGTTTGTGTCACCAAGTATGAGGCTTGTTTGCCAACAATTTCCAGGGCATGGGACTACGGAAGTGAGGAAGAGTGCAGCGAGTGATTTTTTTCATTTCAAAAATAGACTTTATTCATAAAAATATTTTGATATCTATACAATTGGTGATCCCATTCATATGTATACATTGTATTTCTTTACATACAGAGATCGGACTAAATCATTTGTCTATACACGTCTGTATGTTAACCATCCAGGTGTTTAGCTGAGGCGTCAGTGGGGCCCAATTACTGAGTGGGCCCCTTGTTCTTCTTAGGCAGGCAGATCTTACACGATGGTCTTTCCCCACCGCGCCTTGGCAGCAGCTGCCCCAAACTTCAGAGCGTCCCTCAACAAGTAGTCCTGGACCTTGGAATGTGCCAGTCTGCAACACTCAGTCAGGGTCAACTCCTTCAGCTGGAAGACCAATAAGTTTAAGACAGGTATCTTTCACCGAGTTGATGATCCTCCAGGCACAGTTGGTGTTCGTCTCAGTGTGCATCCCAGGGAACAGGCCATGGAGCACAGCATCCCGCATCTCGCCGCTGCTCGGGACGAACCTCGACAAACACCACTGCATTCCTCTCCAGACTTCTTCTGCATAGGTACATTCCAGAAGGATGTGCGTGACAGTCCCGTCCTCTCCCCAGCGGCTTCAAGGGCAGCATGCGGTAGGGCAGACAGTCCGGGCGTGCATGAAGGATCTCACAGGCAGAGCCCTTCTCACCACCAGCCAAGCCATGTCTTGGTGCTTGTTGGAAAGTTCTGGTGTTGAGTCCTTCTGCCAAATAACTTTGACAGTCTGCTCAGGGAACCGCTCCATAGGATACACCCTCTCCTTTTCCCGAAGGGTCTCAAAGACACTATGTGCTGACCACTTCCGGATGGACTTGTGGTCAAATCTGCTTTTCTTCATAACTTTCTCCACGAAGGACAGGTGATACGGAATGGTCCAACTACCTGGAATGTTCTGCAGTGTCGAGGCCAGGCCCATCCGTTGCAATGCCAGGGACAGGTAGAACATAGTGACACTTTGTGTTTGCGTACCGGGGATCCACGCACAGCTTGATGCATTCACATGCAAAGGTGGCCATCAGGGTGAGGGTGGCATTGGGGGTGTTTCTTCCCCTGTTGCCCAGATCTTTATATATGGTGTCCCTTCGGACCCGGTCCATTTTGATCTCCATATGAAGTGGAAGATGGCCCGGGTGACTGCGATGGCACACGTTCTGGGAATAGGCCAGGTCTGTGCCACATATAATGACAATGACAGCACCTCACACCTGATGACCAGGTTTTCACCCACGTTGGAGAGTGACCGTTGCTCCCATCTGCCCAGTTTCTGCCTCACTTTCCTGATACACTCCTCCCAAGACTTGGTGCACACCCCAGCCCGTCCGAATCCAACACCCAGCACCTTCAGATGGTCAGTCCTGATGGTGAAGGGGATAGAGAATTGGTCGGCCTTGTTATAGAGTCATAGAGATGTTCAGCATGGAAACAGTCCCTCCGATCCAACCTGTCCACGCCAACCAGATATCCCAACCCAAACCAATCCCACCTGCCAGCACCCGGATCATATCACTCCAAGCCTTTCCTATTCATATACCAATCCAAATGCCTCTTAAATGTTGCAATTGTACCAGCCTCCGCCACATCCTCTGACAGCTCATTCCATACACGTACCACCCTCTGCATGAAAAGGTTGCCACTTAGGTCTCTTCTATAGCTTTCCCCTCTCACCCTAAACCTATGCTCTCTAGTTCTGGACTCCCCGACCATAGGGAAAAGACTTTGTCTATTTGTCCTATCCATGCCCCTCATAATTTAGGAAAACTCTATAAGGTCACCCCTCAGCCTCCGACGCTCCAGGGAAAACAGCCTCAGCCTGTTCAGCCTCTCCCTGTAGCTCAGATCCTCCAACCCTGGCAAAATCCTTGCAAATCTTTTCAGAACCCTTTCAAGTTTCACAGCATCTTTCCGATAGGAAGGAGACCAGAATTGCACCCAATATTCCAACAGTGGCCTAACCAATGTCCTGTACAGCCGCAACATGACCTCCCAACTCCTGTACTCAATACTCTGACCAATAAAGGCAAGCATACCAAACGCCTTCTTCACGATCCTATCTACCTGCGATTCCACTTTCAAGGTACTATGAGCCTGCACTCCAAGGTCTCTTTGTTCAGCAACCATCCCTAAGACCTTACCGTTAAGTGTATAAGTCCTGCTAAGATTTGCTTTCCCAAAATACAGCACCTCGCATTTATCTGAATTAAACTCCATCTGCCAATTCTCAGCACATTGGCCCATCTGGTCAAGATCCTGTCGTAATCTGAGGTAACCCTCTTCGCTGTCCACTGCACCTCCAATTTTGGTGTCATCTGCAAACTGACGAACTGTACCTCTTATGCTCGCAGCCAAATCATTTATGTAAATGACAAAAAGAAGAGGGCCCAGAACCGATCCTTGTGGCACTCCACTGGTCACAGGCCTCCAGTCTGAAAAACAACCCTCCACCACCGCACTCTGTCTTCTACCTTTGAGCCAGCTCTGTATGCAAATGGCCTGTGGAATTCATTGCCACGGAGTGCAGTGGAAGCCGGGACGCTAAATGTCTTCAAGGCCGAGATTGATAGATTCTTGTTGTCTCGAGGAATTAAGGGCTACGGGGAGAATGCTGGTAAGTGGAGTTGAAATGCCCATCAGCCATGATTGAATGGCGGAGTGGACTCGATGGCCGAATGGCCTTACTTCCACTCCTATGCCTTATGGTCTTATGGTCTTATGGCTAGTTCTCCCTATTCCACGAGATCTAACCTTGCTAATCAGTCTCCCTTGGGGAATCTTATCGAATGCTTTACTGAAGTCCATATAGATCACATCTACTGCTCTGCCCTCATCAATCTTCTTTATTACTTTTTCAAAAAACTCAATCAAGTTTGTGAGACATGATTTTCCATGCCCAAAGCCATGTTGACTATCCCAAATCAGTCCTTGCCTTTCCAAATACATGTACATCCTGAAACTCAGCATTCCCTGCAACAACTTGCCCACCACCGAGGTCAGGCTCATTGGTCTACCATTCCCCAGTTTGTCTTTACCGCCCTTCTTCAACAGTGGCATCACGTTTGCCAAACTCCAGTCTTCTGGCACCTCACCTGTGACTATCAATGATAAAAATATCTCAGCAAGAGACCCAGCAATCACTTCTTTAGATTCCCACAGAGTTCTCGGGTACACCTGATCAGGTCCTGGGATTTATCCACTTTTATCCATTTCTAGATACCAAGCACTTCCTCCTCTGTAATCTGGACATTTTGCAAGATGTCACCATCTATTTCCCTACAGTCTATATCTTCCATATCCTTTTCCACAGTAAATACTGATGCAATATATTCATTTAGTATCACCCCTATTTTCTGTGGCTCCACACAAAGGCCTCCTTGCTGATCTTTGAGGGGCCCTATTCTCTCCCTAGTTACTCTTTTGTCCTTATTATATTTGTAAAACCCCTTTGGATTCTCCTTAATTCTATTTGCCAAAGCTATCTCATGTCCCTGTTTTGCCCTCCTGATTTCCCTCTTAAGCATACTCCTACTTTCTTTACACTCTTCTAAGAATTCACTCTATTTATCCTGTCTATAACTGACATATGCTCCTTTTTTTTCTCGAAGAGCATGGCCTCACTCATGCTTCGGTTTACCCTAGCCCAGGAGGCCTGTTCGAACTGGTCACAGATGCACATGTTTCTGTGCAGGATCACCGGATCCGAGCAGAAAATGGCGGCGGTGTCCATCAGCGAGTGATTAACAAGGCAAAAGGATTGATCAATTTCATTGGTTCATGGGATGTGGGCATCACTGGCTGGGCCCATTCCCATTATCCCTTGACAAGGTGGCAGGGAGCTGCCTTATTGAATCACTGCACTTCATCAAACTAATATTTTTGGAGAATCAGAATCTGGTAAAAATTAAATTTGAGCTTTTTTTTCTGCTCCCAATGTAATATACAACTGTTTATTTTATACTGAGTTACGGACTGGAATCTCATCACTGGTCTCAGTGAGCTTATGCATTGTAGACAATAGACAATTGGTGCAGGAGTAGGCCATTCTGCCCTTCGAGCCTGCACCACCATTCAAAATGATCATGGCAGATCATCCTTAATCAGTGTGCTGTTCCTGTCTTATCTCCATAACCCTTGATTCCACTATCCTTGAGAGCTCTGTCCAACTGTTTCTTAAATGAATCCAGAGACTGGGCCTTCACTGTCCTCTGGGGCAGAGCATTCCACACAGCCACCACTCTCTGGGTGAAGAGGTTTCTCCTCATCTCTGTCCTAAATGGTCTGCCCGGTATTTTTAAGCTGTGTCCTCTGGTTCAGCACTCACCCATCAGTGGAAACATGTTTCCTGCCGTCAGAGCGTCTAATCCTTTAATAATCTTCTATGTCTCAATCAGATCCCCTCTCAGTCTTCTAAACTCAAGGGTATACAAGCCCAGTCGCTCCAGTCTTTCAGTGTAAGGTAATCCCGCCATTTCAGGAATTGACCTCATGAACCTACGCTGCACTCCCTCAATAGCCAGAATCTCTTTCCTCAAATTTGAAGCCCAGAACTGTACACAGTACTCCAGGTGTGGTCTCATCAGTGCCCTGTATAGCTGAAAAGAACCTCTTTGCTTCGATACTCAATCCCTCTTGTTGTGAAGGCCAACATGCTACTAGCCTTCTTCACTACCTGCTGTACCTGCATGCTTACCTTCATTGACTGGTGTACAAGAACACGCAGATCTCTTTGTACTGCCTTTCCTAAATTGATTTAGATAGTAATCTGCCTTCTTGTTCTTGCCACCAAAGTGGATAACCATACATTTATCCACATTAAACTGCATCTGACATGCATCTGACCACTCACCTAACTTGTCCAGGTCACCCTGTAATCTCCTAACATCCTCATCACATTTCACCCTGCCACCCAGCTTAGTATCATCAGCAAATTTGCTAATGCTATTGCTAATACCATCTTGTATATCATGAACATATATTGTAAAAAGCTGCGGCCCCAGTACTGCTCCCTGCAGTAGCTCAATGGTCACTGCCTGCCATTCTGAAATTGAGCCGTTTATCACTACTCTTTGTTTCCTATCAGCCAACCAACTTTCAATCCAAGTTAGCACTTTGCCCCCAATACCATGCACCCTAATTTTGCTCACTAACCTCCTATGTGGGACATTATCAAAAGCTTTCTGAAAGTCCAGGTACACTACATCTACTGGATCTCCCTCGTCCATCTTCAGAGTTACATCCTCAAAAAATTCCAGAGGATTAGTCAAGCATGATTTCCCCCTCATAAATCCATGCTGACTCTGACTTATCCTGTTATTCCTATCCAGATGTGTCATAATTCCATCCTTTTTAATAGACTCCAGTATCTTTCCCACCGCTGAGGTCAGACTAACTGGTCTATAATTTCCTGTTTCCTCTCTCACACCTTTCATAATATGTGGTATAACATTAGCCACCCTCCAATCCGCAGGAATTGGTCCCGAATCTGTCAAACTCTGGAAAATAATCACCAACGCATCCACGATTTCTCGAGCCACCTCCTTCAGTACCCTGTGATGTAGTCCATCAGGCCCCGGGGAGCTATCAGTCTTCAGACCTAACAGTCTCTTCAACACCAATTCCTGGCAAATATAAATTCCCTTCAGTTCAGGTCCTTCAGTCACTGTTACCTCAGGGACATTCCTTGTGTCTTCCCCAGTGAACACATATCTCAAGTACCAATTCAATTCTTCTGCCATTGCTTTGTTCCCCGTAATATATTCCCCTCTTTCTGTCTTCAAGGGCCCAATTTTAGTCTGAACCAATTTTTTGCCTTTCACATACCTAAAAACGCTTTTACTATCCTCCTTTATATTATTGTCCAGTTTACCTTCATACCTCGTTTTTTTCTCTGCGTATTTCCTTCTTAGTAATCCTCTGTTGTTCTTTAAAAGCTTCCCAGTCCTCCGTTTTCCCACTTATCTTTGCTACGTTATACTTTTTCTCTTTTAACTTTATATGTTTCTTAACTTCTCTTGTCAGCCACGGCCACCCATGCTTTCTTGTAGGATCTTTCTTCCTTTTTGGAATGAACTGATCCTGTAACTTCTGCATTATACACAGAAATATCCGCCATTGTTCCTCCACTGTCATCCCTGCTAAGGTATTGCACCATTGAACTTTGGCCAGCTCCTCCTTCATAGCTCCATAGTTCCCTTTAACACAACACAGAATGAGTTTCAGTCTGAAATCTAATTGAGGGATTGGGGATTAATATACAGAGTAACAGGTACCAGTGAATAAGTTACAGACAGGAGTATAGTCAAGGGGGTCAGTGTTGTTCACAATTGATTAACCAAATATGGGGAGTGAGAGGCAGACTTGAATCTAAGTGAGAAGTTTAGGGTGTTTACATATGGAATCACAGATGCTCAAGAGAGAGATATGGGATGGAATTTAATAGAGAGTTTGGGAGATTGGTTTTATGTATAGAATAACAGGGTATGGAGCAAATATTTATAGAATAACCGACCCAGGAGTGAGATCCAGGCTGGAATCTTATCGAAGGTATCTAGGTAGTTTATATATAGAATAACAGATGCCCAGGAGTGAGATAATGACTGAAATTAATATCTTTAAAATGGATTGCAGGTTTTGGTTCATTAATATGTAACTCCCAGAGTTTTTTTTAAGTCACATTCTCGAAATAACTTTAAAAGATGAAAGATTTCACATCCAATTCCGTTTGTTCAATGTATCATTTTGGTTGCATGACACTGTAATCTTTTGCAAAACATCCTGCTCCACAGCTACCTGATGAAGGAGCAGCATTCTGAAAGCTAGTGCTTCCATATAAACCTGTTGTACTCTAACCTGGGGTTGTGTAATTTTTAACCTTGTCCACCCCGTCCAACACCAGCTCCCCGACATCAGAGTAGGATGATGTCAGATAAATAATTGCCTGTCTGGAAAGGTAACAGGGTAGTTCAGAGTTCTCGTGTGGCTATTCCTCTCTCAAACTGACATTCCGTTTTGAATTGAATTGAATTTGAATTGAATTTATTTATGGTCACGTGTACTCAGGTATAGTGAAAAAGCTTTGCCTTGTGAGTTATACAGGTAGATCACAGAGTTAAGTAGCATAGATGAGTAAATAATAGGTAAACAGCGGCAAAAAAACAAAAATACAGGGACAGGCGAATGTTCAGAGTTTGAGAGTCCTTTCAGTATTCTAACAACAGTAGAGTAGAAACTGTTTCGAAACTGGCTGATGCATGTGTACCTTCTCCCTAAAAGTAGAGATGGTGAAAAACATTGCCAGAGTGGGATGAATCTTTGAGAAGCCGAGCGGCCTTTCCTTGACAGCGGACCTGGTAGACGGATTCTATACATAGGAGGTTGGCCTTTGTGATTGTCTGGGCCAAATTCACCAATCTCAATAACCGTCTCCGATCCTGAATGGGACAGTTGGATACATCCAGACGGGATACTCTCAATGGTGCACGTATAAAGTTGGCAATGGTATTCAAGTCTCTCAGAGGCAAGCAGAAGTAGGAGTCAGATCTTGGGCACCAAGAATGAGTCATGTTAAACAGGTTTGTCTATATTTAAAAGAACAATTGTTACAGGAGACTGTTCTGTCAGTGGCACAGAGAAGAGATTTAGCAGCAGTAGGCGTGAACCGTCGTGTGGTCTGTTGCTTTCTTGGTGCCAAGGTGAAGGACATCTCAAAAGATTTGAAGCAGATTGTCAATGGGGAGAGTGAGAAGCCGGAAGTTGTTGTATACATTGGGAGGAATGACATCGTCAGGGGAGGGGTTCGGGCTTTGCAGAGTGAGTCTAAGAACTTGGATAGAAGGTTAACGAAACAGAACATCACATGTAGTAATTTCTGGTTTCCTTTCGGTCTCAATTTCAAATGAGGGAAGAACAGGACAGATAAATCAATGTCTGAAGAGGTGGTGCAATGTGCAGGGAGTCCGCTTCTGGGAGCATTGGGATCTCTTCTGAGACAGAAAAGGCCTGTTCAAAAAGAGAGAGTTTCACCTGAACTGGGAAGGGACATATATACTGTTGGGTTCTATTTCGAGAGGCTGAAAACACTTTGTTTTGGGGAGGGGGAAGGGTGGGACTTTCCTATGTAACAGTGCAAATGGACCGAAAGATGAGGATGATTCTGAATCGAAATAAAAACCCAGGTTATTTAGAAAGAGGTAGACAACAACAATTCAGACCCCAAAGTAACTCTGAAGAATTAAATTGCATTTATTTCTGTACAGATAAGGCTGGTGGACTCAGGGTGTTGTATGGCATCATAGAACTCGCCTGTTAGGGCGATTACAGAAACGTGGCTGAGGCAAGGACAGCACGGCTGCTCGATGTTCTGGGTTTTAGATGTTATAGGAAGGACAGAAAGAGAGGCAAGAGGGGAGGGAGAGGAGCAGTTTTGATTGAGGAAGAGTGATGGGGAATTAATCTCGAGAGTAACAGGTACCAGGGAGTGAGTTACAGATTACAGTATAGTTGAGGGGTACAGTGTGGTTCACAATTGATTAACCAGTCCTGGGGAGTGAACTACAGACTGGAATCTAACTGAGGGGTTTAGGTGTTTACACATGAAATCACAGATATTCAATTACTACTGTCCTTAGTGCAGCTATTACTGAGGGACCACTTAGTGAAAGTCTGTGGTTTGAAATGAGAAGAAAGGGATGATCACCTTGATAAGATTGGACTACAGGCCCCCCAGTAGTCAGAGGGAAATCGAGAAGAAAATATGTTGAGATCTCAAATGTATGCAAGAAGAATAGTGTTGCAATAGCAGGGGATTTTAATTTTCCTAATCCGGCGCCATTTAGAAAAGTGTGGTAAGGAAAGTTCCAAGCATGTTGCTCCTGTCAGAGGGAAAGGCAAGTCCGGTAAGATTAGGGAACAATGCATGAATAAAGGTATTGAAATTCCAGGCAGGAGTAAAAAAGAATCATATGTTAGATACAAACAATTAGGGTCAACTGAATCTCTTTAAGTATATAAAGAGTATTGGAGCATTCTTAGCAAAGAAATCAGGAAGGCAAAGAGTATTATGAGATAGTCATGGCAGATAAGGTTAAGGATAATACAAAAAGGTTCTCCAAAGACATTAAGAGCCATACAGCAACTCCACTCAGAGCAAGACCCCTTAAAGATTAACAAGGTTATCTTTGTATTGAACATCAGGAGATGACTATTTTGCATCAGTTTTTAATGTTGAGGAAGAAATGGAGGCGTGAGAACTCAGGGAAATAAATATTGATGCTTTGAAAGCAGGGATGATATTACAGAAGAGAAAGTGCTGGAGGTCTTCGAACACATAAAGGTCGATAAATCTCTAGGACCTGAACAATTATATCCTAGTACAAGGTGTGATGTTAGGGAGGATATTGCAGGACCCCCAGCAGCAATATTTGTATCATCTATAAACACGGGTGAAATACCAGAGGACTGGAGGGTGGGTCATGTTGTGCCATTGTTTAAGAAGAGATGGACGGAGAAGCCAGGGAACTATAACCCTGTGAGTCTGACTTTGGCAGTGGATAAGCTGTTGGAAGTGATTCTGAAAGATGGGATTGTATGTATTTTGAGGGGCAAGGATTGAGTAGGGATAGTCAGCATGGTTTTGTGTTAGGAAACTCATGTCTCACAAATTTAGTCGACTTTTTTTAAGAAGTGACCAAAAAGATCAATGTGTGCAGAGCAATAAATATTATTTACTTGGACTTCAGCAAAACCTTTGACAAGCCTCTGCATGGTAATCAAATGAGTAAAATGAGAGCACTGGGATTCAGGGTGAGCTTGCCAATTGGATACAACATTGGCTTCATGGCAGGAAACAGATAGTGATGGTGGAGGTATATGTTTTTGATGGGATGCCTGTGACCAGCGGTGTTCCAGGGATCGGTTCTGGATCCACTTTTGTTTGTCATTTATGGAAATGGTTTGGATGAGAATATGGAAGGCATTGTGAGTAAGTTTGTGGATGATACCCAAATTGGTAGTGAAGTGGTCAGTGAAGAATGTTACCTAGATTGCAGAGATCTTGATCCATTGAGTCAATGGACTGAGGAGTTGCAGGTGGAGTTTCTTTTGGAAACATGTGAGGGTTTGCATTTTAGTAAAATAAACAAGGATCGGACTTAATGGCAGGGCCCCAGGCAGTGCTGGAGAACAGAGAGGCCTTGGGGTTCAGCTCCATCATTCTTTGAAATGTGCGTTCTAGGTAGGCAGGGTGGTTAAGAAGGCATTTAGCATGCTTGCCTTCATTGCTCAGACCATTGAATACAGCAGTTGGGATGTTATACTGATGTTTTGCAGCATGTTGGGGAAGCCTCTTCTGGATTAATGTGTGCAATTCTGGTTGCTCTGTGACAGGAAGGATTAAACTGGAGAGGGCTCAGTGAAGATTTTCCAAGTTGTTGCTGGCAATGGAGGGTTTGAGATGTAAAATAGACTGGAAAGGCTGGGACTTTTCTCACTGGAACATTGGAGATGGAGGGATGACCTCATTGAGGTTTATACAACAATGAGGTGCATAGAGAAGGTAAATCACAAGGTCTTTTCCCTCAGGTGGGGGAATATCAAAACAGGGGCTCATATTTAAATGTGGCACGAGAAAGATTTAAAAAAGACATGAGGGGCAACTTTTTTACATAGAGATTGGATTGTGTGTCGGAATGAACTGACAGAAAGTGATGAATGCAGATACAGTTACAATGTTTAAAAGGCATAGAGAAAAAGAGAAGTACAGCACAAACGCAGACTCTTCAGTCCAACTCGTCCATGCCAACCAGATACCCTTTTGGCAGCAATTGGCCCATATTCCTCGAAACCCTTCCAATTCATACAACCATTTACAGATGCCTTTTACATGCTGTATTGTGCAAAACTCCATCACTTCCTCTGGCAACTCCTTCCATAAATACACCACCCTCTGTTTGAAAAAGTTGCCCTTTAGATCCCTTTTAAATCATTCCCCTCTCACCTTCAGCCAATGTCCTCTTGTTTTAAATTGTCCATCCCTATCATGATTTTATAAAGCCTTGCAAGGTCAAAACTCAGCCTCCGACACTCCAGGGAAAACAGCACCAGCCTATTCATCTTCTCCCGAAAGCTCAAACTCTTCAAACTTCGCAACATTCTTGTAAGTCTTTTCTGAACTCTTTCAAGTTTCACAACATCCTTCCTATAGCAGGGAGACTGAAATTGAATGCGGTATTCCAAAATTGGCCTCACCAAAGTCCTGTACAACTGTCACATGACAGCGCAACTCCTATACTCGATACTCTGACAAAAAAAGGAAGCATATCAAACACCTTCTTCACTATCCTATTTACCTGTGACTCCACTTTCAAGGAACTGTGAACCTGAACTGCACGGGTTCTTTGTTCAGCAACCCTCCCCGAAAGCTTACCATTAAGTCGATAAAACCAAGGACTGCAGATGCTGGAAACCAGAGTCTAGATTAGAGTGGTGCTGGAAAAGCACAGCAGGTCAGGCAGCATCCAAGGAGCAGGAAAATTGACATTTCGGGCAAAAGCCCTTCATCAGAAATAGCGGTGAGGTGTGGGAACTGCAAATGAGGAAACTGGGGAAATCCACATTGATGCCCTGGGGTTGAAGTGTTCTGAAGTGGAAGATGAGGCGTTCTTCCTCCATGAGTTGAGTGATGAGGGAGCGGCGGTGGACGAGGCCTCCACGTCCTCAGTGGAGTGGGAAGGGGAGTTGAAATGTTGGGCCACAGGGCAATGGGGTTGATTGGTGCGGTTGTCCCTGAGATGTTCCCTAAAGCGCTCTACTAGGAGGCATCCAGTCTCCCCAATGTAGAAGAGACCGCATCGGGAGCAACAGGTACAATAAATGACGTTGGTGGATGTGCAGGTAAAACTTTGATAGATGTGGAAGGCTCCTTTGGGGCCTTGGATGGAGGTGAGGGTGCACGTTTTGCAATTTCTGCGGTGGCAGGGGAGAGTGCCAGGAAGGGAGAGTGGGTTGTTGGGAGGGCATGGATCTGACCAGGTAGTCACGGAGGGAACAGTCTTTGCGGAAAGTGGAAGTGGTGGGGAGGGGAATATATCCCTGGTGGTGTGGTCCGTTTGGAGGCGGCGGAAATGTGAATGGATGATGTGGTTTATGCGAAGATTGGGAGGGTGGAAGGTGAGCACTGGGGGTGGGGGTGTGGGGGAGGTGGGGAGGGGGCGCGGGTGGGGGGGTCTGTCCTTGATCCGGTTGGAGGGGTGGGGTTTGACGGCGGAGGTGTGGGATGTGGATGAGATGTGTTGGAGAGAAGGGAAAATGCGATGTCTAAATAAGGAGGCCATCTGGTGTGTTCTGTGGTAGAACTGGTCTTCCTGGGAGCAGATATAGTGAAGGAATTGGGAATACGGGATGGCATTTTTGCAGGAGATGGGGTGAGAAGAGGTGTAATCTAGGTAGTTGTGGGAGTCGGTAGGTTTGTAAAAATTGTATCCCCCATCATTTGTATAATAGTCTTGTGTGAAATTTTAAATTGTGTGCTCATTTGCATAATGCAATTATCATTATTTGTATAAATTTCAAGAACACCAAGCTTGCTGACTTTACATGTTTGTCGTAGTGTGTAGTAATGCTTGCGTTCATTTGTCCAAATGTCTTGTGTTAATTTCTGGGACAAACTTGTAGTAATTTGTGCAAAGATCTTGTGTTAATTTCTGCAAAAATCTTGTGTGAGTTGATGTTGTAACCGTGTGTTGTGGCTGCTCTGTGTTTGAAACTGCAGCTTTGTGTGTGTGTACATTCCAAGAATGAGTCCAGTGGGGCTGGGGGAAGGACAGGGACAGACTGGGGAGCCCTGGGCTAAACCATGACCAGCTGCTTTCTTCCACAGCCCTCTCTAATCGTATAAAGAACATCTCATTGCTCTCGCAGTCTCCGTCTCTATGAACAAGGTCCAGTAAACAGTGTTCTTCATGAGATGTTCTCTCAAACTTTCTTGCCAACATTGATGTCATAAGTCCATGTATGCAGATGCACCACTGCTCCTGCAAATACATTTGAGACTTGGATGCTGTTATTGGGGGAATGGTTAGTACTTTTACAAATGACACCAAAATTGGTGGTGCACTGGGCAGCGAAAAAGGTTGCCTGTGACTAAAATAGACCTTGATCAGATGGACCGATGGGCTGAGGAGTGGAAGATGAATTTTAATTCAGAGAGATGTGGGGGGTTCCATCTTTGTCAGGCAAATTGAGGCATGACTTATGCATTTCATGGTAAAGTTTTCGGGAGTGTTCCTGATCAAACAGATCTTGGAGTGCAGAGTCATAGCTCCTTGAAAATGGAGTCGCAGGTAGATAGGATAGTGAATAAGGCATTTAGTACGCTTTCCTTTATTCATCAGATCATTGGAGTTGGAATGTCATGTTGAGGTTGCACAAGGTACTGGTTAGGCCACTTTTGGAATGCAATGTCCAATTCTGCTCTCCCTGTTACAGGAATGATGTTATGAAACTTGAAGGGATCAGAAAAGATGTCCAGGAATTTTGACAGAGTTGGAAGTTTTGAGCTGTGGAGAGAGGCTAAATCGGTTGGGATCGACTTTCTCTGGATCATCAGAGGCTGAGGGGAGGTTTCTGAGATATAGAAAACCATGAGGGGGCATTGTTAGAGTGAAGAGCCAAGGTCTTTTTTTGCCCACGATAGGGGTGTCCAAAACTAGAGAGCAGAGCTTTAAGGTGAGAGGGGAAAGATTGAAAAGAGAACTGAGGGGCAAGTTTTTTAGACAGAGTGGTGCGAGTATGGAACAAGCTGCCAGAGGAAGTGGGGAAGGTGGATACATTACACCATGTAAAAGGCATGGCGATAGGTATCCCAATAGGAAGCGTTTAGAGGATGTCATATGTAAAATTAATAAAAACCCAAATGTAGAGGCAAGTCAAAAAACAGTTTATTAAACAAAAGCTTTCGGGTGAGTCAGCGTGACTGTCACCCTAACTGCAGGACTTCACCGCACCATCTCTCTCAGAACAAAAGGCACTATAGTTTTTATACTCTTGATGATGTGTCGATGACATGTACAAAAAAGCCTGTGAAAGCCCATGTTTGATGGTTAGTTGTTTTCATGCGCGTTCGCAGGGCTCGCTATTCCAAATATTTCCTCTTCCGGTGAGAGGATAAGTACGGTCCAAAGTTCCACCTCCCCACCCGAGTTATTGCATGCAGCAGGCGAGACTAATAGCACATCATGCCACAGTCTGTAAGTATTCGTCCTTCGTGTTTCGAACCCTTCAGTTTCTGTTTTCAGTAACATGGCTTGTGGATTTCAATGTAAAACATCTGCAACAGCACTACTGACAGAGACATTGGAATCCTAAAGGGCATTCTGCATAGAATGCGTGTGCAGTTGTTCGTGAATAAACCAACACGATGGAAGAAAACATTCTTAACCTCGCCCTTACCAATCAGTCTGCCACAGATGTATCTGTCCATGACAGTTGAGAAAGACGAACCACCACACACCTTATGGAGACAATGTTCACCCTTCACTTTGATAACACCTCACATGTGCTGTTTGGTGCCACCGTGCTGAATGGGATGAATATCTCAGTAGATCTAGCAACTCAAAATTGAACTTCCACAATGCACTGTAGTCAACAGCGGCCAAACTGTATTCGAACATTATCTGCACCCGAATGGCCTGACGGACCCTTCACTTTACCTTTACCATCAAGTCAGGGTTCAATCTTGGTGTATTGAAGAGTGGAGGATGGGCCGGCAAGGGCATGACGATGTATAACTAAGATGCGTTGTCAATCTCGTGAAGCTGTGCAACAAGATTACTTGCAAGCTAAACAGCTGAAACAGTGGTTAATAATCAGAGCTAAGTGAATCCACGACCAAAGTTCAAAATCTCCGGTCTGCAGTTCTGTCACAACCAATCGTGAATGACTGTAGAGAATGGGACAACTCACTAGACAATGAGTTTATGAAAGTATAAGTATCCTTAATGATGGGAGAGCCCAGCACATCAACGGTCTACTTTACTCTGCCCAGAATTCGGACAGTGTAGTGTTTTCTCAAGCTTTCACTGCCTGACAGACCCTGTGAAATCCTTTAAGATGCTCATTTGGCCTTACCACTTTCATTAGGTGTTCTGTCACGCTCCTGACGCCTCTTTTTGAAGTGTGTTTTTGGATTTAGCTTTATAATCAGTTATGTCAATCATCTTTGGCCGTATTATTATTTGCAACATGCTAGACAAATGCTAACAGATATATACTGCTTTTTATTGTTGAATGGTGTTACTTTTCCAATACAATAAAGAAAAATGAAACATATCTAACAGAAGCTAACAAATTTTATTGGCTGATATCGTTGAAACTATCCAAACATTCCCACGTGCAAACAGAATTTTGCATTGAACTTCAGCCAGTCACCAGGAGAAGAGAGAATGAGAATTAACCTTTGTGTAAACAACTCCATCGTCTTCCTCTTTGAAGGAGCGATTAGTTATTAGATTTTTCACTTTGCCACGTGAATGAAAGTGAAGTGTAGGATGTCATTCAAATGTTGGAGAGTTGGAGATACTGAGGACTGCAGATGCTGCTCAGATCGGCCAGGGCAATCAGATTTATTAATTTTGGGGCAGAGGTAGAAATGGGTGGTGCGGTGTTAAGGGAACTAAGGTTGGAGGTTACAGATGGAAGATCTCCTGAGACGATAAGATTGTCGATGGTCTTGGAGAAGACATGTTATAGAGGCAAATAATGGAAAGCAAAACCAATCATTCAATCCAAGTCACGTGTTGCTATGTTGTTTCTTGTATGATCCTTTTGTTTTTATCACCTGTTCCCTGTATCAACTCAAAACTACGGACAAATTTCAAAGTCAAATTCACTTTACATAGAGAGAAAAAAATAAGGTAATAACAGTTATTTACTTCAACTAAGATAATACTAATTGAATTACAAAGAGTGTGGAAAAAGGCACCAAATGTTTGCAAGAACATTCAAGAGAATATTGTTTTCTCTCCATATAATAAGACAAACGAGAGTAGCACCGTTCTGGATTATGGATTATTTTAGGTAAAGAAGCTGGAAGATTGAATGCAATAGCAGTGAGTGACTTAACCAGATAGCAATCAGATTGCAACTAGATTTGTCATCATTATGGATAGGGACAAAGATATAAGCTTAGCTGAGTGTTGAACGTACAGGATTGAAGTAAAGAAGAGAATTAAGAAATCAACAAAGTGATAGAGCAATGCATTGACAGGAAAAAGCAAAGATATGTTACCAGTACTTCAACAAACACATTTACAAACATCAGCAGGATAATTAAGAAACGATAGGGCTGATCTAGGATGTAAAGGGCATCGCACACTTAGATGTAGAAGATGGAGATGTTCAACGAGTGTTTGTCTCTGTGACTTTGTTTTCACAAAGAACTGGATGATGTAGGCAATCTAGTTAAAGAGGAGGAATAAATTATTAGATACAACATGCATAGTCCGAGCTGAAACATCGGAAATGTTCTCTGAGAAAGTGGATAAATTAAGAGGGCGATGGATCCTTCACCCATTTAAAGGAAGCCAAACATGAAATAAGTGTCACACTGCAAATCATTTTCTAATGCTCACCACATACCAATGATGTACCAGAGGATTGGAGATCTGTGAACAGTGTAGCGTGCAGCATTAAAAAAGATTGGCTATTTAAGCCAGGTCTGAATTCCATAGTCTGCATTTTTTTAAGAATCAATTCTGACAGGAGAAACTGCCACTTGGTATAGTCGTGGGGTTTTGTTGCCCAGCGATGACTCGTAGTGGCGCAGGCAACACTGAGAGTGAGATGGCACTGAAGAGTGGCGACTCTCATTCCACTGGCAATTTGTGGTGAAGGGAATCGTGCCTGTTCATGAGGTCCATTGCCCATGGCACAGCAATTAACAAGGAGGTCTGTAAAGTTGAATACTTCGTCTTTATTTCTTTATTTTTGTGTAGCAAAATTCCATGTCTAGTGTTGTTGTGTATTTTTTAAGATGGCGTTGGAAAGAGGCAATGCTGTACAATACTTTTCTCTATATTTTGCAACAAAATACACCTGCCAATAAATACATCAATTCAAGGAAGGTTGAGTCATACTAAATGCATTGCTGATGGACATAACATGGAGGATTTATAATGGTAATGCAGTGGATGTTGTCAACATGGAATTTAGTATGTCAGTTGACAAGATCCCATTTGACAGACTAGCCTGAGAAACAAAATTTTAAGGAACAGGAGAATGGTGCCAGTTCAATCTAAAATTTGTTCAGTGAAAGGAAATTCGAGGTAATAATTAATAGAAATTTGCGTGAATGGAAAGTTGTTTGCAATGATATTCCACAGGGCTCAATTTTGGATACCTTTGCATTATTTGTACATATTAATGATTTGGGTGTAAAGGATGAATCGTGGTTTGCAGACGATGTAAGTATCACTGTTGTAGTTCAGAGTAAAGGTAATGGCTATCAAATGGAGAATGTTGTCAGTTGTTCAGTTGAGTAGGTGATGGCAAATGGGTCTGAATACAGACAAGTGTGCATTCGGCATTTGGGAGCGTCGACTAAATTCAGAACCTCGCTTTGATTGAGATAATGAAAGAGGTAGAGGTACTAAGACCTTCAACCATAGAACATACAACACAAAGCACTGAACAGTACAGCAAATACAAGCCATTCTGCCCTCGATGCTGTGCCAATCTTTTGTCCTATTCGAAGATCAAATCAACTTCCATACTCTTCATTTTAATATCATTCATGTGCCTATCCAAGCGTCACTTAAATGTCCCTAAGGCATGTGACTCTATTACCAACGGTGGCAGTGCATTCCACGCATGCACCACTCTCTGTGTTTAAAAATAAACAAGGTCTGTCATCTCCCCTAAATATTCTTCTAATCATGAAAAATTATGCATCTCGTGATTGCCATTTCTGCACTGGGAAAAAAGTCTCTGACTATTCACTCTATCTATGCCTCTCATCATCTTGTGCACTTCTACCAAGTTGCCTCTCACCATTCTTCGCTTCAACAAGAAGAGACGTAGCTCCCTCAACCTTTCTTTAACCAAACATGAACTGTGGTCCAGGCAGCATCTTGCACCCTCTCTAAAGCATTGACATCCTTCCCCTGATGAGGCGATCGGAACTGGACACAAGATGCCAAGTGTAGTCCAACAGGATTTTATAGAGCTGTAGCATAACCTCGCAGCTCTTAAGCTCAATTCCCCTGATAATTAATACCAACAGATCATATGCCTTCTTAACAGCCCTATCAACTTGGGTGGCAAGTTTGCATGGACATCAAGATCCCACTCTTCCTCCACACTGCCAAGAATTCTGTCTAAACATTGTATTCAGCATTCAAATTCAACCTTCCAAAATGAGCCACTTGTCATTTATCCAGATTGACTTTCATCTGCAACTTCTCAGCTCACCCTTACATCCTGTCAATGTAATGTTGCAACAAAACTACAAAAAGCAGAGGCCCAAGAACAGACCCCTACTGAACACCACTCATCACCAACCTCCAGGCGGACTACATTACATCCACTTCTACTTGCTGTCTTGTTTTGGTCAGCCAATTCTGTATCGAGACAGCTAAATTTTCCTATATCCATCACCTCCTAACTTTCTGAATGAGCCTACCGTGGGGAATGTTATCAAATGCCTTGCTGAAATCATATACGCCACAGCCCACTGCTTGACCTTTATCAACTCGTCTTGTCACATCCTCAAAGAACTCAATAAGGTTTGTGAGGCATTACCTGCCCCTCACAAAGCCATGCTGACTATCTTTTATCAAATTATGTTTTTTCCAAATTAACATACATCATATCTCAGTAACCTGCTTACAACAGATGTCAGACTGACTGGTCTGTAATTGCAAGGGATTTCCTTATTTCACTTCTTGAACAGAGGAAGAAAATTTGCCTCCCACAAGCCTTCCAGTACTATTCCCATGGAGAGTGCTGATGCAGAGATCATCGCCAGAGGCACCGCAATATTACTTCCTGTAATAATCTTGGATATATCTGGTCTGGCCCTGGTGACTAATCTATCTTGATGCTTCCCAGAATTTCCAGCACATCCACATTCTTCATATCAATCTGTTCAAGCATATTAACCTGGTCCACAGTATTCTCATTATCAACAAGGAAGCAAAACCTCACTTAGAGGCTCCCCTACCTCTTCAGATTCCAGACACAAGTTCCCTCCACTATCCCTGATTGACCCTACCCTCGTGCTGATCATGATCTTATTCACATGTACATGCAGAAAGCCTTTGTGTTTTCCCTAATCTTTCACGCCAAGGCTTTTTCTTGTCCCTCCTAGCTCTCCTCAGTCCATTTTTCAGTTCTTTCCGAGCTACCCAGTAATCCTTTAAAGTTGTGCAAGATCCCTGCTTCCTCAGCCTAAAGTACGCTTCATTCTTCCTCTTGACAGGAAGCTCCTCTGCTCTTGTCATCCAAGGCTCCTTCATCTTACCATTCTTTGCCTGTCTCAGTGGGACAAAGTTATCCAACACTCACGACAAGTGCTCCTTAAACAGCCTCCACATTTCTATTGTGCATTTTCCGTTGTACAGTTGTTCCCAATTTATACTCCACAGCTCCTGTTGAATAGCAGTTTAATTTCCCCTCTACCAAATAAATACCTTCCCATTCTGTCTGCTCATATCCCTTTCCATTGCTATGGTAAAGGAAAAAGCTCTGACACCTGGCTTGGCCTGTGCCCTAGCACCAAATCCAATATGGCCTCTCCCCAGTCAGCCTGTCTACATATCGAGTCAGGAATGTTTCCTTGACACACCTGACACACCTGGCTCCATCCAAACCATCTGCACTAAGAAGCTTCCAAACAATACTGGGAATGTTGAAGTCACCCATAACAATATCTCTGTTACATCTGCACCTTTCCAACATCTGCTGTCCGACCTGTTCTTCCACCTCTCTGCTGCTATTGTGGGGTCTGTAGAAAACACCCAATAAAGTGTCTGCTCCTTTCCTGTTACTGACTCCCACCCCTACTGACTCAGTAGACTAACCCTCCTCAACAGACTCCTTTTCAGCAATTGTGATGCACTCTCTAATTAACAACGCTATTCCTCCTCCTCTTTTACATTCCTCCCTGTTCTTTTTATAAGTTCTAAACCCTGGAACATTCAGCAACTGTTCTTGTCCCTGTGAAATCCATGTATTTGTTCTATCCACAACATGGTAGATCCAAGTTCCAAGTCTGAGATCCATGCTCTAAGTTCACCACTCTTATTCCTGACATGGCTTACATTGAACTTTAACACATTCCATTACCCTATCAACTGTGCATCCTTCTCGACAGATTCTCTGCATTCTATTTTGCCCATTCAACAACTGCCCTCACCTCTGATCTCTCGCTATGGTTTCCATCCCCCTGCCATTACTGAGCATATACTAACAGAATTGTAAATTCAAATTACGTAATTCCATAACTGATGTTTTGTGTGCAATTCTAATCACTGCATTACAAGAAAGACATAACAACTACTGAAAGATTTGCAGTTACAAGGATTGATTGGAGAAAGTAGGATTATTTCCCTGAGAGCAGAGGAGACTGAGGGTTAACTTAATTGAGATGCAACAAATTATGAGGAACCCAGATAAAATAAACTGCGAGGATCCATTTTCCTGAGCGGAGCTGTAATTTACAATATGACACGGTTTTAAGATGATTGGTAAAAGTGGGTTATTGGAATTCACTTTATGTTGGACATGTACAACCTCAATCGTAACCTGAAAGGCTTCAAATCAGGTGCTGCAAGGTGAAAGTAGCGTTGGTATGTACCTTTTCTTCATTTATGCAGGCCCGCTTTGGGCTGAAAGGCTGGAAGGAAAAACAAGTAAGCAAGAAAATAAAAAGACAATAAGGATAATAAGAAAGAGGCTAAAAGGGAGTGAAAGAAAGGAAGAAAGAAAGAAGACATTCTACATTTGTGTCAGAGACCTGGGTTCAATTCCCATCTCAGGTGACTGTGTGGAGTTTGCACATTCTCCTTGTGTCTGTGTGGGTTTCCTCCAGGTGCTTTGGTTTCCTCCCACAATCCAAAAATGTGCAGGTCAGATGAATTCCCTATTCTAAATTTTCCACAGTGTGAGGTGCATTATACAGGGGTAAATATAGGATAGGGGAATGGATCTGGATGGGTTACTGTTCGGAGGGTCACTGTGGACTTGTTGGGCTGGAGGACCTGTATCCATACTGCACGAAATCTCATCCCTAATTTAGTCTCGTCATTGGACCAGATAACGGGAGAGATTGTGGGACTCTTCACATTTCATCAAAGAGAATAGCTTGTCATGTCAACAAAGAAGCCGCAAACCAATTAGCTCAATATTCTTTCAATATTGTGAACAGTGACCTGTTGCTACTGGAGTGTGATCTATATATTTCTGAAGTATGGGAATTTGGCTTATATTGAGAGAAATAGTGTTACACATCGAATGGCACAAATTTAAACAAAGTGACTGGAGTGCGTTTTACTGCGGTTTCCTGTTTAAAACAGCAATGGAAATGGTAAAGGGATAAATTAGGACTTGCTTCAACTCCTCTCGGAATTTGTTCTGGGTCACAGCATAGATGAAAATATTGTTACAGGAACTGAGTATTTGGAGCATATTGGTTGTCTCTTGAAGGATGTACTGTGGATCATTGAAGTCCAAGCTGTTAAAGTAACCCACACCAGTAATTTGCACGTAGAGAAACTGTATGACATGAGTGACCCATAGGAGGAGGAAGCTGAGTGAGATGGCGAACAGCAGGACAATGGATCTCCTGCGGTTTGCCATCTCTGTGTCTCCATGATTCTCTGTGCTCCGGAGTCTCCTGCGGGCCCTAAGATAATTCGTACTGTCAAGGTATTGAGCAGCAGAATGAGGAGGAAGGGGAGAAAAGGAGTTAATATGTGATCCAGCGAATCAAAGGCCTGCCAAGCGGACACTGTGTAAGAGAAGGTCTTGATAATGCAGAACCATGGCACCCCATCCACAAAGTACAAGGGCTTAAAGATGATGTAGAAAGGAGCATTTTTTGCGAAACTTAACGCACAGACCATTCCTATGACCAGCAATGCAGATTTCTCAGTACAATATCTGGTCTTCAGGCTCTGTAAGCAGATGGCCACAAAACGGTCAAAGGTGAAGGCCACTGTCAGCCAGACCGAACAATCCCGAGTGGCAAAGATCAGCATAGTAGTGAGTTTGCATCCAGGAGTAGTGGACAGGACACTATTACGAAAGTAGATTCGGCCGATCCGATTGAGGATGCACCCATTGGCAATGACAAGGAAATCAGTCACTGCGATCGTTACCAGGTAGAGTGAGATGCACCGGGACAGACCGCATCACCCCCGGCAAAGGATTAAGATTGCCACCAAGTTCGCTGTGAGAAATTAAATGAGAAATACGATAGGAACATACAAATGAGGCCGAATACACCACTCAGGCATCCTATTATATAAAAAGGGTATGGATTTTCTACTTGAAAACCATTATTTTACTACACCATCTATGTTTTTGACATATGATCTGTTGATTTATGCCATAAATGCAGTGTGGTTTGCATCAGATGCATAGCCACGATTAACTTATTTGTGTGTTCTTGTTGACAGGAGACTGAAATATTATTAAAGAAGAGGAGTTTGTTGGTAATGGGCAACAAGGCAGAAAGTGGAGTCTCGGACTAGTCAGATGGTTCTTTCAAAAAGAACCATTTTCAGGATAGGAAAATTTGCCCCAATGTTGTGTAATTGAATCCATATGCAAGACCTATCCATCCAGAAAGCAGACACAATCAGAAGGACAGGGCAATGGGTTTAAGGATAAGGGAAGAAGGATACTCCTCAGTTAGCTTGGGGTCACAGACTCAGTAGCTCTGAGCCGCTAACACTGGGTTCGTTTACTGGTTATGGCAAGTACGTACAGAGAATTAGGCCTTGAATTTCCCTGAACAGCTGCACAGGGAGCACAGCAGTTGTTGCGGATGATGATGGTCGTTGGTGGGGTAAGATGTGAAGGTAGTGGGAGAAGGGTTGAGTGAGACATCAATGAAATATTTCTTCTTCTTCCTCAGGAATATATTTTCCCACTGAATTCCCACTATCCATGTTTGCCTGTCACTTAGTGCTGCCACTTGCAATCACAGGCACGGAGCAATTCACCTTGATCTACATCAACCACAAACCAACAGCACTAAACACTCAGCTGGAGTCCCAAAATTGTCAAGTGAAAAAAAATCAAGATGAACAAAACATGTTAACTTTGCACGGGATGTGTCACATCAGACAATGATTGAGAACAAATAATGAGGAACAAAGAAAACTACAGCACAGGAACAGGCTCTTTCTCCCTCCAAGCCTGTGCCAATCTAGATACTCTATCTAAACATGTTGCCTATTTTCTAAGGATCGGTATCCCTCAATTCTCTGCCCATTCATGTATCTGCCGAGGTACATCATAAATCATGCTATTGTGTCCGCTTCTACCACCTCCATTGGCAACGCATTTCAGGTACCAACCAACCTCTGTGTAATGAATTTTCCATGCATATCTCCCTTAACCCTTTTCCCTCTCACCTTGAACTCTTGACCTTTAGTAATTGAGTACCCAATTCTGGGGGAGAAATGCTTTTGCGATTCACCCTGTCTGTACCTCTCATGATTTTGTAGAACTCAATCAGGTTCCCCCATCAACCTTGGTCTTCCCTAATGAAAGTTGTCCTAATTCACTCAAACTCTCCTCACAGCAAGCGCCCTCCATACCAGGCACCATCTTGGTGAACCTCCTTTGACCCTCTCCAAAAGCATTCACATCCTTTTGGTAATGTGGTGACCAGAACTGTACGCAGTATTCAAAATGTGGTTGAACCAATGTCTTATACAACTGTAACATGTCCTAACAACTTTTGTACTTAATACCCTGTCCAATGAAGGAACACATGCTGTATGCCTGTTTGGCCATTCTCTCATCTTGCGTTGTCACCTTGAGGGAACAAAGGACCTGAACTGGAAGATCTCTCTGTATGTCAATTTTCCCTAGGATGTATCCTTATATTGTTTACATCGCTCTTGAAATTGAACTTCCAAAATGCATCACCGGATTGAATTCCACCTGCCATTTCTCTGCTCAATGGTATATCTACGCTATATCCTGTTGCATTCTCTGACAGTCCCCTTCAGTATCTGTTGATTCCATCAATCTTAGTGTCTTCTGCAAACTTGCTAATTAGACCACCTATATCTTGCTCAAGATCATTTATGTATCTCCCAAACAACAGTGGTCCAAACACGGATCTCTGTGGAACACCACAAGTCATAGTTCTTCATTTTGAGAAACTCAATTCCACTATTATTGTTTGTCTCCTGTTGCCCAGCCAATTCTCTATCCATCTAGCGAGTACACTGTGGACCCCATGCGACTTCACTTTGCCCATCAGCTTACCATCGGGAACCTTACCAAATGCTTTACTGAGGTCCATGTGCACAACATCTGCAACCCTTCCCTCATTAATCAACATTGTCACTTCCTCAAAGAATTCTATTAAGTCGGTAAGACTTAACCTTCCCTGCACAAAACCAGGTTGCCTATCACTGAAGAGCCTTTTTTTTTCCAAATGGGAATAGATCCTATCCCTTAGTATCTTCTTCAGCAGCTTCGCTACCACTGATGTCAGGCTCAGTGGTCTATAATTACTTGAATTATCCCTGCTACCTGTCTTAAGCAAGGGGACAACATTAGCTTTCTCCAATCCTCCAGGATCTCACCCGTATTCAAGGATCTGCAAAGATATCTGTTAAGGCCCCAACTATTTCCTCTCTCACTTCCCTCAATAACCTCAGATAGATCCCATCCGAACGTGGGACTTGTCCACATTAATGCCTTTTAGAATATCCAACACTTCCTCCCTTGTTATGCCGACTTAACCTAGACTAATTAGCCTTCTATCCCTAACTTCAACATCCGTCATTGCCCACTCTTCGGTGAATACCAATGCAAAGTTCTCATTAAGAACCTCACCCAATTTCTCTGAATCTTCCTTTGCACTTGAGTGGGCCAACACTTTCTCTTGTTACCCTCGTGCTCCTTATATATGATTAAAAGGCATTGGGATATTCTTTAACACTGTTTGCAAAAGATATCTCATGTCCCCTTTCCGCCCTCTTAATTCCTTGTTTCAGAATGCTCCTATATTAGGAAACATAACATTGCCGAAAGAATACACAAATGTATAAAAACATATCAGCTCAAGCACAATGCAAACTTAACAATTTTCCACTGAAATCCCTCTTTTAAATATTTCTATTAGTGAATACAGGACCACATTAGCAATCATTACTTACCAGTGAGAACTAACCAAAGTCTAACTCCAGAGTTTGCACAGAAGATTGATTCATTCAATCAATAAATAGTATATTAAAATGTATCTTCTATGATAATTGCAAAGCAATGATTTATTTTTCAACGCAGTGGTAAGAAAAGGACAATACTGATACTGATACATCATTGTGCTGCATATAACTAAACACATTTGATTACATTTCACTGGACTGATTAAAAAATCTAATAGATCAATGTGTGCTTAGTAACATAAATTATTACTCATATTTCAGTGATATGATTTGTTGTATTTCTATGAAGTTGCAGTGATATCTGTTAGTGCGCACCTTGCACTCAAAGTGTACTACCTTTCACAATAATACACATTATATAGATCACCAATATACATAACCTATTTGAGTTTCCTGACATTCAAATAATAGGTAATATTAAAAAAGAATGAATCTGTTCCTGAAAGGCATGAGACAAAATATCCGTAAACTTCAAAATAAACCTTATCAGGATCCATACTTACCAGGAGCACCAATTGCAGCAAGAATGGGATAGGCAATGGCAAAGAATGGGCCATTTGCTGGTGCGTGCATGCCTTTCATAGACTAAAGGCATTAACAAAACTGTCGACATTAACTCTGTGAGGCCGTCTAATCTTCCCTCAATTATTTTGACTAAGAGTCTCCAGAGGGTTAATTAAGATGCAAAATGCATCGCAGTTCCACTCCAGTGAACAGAACGATAAACTCACTGTTTCATCCCATTCTTTGTAAGATTGGAAATGAGGACGACTCCATTATAGTTTTGAGCCAACAAATTGTGCATTTTCACCACAGGTGATGACCATTGAGATCCTATCTGTGTACTCAAACGATTGCATCACAAATTGGTATTTGCCAATTGCATTCTGCATATAAACGGTCAGATTAGTGCATGTGTTGCCTTTGTTGGTACTTGTATTGAAATTACATACTGTAATGCTACCTAAATATTTCAGCAGATTGATTGTTGTTACTCGAAATCACTGATAGTTAATAGGGCAGGGTTTCCAAAATGGAAACCATCAGATGCACATTTTCACCATCAGGAAACTACAAAAACTGCTGCTGTCTGAATAAAGTACAAATGCTTCCGATTGAGATGAGGTCCACCGTTTCTCATGTGGCAACAGGTAACCCATGACCCTTTCAAATGTAAAACTTGTCAGCTGGAATGTGGTTTAGGAAATTAGCAGAAAGTGCATTGGTAATGCAGACGGGCTCAATTTAATCTGGAAAGAGTTTTGTTCCAATGAGTGAATAACTATGAAAGAGACGAATGTAATGCTGACAGAACCATATATTATAGACGGCATGTAACACCGCAATAACAGTGTAGACAACACTCCGGGCGCAGACAGCAACAAACGCACGAAATAATGTATTGACCGATCCACATGCCTTCAAAATATTGGCATCGTACCAGCCTCCTCCACTTCTTCTGTCAGTGTATTCCATACTTGCATCACCCTCAGCGTGAATTTCACACAGCCCAGTGTATTGCATTTCCTGCTTTAAATGTGGTCTCCTCTACATTGGGGAAATGAAAGATAGACTGGGTGACCAGTTCTCAGAACCCTTATGTCCTGTTTGTATCAAAAATACTGAGCATCCATTTTCCTGCCACTTCAACACCCCAACCTGTTCCCTGGCCGACACATCTGTTTCAGGCTTGCTGCAGTGCTCCAGCAAAGCTCAGCACAAACGGAATGAACAGCACATCGTTTTCCGCTTGTACTGTGTCCTCTCCCTCTGAAGATTTTTTTTAACTTAATCAAGCTTTAGCACTTGAGCTGTCCCATGTTCTAACTGCAACGTTTACACATCAGGCCTTGTTATCACACAGTCCACTAATACACAAGTCCATTGTTAATCACTGACAGTTCCTATTAAGTTTTATTTACCCTCCTCGCCAGATCGTTATCCACTCTTTTTTTTATGGTCAACTATTCTTCTCTGCCTTTGAGCTGCGTCCCCAATTGTCGTTTACTGCTTCCCCTCCCCACCTTATCTTCTTCATAGAAGCCAATATTTTCTTAGCTGCCATCATTTCTGAGGAATAGTTACTTCACCCGAAACCTTAAATCTGATGCTGCTGCTAGACCTTCTCAACTTTTCCAGCAGTTTTTGATTTACTTTCCGATACACAACATTTACAGCTTTTTTTTCATTGATTAATTTGGAGTTTTGGGTTTATCTGGCAGTTGCTGCCACGAGTTAAATTGGTTCATTAGCTCAACCTAGGGGGATGCAGGTTCTGGGGTTTAGATGTTTCACTAAGATCAGGGAAGGTGGTAAAAGAGAGTCAGGGTGTGACATTGTTAGTCAAGGACAGTGTTACGGTGGCAGAAAGTACATTTGCTGAGTACTCATCTACTGAGGAAGTATGGGTTCAACTTAGAAACAGGAAAGAAGAGGTCACCCTGTTGAGAGTTTTCTATAAGCCTCCGAAAAATTTCAGAAACGGAGAGGAAAGGATAGTAAAGGTGATTCTGGATATGTGCGAAAATAACATGGGCGATGTTATAGGGGATTTTAACTTTCCAAATATTGATTGGAAATGCGATTGTTTGAGTACTTTAGATAGGTCAGTTTTTGTCCAATGTGTGAAAGAGACTTTCCTGACACAGTATGCAGATAAAGACAAAAAGGCAGCAAATGCAGGAATCCAAAACAGACAGGCATGAGACTGGAGGACACAGCAAGCAAGGCAGCATCAGGAGGTGCACA
This sequence comes from Hemiscyllium ocellatum, assembly GCF_020745735.1. Lineage (NCBI taxonomy): Eukaryota > Metazoa > Chordata > Chondrichthyes > Orectolobiformes > Hemiscylliidae > Hemiscyllium > Hemiscyllium ocellatum. The sequence goes on along the minus strand of NC_083440.1, from coordinate 19,929,262 downwards.
AGTAGACATTTCAGGTGTAACCCTTTTCAGCATGTAAATAGTCCAACAAGAGGTGAAGCCATCCTGGATTTTGGTTCGTGCAATGAACTTGGCCAGGTGTTAGATTTGGAGGTATGTGGTCACTTTGGTGACATTGACCACAATTAGGTTACATTTAATTTAGCGGTGGAAAGGAATAGGGAGAAACTGCAGGGCAAGAGCTGTAGCTGAGGCAAAGGCAATTATGATGCACTTAAGCAACATTTAGGATGCATAGGATGGGGAAAGAAACTGCAGTGGATGGGTACAACTGAAACTTGGAGCTTGATCAAGGAACAGCTACTGCGAGTCATTGATAAGTATGTACTTGTCAGGCAGGTAGGAAGTGGCCGAGCAAGCGAATCATGATTTACTAAATCACTTGTCAAAAAAAGGAGGCAGCTTACATAAAGATGAGACATGAAGGCTCAGTTAGGAGTCTTGACAGTTTCAAGTAGCTTGGAAGGACTAAAGAAGAGGAAGGAGAGGACATGATCAAGGAGAACACTAAAGCTTTCTAGAGGTATGTCAGGAAAAAAAAAAAGAAAAGAAAATTACTCGAGTAACATTAGGGCCTGTGAAGTAGTTGGAAGTTATGCATGGAGTCTGTGGAGAGTGGAGAAGCGCTGAATATTTTGCATCAGTATTCATACAGGAAAACAACAATATTATCGAAAAAAGTTCGGAGATACAGGCTCCTAGACTAGACAGAATTGAAATTCACATGGAGGATGTGTTAGCAATTCTGGAACGTGTGAAAATTGTTAAAGCCCCTGGGCCAGATGGGATTTATCTTATGATTCTCTGGCAAGCTAAGGAGATTGCAGAGTCTTTGTCTTTGATCTTAATGTCATCATTGTCTACAGGAATAATGCCAGAAGACTGGAGGATAGCAAACGTTGTCCCCTTGTTCAAGAAGGGGAGTAGAGACAACCCTAGTAATTATAGATCAAAGTTAAAAATCACACAACAACACGTTATAGTCCAACGGGTTTTATTGGAAGCATTAGCTTTCAGAGGTCTGTTCCTTCATTAGATGGTTGTGGGTTGTAGAGTAGTCCATAATCACTTGATTAAGGAGCAGCCCTCGAAAGGTAGGGCTTCCAAATAAACCTATTAGACTAGAACCTGGTGATGTGATTTTTAACTTTGTGCACCCCAGTCCAACACCAGCATTTCCAATCAATTAGACATCAGCGAGCCTTACTTCTGCTGTGAGTAAAGTGTTGGAAAGGATTATAAGAGGGAGGATTTATGATCATCTAGAAAGAAATAAATTGCTGAGGGGTAGTTAACTCAGCTGTGTGAAGGGTAGATTGTACCTCACAAACCTTAGACATCTTTGAGAAGGTGCCCAAACAGGTGGATGAGGGTAAAGTGGTTGATGTGACATGTATGATTTTCAGCAAGGCATTTGATAAGGTTCCCCACGGTAGGCTATTATATAAAATAGAGAGGCACAGGATTGATAGTGATTTAATGGTTTGTTTCAGAAATTGGCTAGCTGAAAGAAGACAGAAGGTGATGTTTGATGGGAAATGTTCATGCTGGAGTTCAGGTGCTAGTGGTGTACCTCAACAATCTGTTTGGGTCCATGTTGTTCCTTATTTTCACAATTGATCTGGATGAGGGCATAGAAGGATGGGTTCGGAAATTTGCAGATGACACTACATTCGGTGGATTTTTGGACAGTAATAAAGGATGTTCCAGGTCATAGAGGAATATAAGTAAGCTGCGGAGCTGTGTTGAGAGGTGGAAAATGAGGTTGAGTGTGAAAAAGTGTGAGATGAATCACTTTGAACAGAGGAACAGGAATAGACAGTACTGGGCTATCAGTAAGATTCTCGGTTGTTTGGATGAGCCGAGAGATCTCACTGTCCAGGTACATGGATCCGTGAAAGTTGCCACCCAGGTTGATAGGGTTATTAAGAAGGCATATGGTGTGTTAGCTGTTATGAGTAGAGGGTTTGAGTTTGAAGCCACGAGGTCATGTTGCAACTGTACAAAACTCTGGTTCTGCCGGGCTTGGAGTATAGTTCGGGTGGCCACATAATAGGAAAATTGTGGGATGTTTGGAAAAGTTGCAGAGGACATTTATGAGGATTTTGCCTGGTATACTCCAACAATGCAGCAAATCGCTTACTGTCATTGCAATGAGAATGTGTTCTGTAACCAACACTGAAGCTTCAGTTGGATGAGAAGAGTATTGTAATTTCTGATGCATCTGTTGGGTAACACAAGTATCAGGAAAGTACAGTACCTGCTAGAGTGAGCAGTTCTACATTAAAACCGGCAATGTTTGCTTAGTGTTATTGTAAGGATATGGTGGTATAGTGATTAGTGCAGCTGCCTCAGTTCCAGGGCTCTCGGTTTGATTCCAGCTTCAGGAGTTTGTATGTGGAGTTTGCACTTCTCCCCGTGTCTGCATGAACTTCCTGGAGGTGCTCCGGTTTCATCCCACAATCCAATGATGTGCAGCTTAGGGGCTTTTGTCAGAGGTAAATATAGAGTAAGAGAAGAGGGGAATGGATCTGGTTGGGTTACTCTTTTCAAGCATGGTGTCGACTTGTTGGGCCAAATGGTCTGTTTCCACACTGTAGGGATTCCGTGATGACAAAAGTACTGATTCGAAGGAGATAGGGAACGAGATCTTGGTCAAGAGCTGGTTCTGTGATATCTGTCTGGGAATAGTTCCCATCATCTGTGGAGATTGGCTCGCTGTCAGTATTTCAAAATCTCAGCTTCCAGTTGTAAATATTGTCTTACTGAATTATCTAAAGTCATTGCCAACTCTTCCTTTCAGTGTGAAGCATATAAAACAAACTAAGTATATTTGTTAAGTGACTATCAATAATGTAACTACTTAGTTAAAACAACTGACTTCCTGGTGGTTTGGTGCTAGAATTAGAGCCAGGATTAGACTTTAATTTCAAGTGTCATGAAGAATAGGAATACATGAGTACGTTGAAAAATGTACAAAATCTCCATCCTCTGGTACACCCTTAGTTACAAAACCAGAATGAAAAACAAACAGCAGAAATAACAGAAAGCCAAAAGGCAAGCAAAACATCCAGACATTAAAGTTGAAGTGTTTTCTCCATACGTGTTTGGAACCACCAATTCAGGCACACGGGCCCAACCATGGTCTGGAGTCTTGGTCAGCCTGCGCGTCTGACCCACCACCTCAGACTGTCAGGAGGCTGCTGTCATTCCACGCACCTCTCGCTGATGTGCAGATATCACCGATTTACCCAGAGCAAAAGGCTAACCATGCTCTTACTAAGAGAAGGCACAAAAGGTCATGATAATCCCAATACTGTATATTGCCTTTATCCCACAGTGTCTACGTCTGGAAGGACTTAGCACATTCTGGAATGTGAACATATTGTAACTTGGTGACAGTGAGGGTTTCAGTAACTCTCTGTTTGATCTCAGTCAGGCCCCTTGTGCTGGACAGCTCAAAGTGTGACCTCACAGTGCCAGCGTGACATCACCGTTTACATCAGAGAGAGAGAGAGAGAGCTGACATCACAATCGATTTGTAACCTGGCTTTGTCTGAGGCACGAGGCTGAACGAGGAAATCCAGGGAAGGCAAGGTCACTGCACTGACTGTGTCTCAGGCTGATCTGTCGGCGAGTCAGTGTGATCAGAGAGAGGATCAAAGCAGCTTCACTTTACACAACACAACGTTGTGAAAAGACCATCAGGGAGGTGATCAGGCGGAAGATAGTTTGGTTTGAAAGTTTAATCTAAAATTTTTCCTCTTGCACAAACTGAGGTTGGAGGGGTTATGGGAATTAATGCTCCAGAGTTTATGAAAACGACATTTAGAGTTTGTGAGAAACAGAGGCCACAACATAACAAATTTCAGACCGAGCTTATTAAAACTTGCAAATTATTCAGAACTGATTTTTAACATGGGCCAGAAATTTTAATCCAAAATGTAAATTTCCTCCTCTCACCTTGCCCATTCCTGCAGCATTGGAGGATGATACAGAGATAGGAAGTGATGTAGTTGCTGAAAGAAGTTACAGCGATAAGGAATGGTATACAGGCTGGAAGATGACACAGTGATAGGGAGAGTTGCGGGGAATCGAGGATATAACATTAATATGGACTGATGTAGGGGTTGGAGGAATTTTCAGATATACTGGGAGTGTCAGGGATGGGAGGAGTATTCCCAGATATAGCGGACAGAAGTATCTGGAGGAGGTGACAGCGATAGGAAGATGTGTGAGAGCTGGAGGAGTTTTCAGACATAAGGGCATTTGTTGATGCTGGAGGAGGTTACACAGATGGACATTGGTGCTGGATGAAATTACAGAATTAGAGAGGCTGTTGGGGTCGGGGAGATTAAAGCGACAGGAAGGTGTGTATGGAATGGAGGAGGTGATGAAGATCGGAAGTGGTGTGATGGATGGAGTACACCTCAGAGATAAGGAATTGTTATGTTATCTAGGTGGGTAACTCTAGTTTATCTCGCTTACCCTAGGGATTATTCCTCCGTACCTTGAGTGAGGCCGTTACCGGTAGTGAATACCCTTGGTGAGAATTTTAACTACTGTCTGGTCCTAGAAACTTCCAACCCGGTTAGGCTTTATCGTAGGTCTATAGGTCATCCTTCAGTATTACCCCTATGAGTGAGAGCGGCTCGCCTTGGGCCAACCAAGCACCTTCCTACCGTTTGTAGTTCTTAACTCTACACAATAATAATACCAATATATCTTAATCAAATAACTGTTCAGCGATTCGTGTGTGTATGTAAATTAAAAATGTAATTTATTGAAACATAAGAAAAGAAATCAATTTACAGTTACTCACTCTTAGCCTTACAATTTTCTTAGCTCAAAATCCCGATTTAAAGTCGCGAGTCAAGATTACTTTAGTTTCTTAAATTCTACTTCAGTCAAAGTTCCGATTCAAAGTCGCGAGTCGAGTTTACCTAGGATAAAGCAGAGCTTAGTTCCCTAAGTGTCCCTCAAGGGGATCTTTTGAGCAGGCTGCAAGTTAGTTGCGTCTTGTTTGAGATCTTTTGATATTGGTTCAATATGCACAAATGTGTCTTTTGTTGCAAGCCTGTTTGGTTCATTAGCCGAAGCTACCTTGGTTCAGTGTCTCTTGCCAGCTAGTGACAAGAGCGATTTGCCTGCTGTGAAGCTCTGCTTATATCCCTTACAAAGTTTGTCAAGCAATTACGTCATTAGTTCTAAGGACTGGGATCAGCTGTTTTACACCCGCTTAAAATCGTGCCGCGGTCAGCATTTTAACACATGCTTGTTTCAAGGTCGCGTTTAATATCGTTAACATACAATAGCATAGGGTTAGTGTGCAAACTTCAAATAAGTTTATCTGTTAAGTGTCCGAAGTGGGCTTTTCAATGTGAATGATTCAGGTGCTTGTGACCTCTTGTTAAGTGTCTGAAGTGAGTTTTTCAATGTTGATGATTCAGGTTCTTGTGACCTCTTGTTAAGTGTCCGAAGTGAGCTTTTCAATGTGAATGATGCAGGTTCCCGTGACATCCCCCTCTTGAAAAGCGAGATTCGGTCAAGCGATTGTTTTTTAGTCCATAGTAATAAAGTCTCCATACAATTGTACAGTATATTAAACATGCCAAGCCATACCTAATCAAAATGGTAAGGCTGTTGCTCATCTCCACCACTCTTGGCACTGCCACAGGCCGATTTCCTGTGTGTTGATGTTGATTTCAAGTATAATTCTCCCATTAATCTAATTAATGTAAATATCATGTAGAAAAATCGATTCAAAGTCTTAGTCCTGCTTGGTTCCTTAAATTCATGCCGACTTTATTCCAGGCTTTAATTTTACTACCTTCAGCCTTGGCTAGTCGTCGGTGCTGGTTTTTTCGGATCAGTTGTTGCAATACATAATAAAATGTTCAAACTTAGTTTAGTGCATATTCTGTTATATCGTAGGCAGGTTAGTCCACCCGTGATCTTGCCAGAGTCACATATTATGCATTGGTTCTGGTTGTAATCGTCTGGTAGTGAGATGGGTTTACTTCACCATCCTTGGTTATTATGATGTTGGTTTCCTTCTTTCAATTGACTCTTTTGTCTTTGAGTTCAATTGTGTTGATTTGTTGAACTTTTAGGGTTAAATTTCATTCCTTGAATCACAAAATTTTGTTTCACCAATTTATCGTATATATTCTTTTGTATCACATATTTTTTGATTCCTGGGTGATCAAAATCTTCTTCCCCCATGATCCGTTTCCATCCATTTTTTGCTTAGCTGTCTGCATAAGGGGGTGGTCGTTGTAAGTGTTGCGCAAGTTGTTGCCATTCCGATAACGTAAGTTTTTGGTTCAAGAGTTTGGTGCTTGGTTTATGCCATTTTGGCATTTTGGTTTTAGGATCGAGATCCTTTTGGTTCAGGTTTTTTGGTTTCTGCCATTTTGGCATTTTGGTTTTAGGATCGAGATCCTTTTGGTTCATTGGTTTCAGGATCGAAATCCTTTTGGTTCATGATTTTTAGTTCATTGGTTTCAGGATCGAAATCCTTTTGGTTCATGATTTTTAGTTCATTGGTTTCAGGATCGAAATCCTTTTGGTTCATGATTTTTGGTTCATTGGTTTCAGGATCGAGATCCTTTTGGTTCATGATTTTTGGTTCATTGGTTTCAGGATCGAAATCCTTTTGGTTCAGGTTTTTTGGTTTCTGCCATTTTGGCATTTTGGTTTTAGGATCGAAATCCTTTTGGTTCATGTTTAGTTGTATTGGTTTTGGTTTGTTGTGATAAGAGGTGGTTTGAAAAACGGAATATCCAATTATTAAAAGTTTTGTCACAAAAAAGAGGCTTAGTGCATAATACATCCAGTCCGGTTGATATTGAATACTAACCGTTATGCTGGCCATGATTAAAATCAAGCATGTGGAATATCCTCGCCTATTACTGCTCCAATATCTGAATTTATACTCTGCCCCTAATATTAATAAAAATGCTATCATAATTCCTAAAACTAGGCTAGCTGTTTCCGTATTTGTTATGCCCCATAGCGCTTGTCCTCCTATAACTAATATGTATATGGGAATGGGTATCTTATGTTTAAGTGTGTCCCAGAGGGTTACTGGGAGTACTGTTGGGTGTCCTATACATTCATGTATTGCAAAACAAGTTTCTAAAGCAAAATTAAACCATCCTAGTGTTCTATCAACTTGGTATTCTGTTTCATTATGATGATTTCCTCCCAATGCTTCTATCCCTCTATCTATAAGTATTGGTATCATTACTATTATCATTCCTATGCCAAAAGTTGTTATTCCTTTTCGGTTGTTAATCTTAATTTTTCGTTTCTTAAGTATTAATAGCCATGTGGCTGCTAGTAAGCAGATTATCATAGTTGATGCTAAAATAATGAGGTCTATGTATTGCATCATTTTCCTACCTTTACTTAAGGTCTAATTCGTCTCTTAATTTCAGAATTTTTGTTTCAGGGTGTACTTTATCATCCGATTCAGTTATTCTTTTTCTTTTTAGCTTCCTTTCCCTCGGGGTGCACATGATGTTCAGGTTAATTTTTTCTGATGAGGGTAGTCCCGAAAAGTAGTTTTGCATGATGTTTGGGTTTTGTTTAATTATTTTTAAGTTCTCGGAATCCAATTGTTCCATGAATGTCTTAAACTTAATTATCTTTACTTTTTCCCATTCAGGTTTTGCCTGTTCTGCTGATTCTTGAAAGTTTAGGCGTAAGCAGGGATGGCCTCTTGGGTGTAAATTTGAAGGCTTATTCCATTCTGTATATCCTTCCCCTGTTCCTATGTTACCACAGGACTTACAGGTATCCATATGTCTTTCATTTGTGGATGATTTAGGTTCCATGCTGGGGCAGAGACGATGTTTGCCCTGGGTTGTTCAGAAAATTTGTTCAAGTAAAGGGTTTTGAGTAGTGGGTGTTTCTGGTTCTTTAGAAATTCAATTACTTTATCGTACTTTTGCAAATTTTGATCCATTATTTTCCTGTGATCGAAATAGTGGGATTATTTTTAGGTATAAGGCCTTTAATTAGTGGTTTGGCGAATGGCCATACCACCACTACTAGTATCCATACAATCATTACTCCTACCAGGAAGAGGGCCAAATCTTCCAATCCGAACCAACTAAGTATCCAATAAATCCAATCATATATCTGTATCCATATAATCGCGGCTTTGCCCGTTGCATATGTGACTGTGTCTTGTATAGAACCCCACGTTATATTACTTGTGTGTTCTTTTACCCATATCTGCAGTTCTTCTTTTAGGGTTTTTTGTTCTCTTCTCCTTTCTATCGCTATTTTATCTTTTAGATCTTTCAGCTGTTCGTCTATTGTTTGTCCTGTAAAGTGGATCTCCATCCACTCCTGATCTGAGTATTCTGTTAGGAGCCTTTCTAGATGAACTATGTTTGGATCAGGTCTATCAATGTTTAGTCTGATCTCCTTTTTGTATGGTGTTTTCTGTTTTTTATTTTCCTTAATCAGCTCTCCATTACATCCTTTATCTCCTGTCTTGACCTTAAATTCTCCTGACTGATTGGTTAGCCATGTATTTCCTGTGGGGAAATATTCTACATAACAATCTTTTTTCCAATATATCGTTATATTCTTGTTACAAGGTCTGAGTGTAATTATATTTTCTTCCATTATCTCATAGGGTCTATCCTTTATCTTTGAACATTTTTCTCTTTTCATCCAGCCATTTTTAGGCTCATCCATATGGGTCTTTGTATTTTAGTATTCATGTTAACGTTTCTTAGTACTTTACTTATTTTTACCAGGCTAATATAAATGTTTTGTTCTTTTTCCTCTATTTGTGTTATAACTACCTGGGCTGTATAATCTTCTATAGTTCGGTTTTCTGATTTTATCACATTGTGTAGCCAATTTTGTTTAAGGTTGCTTAATTGTTGCCTAAGACTGTTTCTTCCTTTTTCCCATGCCAATGTTTTCTGAATTGTAATTAGCTCCTTTATGATGTCTTTTCCTGCCTCCCATTGGATTTTTTGTCTTTGGAACATATCTTTTATGTAGTCTTCTGCTTGCTGTTGCCTGTTGTTGTTATTATTATTATTGTTATTATTATTATTGTTAGCATTATTATTGTTAGCATTATTGATTAAGGCTATTCTCATCGCTGGGGATTGTTCCCAAAATGAACCATTTTTCTTGTTTTTGTAACAGTACAATTTACCCCAATGAAAACACCAGACGGTGTCATCTTCTACCTTTATTTCTGCATTAGTTCTGGTAATATTTTTTAACATTTTACTAAAGTGCTTTTTATACGAGTCTGCATATACTGATTTCCAATTCATATCAAGATCTTCTTGTTCATAGTTGCTAATGTTCTTATAGTTGTCATATGGGACTTTATAAGTATAATCGCATTTGAATATTCCCTCTTGTATATATACCACTTTTCCACTATTGGGTGTTCTACAATGCCATGGTCCATGGGTTTCATTTCTTTTACACTGTGTCTCCTTTGTGCATTTCTTACTGAATCTATCCTTGCAGCAGCGGGTTTTGCTGGTGCATCCTATTATATGGGTTTTATTCTTATAATAGTGATAACAGGCGTTATTGGTTTGTCTATCGAATTCCTCGGTCTCTTCTATCCAAATGTGTGATTTAGGGTTGGCATATTCTATCGCCTTTCCAATTCGATGATGGTGACAGGGGTCTAAGTATGGGTTAAAAAGTTTTCTTATCTTATTTCCATTATTTGTGGTCATGACCTCTTTTATTATCTCTCTACTCTTTCTCTGGAAAATGGAGTGATCACAAATAATGAGAATTTGATTAATGCGGGGTTCCCTCCTTACTTCATATCTTCCTAGGTTGGGTACTGTCGCATCATCTTCTCCTAATAACGTTATATATACTTGGTCATCATTATTTTGGGCCCATAATCTTTGTCCTTTTATTGCTCCTCCTTCCTTCTGATATTTCCATTTTCCTATGGCCTCCATAATAATTGGATGTTGAGTGTTTCTATTATTTAGGGGGTGTCCCTGATCTGGATATGAGCAATTATAATATGTTTCGTCTCCTGTAGCCTGAGTGCTTGGGTTTTCGGTGTATATACAATATAACCATTTTTCCCTTTCCAATTCCGTCTGATTTGTCTGGTTCCCTTTGATTCCTTGTATACTATATTTCTTTAGTTCCTTTTGCCATCTATCTAGCATTTTGTCAATTTCTTCGTCTTGTTCTAGGTCTTCACTTCCTAGTTTCTGTTTTAGCGCTATTTTATCTAACCAGAATTCATATCCTTCTAATTTTGTTCCTACTTCTTCTGCTGAGGGTCTAGGATCTTGTATCTCTTCATATAGTTGTGCATTTATTCCTTGATGTAGCATTATTCCTATTCCTATTAATATCCAACTCCGCATTGTACCTCCAGTAATTATTGTTGCCATGCCTGTCAAAGATGTTGTGTTTATGTTTATCTCATCTACTTTGGCACATTCTATATTTTTATTTACTACATCTTTTAGTATTCCTCCTACTGTCAAGAATATTATGACCGTTATCAAGAGAATATGTTGACCTATGTTGAAAATACTGCATCTGGTGTTTTGCCTCGTTAGGTGTTCTTTTTCGTCCTTATTCTTTTTCTCCTTTTTTACTTTCTTTTTTCTAGCTCTGATTCCTTTTTCTAAATCTTTGCTTCGCACCTTTTTTGTGTTATACTGTTTCCACCATTTCTTCCAATTTATGCTAATCCTTTTTGTCTGAGGTGAGAATTTTTCTTGTGCTGCTTTACTCTCTCCCTCTTCCATTTCCTTTAGGTATAATTCTATCCATTCAGTCATTCTTTTGTGACGGGTCTAATATTGTCAATTGAAAGTACCCTTTCCTTACCTTCTTTCCCAACTGTTACTGTTCTGTCTCCTACTTTGATTACCTGTTGAGGTAAATAATATCTAGGTTTAAAGGCTTTGCTTGTTTTGTTCTGTTTTTTCTCTTGTATCCAATCTCCTATTTTAGGTTCCCAATATTTTATTTCTGTTTTTATATTTTCTAATCTTTTTTCTCTCATTTTTTCTTTCTTTTCCTGTAGTATGTCCAGCCATTCTTTTTTCATCTTTCCCTGCTCTGGGGTTTCTGGTTTATTTTGAGTGTTCATTTGCACCCCAAACTTTAGATAGTGCGGAGTTATATGGTTCTCTGCTCCTACTAAGTCTATGGGCGTATTATTGATGGCCAGCTGTACCTCCTTTAACCAATGACTCCAACTTCCTCCGCGAGAGGCCAACATTTTTGCCAGGGCTAGTTTGACAGCTTGGTTTCTCCGTTCTACCTTTCCTGCAGATTCAGGATGGTAAGGTGTGCTAAACTGCAACTGTATCCCATGAGAGTTACACCACATGTTAAAGTCCTGGTTTTTAAATCCAGGTCCTTGGTCTGAGTGAATTACTCTGGGAGGTCCATTAGCGACCAGCATCAGCTCACTAGTTTCTATGACATCTTGGGCTCTACAACTTTTTGTCGGTGTCAGGGTGGTAAATCCAGTACATTCATCAATTATTACTAGACAATATTTATTAGGCCTTTTAAATGGTTTTTTACCATGGGAGGTCGGTAATGGGCCGATAAAATCCATTATCCATTTATCTCCTGGTTCCATGTTTTGTGGCCTAATTATGTAAGGTTCTTTTTTAATTCCTCCTTTTATGTTGTATTTCAGGTATATTTTACATTCTTAGCAGTATTTTTTAGTTTCTTGTTTTATCCCTGGCCACCAGTATTTCTGGAGTAAATGGGATTGTGTGGTCTTTATTCCTGGGTGTATAGCACCCAAGCCTGTGTGGGCCTGTTCTATTATTTTTTTTCTTTCTGATTTTGGTGGTATTATTTTTCCCTGTTCATTCTTCTGGCCTTTAATTTTGGTCATAACCGTACCATCTTCCTTTTCCCAATATTCCTGATTTTCTGGAAACCCTGGCGGGTTTTCTCCTTTTAGCAATGCTTCTAGTTCTTTGTCCTGCTTCTCCCTCTTCATCTGTCTAGTTATTACTTCTGTTGATATATTCTGCCTGAGCTTGCTACTTTGACTGCCCTGTCTGCCAAATCATTTCCCTTTTTGTGCTCACCTTCCTTTTGGTGTCCTCTTATGTGTATAACTTTTGTATTGTCTAGGTTTTCTTTGTTTATTTGTTTATATTGTATGGAATGATTTCTATTATCATGAAATCCTTTTTCACTCCATTTATTTAATTCCTCATTATAGCCTCGACTGGCATAGAAGCTATCTGTACAAATGAGTATACGGAGTTCAGGGGGATATTGGCTTGCTTCTTTTAAGGCTAATTCTAAGGCCTTAAGTTCTGTTTTCTGGGCGGAACCCCCAGTTGGTCCTTCTATTTCTAATATTTTTTCTTCTTGGAAATCGTTATCTACTCTAGTCCCTATTACTATTCCTATTCCTGTCTGTTTTTCTTCTTTTCCATGTTTGTTAAGTCCCTTTTGTGCGCTTCCATCTGAATAGATGTAAATATCTGGTTTAGAATTGTCTCCTATTTGTTTTTCCTCTTTAATCTGGAATTTAGGTATCCACCAGGTATCTGTTTTATCTAAACGTGGTCTTATTTCTATAGTGGGGTCTGCTTTTAGTACTTCCCATTTTTCATATCTGGCGGTATGTACTTTCTGACTCTTTTCTATCTTCTGCTGTTTGGATTGTAGTTCTGCTAGATCTGTTTTGATTACTATCTTCCCATCTTCTTGTAATTTCCTGGCTGACTCCATAGCTCTGGTTATCGCCACCCAAGTTTTCTCTAATTTCGGAAATTTCTATTCTGTGTCTGTAAAATTTAGTGAGACATATTGAAACGGTTTCTTTTGTCCCTCACTGGTTAGTCTGACTGTGGCACTTTCTTGTCCCACTATAACTTCCATCTCTATATTTTTTCCTGGCTCGTGTTTTCCCATATTTTCTGCTTTATTTAATACTTCAATCAGTTTTTCTAGCTCATACTGATCCTCTGACGTCCATGAGAATACCTTCTCGGTTAGTTTTTTGTAGAGTGGTCTTGACAGTTCTGCGTACCCTGGGATAAAGTCTCTGGCATAATTCATTAATCCTAATATGGCTTGTAGTTCTTTAATTTTTATGGGGGGTTTTATTTCTCCTAATTTTTCCATGAATTCTTTTGTAAGTCCTTTTCCTTCATCAGTTAATTCTACTCCTAGGTATTTGACGCTTTCTTTGGCAATTTGTGATTTTCCTAGTCCTATTATATATCCTACGTGGAATAGGCTTTCTAGTATTTTGTGGAGACACTTAAAGTGCTCATCCAAGTCGGAATGGGTAATGTATATGTCATCGACATAGCATTCAATGCGTCCTGGTTCTGCTAAGTCCTGTATCGTTTTTCTGACTTTTGCGGAGAATATTACTAGACTGTTTAAGTATCATTGTGGTAACCTGGTCCATACTAGTTGCCTTCCTTTGGTATCTGTTATAGCTGTATATTTTTGTTCTTCTTCTGGGATGGGGTGACTCCAAAATCCGTTTGATAAATCTAATGTAGTCTTATATTTTTCCCTTTTTAAGGTATTTAGAGTAACCTGAGCTCCTTTAAAGTATGGTGAAAAGGGCACCGATTTGGAGTTCAAATCTCGGTAGTCGCAGACTAAGCGGTATTTGCCTGGCTTGCCGGGTTTTGGCACTCCCATTATTGGGGTATTATAGGGTGATCCTTGTTCCACTGGAACTCCTTGTTCTTCCAATCTGTTTATTACTCTTTGAATTTCTTTAACTATTTCTGGTTTATTTATCCCATATTTTTTCTTTATTTCAAAGTGTCCCATGCCTGTAGGTACTGGTTCAATGTTTAACTTTTCACAATGATATGAGTCTTTCTGCCATATCTCCCAATGGGTATTGATTAGGTTAGTAATTTTGGCTTTTATTTTTGGATCTTTGACCTGCTCTAGTATCTTTTCCTTATCTGCTTCTCTATTGTCTTCTGTTTCTTCTAGTAGCCTGTACTTTTGTACTTCTGGCCATCCAATTATTAATTTTTGTCCATGTTGAATCAAATTTGGGACTATAAGGGCTTCTGCTTGAATTTGTTTTCCGTTTCCTAGAGTGAGTTTAATTTTCCCTACATCTGTTTGTTGGATAGGAGATTCTATTCCCTGATATTGTTCTTGCCTAATTATTTTAATTTTTAGTCTATCTGCCAATTTCTTATCTATCAAGGACATCTCTGCCCCAGTATCTAGCATCATTGTGAGTCATTGTTCTCGGTTAGGTCTGTAGCCTTCTATCTTTCCTCTTTCTTCAGGATATCTTGTTTGTTGTTGTTTTGGGCTTATTTTCAGCATTCTTGTCTGGTGAGGTTTTTGCTTATTTCTTTCGTCTCCCTGGGCTTGTATTCTGGCTGGCCCTGTCGTTTGAGCCCTTCCCTGGTTGTCTCTTGGTCTGAGGTTATACCTATGGGTTGGTTGTGGGGGTCCCTGTGGGATTCTTTGTGGATGTTCATTTCCCTGTTGCCTGTTTCCCTGATAATTATTTCCTTGGTGGTTATTTCCCCCTCTTGGTCCTTGGGGCTGGTAATTTGGAATTGGGTTGTTTCCTCTATAATTAGGACTTATCCAGGGTCTGGAGTCTGGGTTCCGAGGTCCTATTTGTCTGGGTCCCTGGTAGTCAAACCTTTCTATCATTTGTCCTAGTGGTTCATATTGTGGTCGGTAAGTCCATTGTCCTTTTGTTCCTGGGTGTCTTTTATTACCTTGTCCCTGTCTCTTAGGCTCAGTCTTAGGTTTTTCTGTCCTTTTCTCTTCAGGGGTATTGGCGTGAGGGTTTTCCTTTCTTATTCTATCTAGTGAAAGATTTAATGATTCTCCTAACTCCGTTAAGGTTTGTCTAAATATTTGCCAAGGGTTTTGTCCTGGTCGGGCGTTATTTACTGCTGTTCTCAGGTGGTTAGTGTGGGTCTCATTTCTGAGGCTCCTAAATAATTGGTTTCGAACCTGTACAAAATTTATTTCTAGGTCTTCTGCCGCTTGAGTTATTTGCATTAGGGTTCTTCCTGAGTCAAGAAGAGTTTTAAATATTCTATTTGCTGCTTCTGCCCTTTGAGTTCCATATACCCGAAAATGGGCTTCATGGAGTAGTGTTAATAGGCTGATGGTGGTATTTTCTTCCTGATCTAAACAAGGACAATCTACGGCTTTAAATAGGTCACTTATTTCTCTGGGAGTTAGTCCTTCTAAAAATGCTCTTAATTTTTCGTAATTGGCTACTATGCATTTTATTGCTGCTCTGTCTTCAGTTGGGAAGTTGGGGAAGCATATCTTAAAGTTTTTTAATGTCGGGTCCCCATATACTCGTCTGGCTGCCAATTGTTGAACGGGTCCTGGTCCCTGTCTTGGGTTATTTATTAACCATCGGGCTTTGTCCGCAGCGTGTTGGGCTACTAATGCTTGTGCTGCTATCCTTCTGTTTGCTGGTATCTGTCTTACTCTATCTGGGGGGACTATAATTTGTAACGATATGTCTTCTGCCCAGGCATGTGCTGTCATTCCTGGTATATGCGGGACTTCTCTGCCTTTAAGGTCAGGTTCTGCCCTGATTAATGTTATTGCCTGTTGTTCTGGTAGTACACTTGCAGAATGTAAAAAGGGTTCTACTCGATTTCCTTGCCCATCATCTCCTACGACCCCGTCATAGTGATGGTATGTTCCGTCTTTATATTCTATCCTGAACCTATATCTTACTCCTGTGGGGACAGGATCTCCTGCCTGTCTGTCTAATCCCTGGAGTATTGTTTCGTCTGCTCCTAGTCTCACTACCTGTCCTCTTAGGGCCGGGGGTGAAACTGTGTCCTGATCACCTGCTGTCAGGATTTCCTCCCAAGTATTTCTAAAGTACTCTTGAGGAATGGCCATTTTATATTTTTATAGGAGCTCCGTTTGTGTTTGCTGTTCCCAGTACAGATGGGAGGTTATTTGGTGTTATAAGATAATATTGGTCGTGAAGGTCAAGATTAGTGCAATCTCTCGAGCCCCACGTTGGGCGCCAATTGTTATGTTATCTAGGTGGGTAACTCTAGTTTATATCGCTTACCCTAGGGATTATTCCTCCGTACCTTGAGTGAGGCCGTTACCGGCAGTGAATACCCTTGGTGAGACTTTTAACTACTGTCTGGTCCTAGAAACTTCCAACCCGGTTAGGCTTTATTGTAGGTCTATAGGTCATCCTTCAGTATTACCCCTTTCACCTATGAGTGAGAGCGGCTCGCCTTGGGCCAACCAAGCACCTTCCGACGGTTTGTAGCTCTTAACACTTCACAATAAAAATACCAATATATCTTAATCAAATAACTGTTCAGCGATTCGTGTGTGTGTGTAAATTAAAAATGTAATTTATTGAACCATATAAAAGAAATCAATCTACAGTTACTCACTTTTAGCCTTACGATTTTCTTAGCTCAAAATCCCGATTTAAAGTCGCGAGTCAAGATTACTTTAGTTTCTTAGATTCTCCTTCAGTCAAAGTTCCGATTCAAAGTTGCGAGTCGAGTTTACCTAGGATAAAGCAGAGCTTAGTTCCCTAAGTGTCCCTCAAGGGGATCTTTTGAGCAGGCTGCAAGTTAGTTGTCTCTTGTTTGAGATCTTTTGATATTGGTTCAATATGCACAAATGTGTCTTTTGTTGCAAGCCTGTTTGGTTCAGTAGCCGAAGCTACCTTGGTTCAGTGTCTCTTGCCAGCTAGTGACAAGAGCGATTTGCCTGCTTTGAAGGTCTGCTTATATCCCTTACAAAATAGGTCAAGTAATTACATCACTAGTTTTAAGAACTGAGATCAGCTATTTTACACCCGCTTGAAATCGTGCCGCGGTCAGCATTTAACACATGCTTGTTTAAAGGTCGCGTTTTAATATCGTTAGCATACAATAGTATAGGGTTAGTGTGCAAAAAAAAAGTTTATCTGATAAGTGTCCGAAGTGGGCTTTTCCATGTTGATGATTCAGGTTCCCATGATCTCTGTTAAGTGTCCGAAGTGAGGTAATGGGGATGATTCAGGTTCTCGTGATCTCTGTTAAGTGTCCGAAGTGAGCTTTTCAATATGGATGATTCAGGTTCCCGTGACACATCGGATAATACGTGTATGGAATGACCTGCCAGGGGAAGTGGGGGCTGGTACAGCTATTACATTTAAAAGGTATCTGAGTGGGTACATTGAGTTATATATGGGCCAAGTGCTGGCAAATGGAAGAAGATTAATTTTTGATATCTGATCAGCATGGGCGAGTTGGACCAAAGGGTCTGTTTCCATTCTGTACATTTCTACAACACTTGAGGACTAGGTCAAGTTATTCAAACTATCATGTCATCTTTAGACTCCGGGTATTTTTAATATTTGAGCTCAGCTTCCACAATCAACCCTGGTGGAGTTGAGCCCAGAACATTGCATTGATCCCTGGATTAATAAATCTAGCAATAAAGCGAAAGTGAGGACTGTAGATGCTGTAGATCAGAGTTAAGATTAGAGGGGTGCTGGAAAAGCACAGCAGGTCAGGCAGCATCCGAGGAGCAGGAAAATCGACATTTCGGGCAAAAGCCGTCTAACAGGAATGAGAGCCTCCGGGTGGAGAGATAAATGGGAAGGGGGTGGGGCTGCAGAGGAGGCAGCTCAGGAGATAGATCGGAGAGGAGGGTGGAGCGAATAGGTGAGAAGGAAGAGTCACAGGTTGGACAGGTCATGATGATGGTACTGAGCTGGCAGATTGGAACTGGGGTAAGGTGGGGGGAGGGGAAATGAGGAAACTGGTGAAGTCCATATTGATGCCATGGGGTTGAAGTGTTCTGAGGCAGAAGATGAGGAGTTCTTCCTCCAGGTGTCAGTTGGTGAGGGAGCGGCGGTGGAGGAGGCTCAGGATTTGCATGTCCTTGGCAGAGTGACAGGGGAGTGGAAATGTTCAGCCACGGGGCATTGGGTTGCTTGGGGTGGGTGTCGGGGAGATATTCCATAAAACACTCTGTGAGAAGGTGCCCTGTCTCCCCCATGTAAAGTATACTGCATCAGGAGCAATGGATGCAACAAATTACATTGATGGATGTGCAGGTGAAACTTCAATGGATGTGGAAGGCTTGTTTGGGGTCTTGGGTGGAAGTGGGGTGGAGTGGGTGGTGTGAGTGCAGATTTTGCAATTCCTGCGGTGGCAAGGGAAGGTGCCAGAAGGAGAGGGTGAGTTGTTGGGGGGCATGGACCTGACCAGGTGGTCATGGAGGGAATGGTCTTTGCAGAAAGCGGAAAGGGGTGGAGTGGCAAATATGTCCCTGGTGGTGGGGTCTGTTCATAGTGGCTGAAATGTCAGCGGATGATGCGGTTTATGTGGAGGTTGGTGGAGTGGAAGGTGAGGACCAAGGGGTTCTGTCCTTGTTGCAGTTAGAGCGGTGGGGTCTGACGTCGGAGGTGCGGCACGTGGATGAGATGCATCTTCAACCACATGGGAATAGAAATTATGGTATTTAAAGAAGGAGGCCATCTGGTGTATCCTGCAGTGGAACTGGTCCTCCTGGGAGCAGATACGGCGGAGGCAGAGGAATTGTGAATACGGAATAGCATTTTTGCAAGAGGTGGAGTGGGAAGAGGTGTAATCCAGGTAGCTGTGGGAGTCGATGGATTTGTAAAGAATGCCAGTGTTAAGTCGGTCATAATTGATGAAGATAGGTTCAGGAAGAGGTTTTGGGCCGCTCAATTGGTCCACTGGCCAAAAGAGCACAGTGTAAGGTCCCTGCCCATGGAAATATGATATAGTAATAAGACTGGGGCAGAGGGTAGTTCTCTCAAAGGGCAGTTCTCATCAAGCAGACCTTGAAGGAAGCACATCTCATCAGTTGGTGCCCAGAGAGCAGTCTTCATTGAACAGCCCTCACCAGGCAGGCGAAAGGTGGACCAGAAGAATAAAAAAAGGAAGTCATATAGAAGAGTTCCTGATCACCTCGATGAGAGACCAGGATCATGTCCCCAGTGCTTTAATGAAATTGGAATATTTCACCTCGATAGTCTGTTTGTCCTCTGGTATCAGTACTGATACCAATTGTCACTGTTGAACACTTCCTTTATCACCCTCTTATAGAAAGGGTGTCGTGAAATTTGAAAGGGTTCAGAAAAGATTTACATGGATGTTTCCAGGGTTGGAGGGTTTGAGCTGTAGAGAGTGGCTGAATTGGTTCAGGCTGTTTTACCTTGAGTGTTGAAGGCTGAGGGGTGACCTTATAGAGCTTTATAAAATCATGAGGGACACGGATAGGGTAAATAGATAATATCTTTTCCTTGGAGTGGAGGAGTTCACAACCGGAGAACACAGGTTTAAGGTGAGAAGGAAAAGTTTTAAAAGTGATGTAAGGGCAACTTTTTAACGCAGAGTGTAATGCATGTATGGAATGAGCTGGAGTGGAACTGATAGAGTCTGGTTTAATTACAACACTAAGACCCATCTGAATGGGTATATGAATAGGAAGGGTTAAGTGGGATATGGGCCAAGTGCTGGCAAGTAGGATTAGATAAGTTTGGATATCTGGAGGGCATGGATGAGTTGGATCAAAGGGTCTGTTTCCATGCTGTACATCTCTGTGACTCTAGAATTAACTAATGCATCAGACTGAAACGGATGCTTTGCAAATTCAATAAACCATGAAAAATTTACTTACAAATTGTCAACTGTCTGTCTTAGGTACCTGTGATCATGAGCAGCCCAAAAAAACAACAACAGTATATCATTTGGAAGAATTATGTTAGATATCAAGTGAGGCCTTTCTTGCCATTGAGACCATCATGTCGCCTTTCCAACCAAATCCTGGAGGCTGAGATGAGATTATTACTTGTAAATGGCAAGAGACTTATTAATGGGGATTATTGATTCTTATGATGATTATTATTACTTAATCTTGTCTCATTAATACATGTATCTTATTCTACTACATTCCGAATGGAAACTAGGTGTCAAGACCTTCTGACACAAACGTTAGTGAATCCCTGTGATACCACGTCAGCACTCACTTCTCTGGACATCTACCTTGGACACCCAGCATCACCATCTCAAGGCGTGCTCAACTGGCAACAGCCACATGCACACCATGTCGATGGACATTGGCATCTAACATGTAGCATCTGACATGTGCTAACCTTTGCATCATCGCAGCACAGCAACTACCTTCTTAGAATCCGTATTTATGCTGCCAGACTGCTAGGACTATTTACGCAAAAGAACAGGGAACCAGTTCACAGACTAGATGAGGCTGCATCTCTGTTGATGTCATAATACTCACTGTCTTGTGCCTCCCCGGTGTGTTGCTTTGCCTTTTTGAATTTTGGCCCCTCAGTTCGACCTTAAAGATCACAATATGTTATCTTGCTGTGCTGTTTAGTGAAAGCAGCTTCGGCAGCAACTGTAGGGAGAAAACAGAGTTTACATTCCAAGTTCTGGTGACTTTTCATCAGAATGCCAAACATGTCGTATATTTTACAAGCAGTTGATCATGCTTCAAAAACTAATGAGAGTATGTCTCAGTCAAATCTGGGATGACTCCCTTCAGTCTAGCTGTACAAGGTGTACAATAAGTCAAAGGCAGTATCTGATGTCTGTCCAGCTGTTTGGATGTGTCAGAGAGCTAGCTGATCAACAACAGTCAGGATAAGGGAATTGCACATCTTCAGTGCCTTCCAGTGGGTCACAGACTGCCTTTTGGATCCTGGTACAACCTGTTGTGGAACACAGTCAGGGAGCTCTTTATCCAGCTAATTCTCTCAAGAGAATGGAGTCTGATCTACCCTTTGGCTCCATCCACTAAAAGTCAAGAAGGGTGATCAGGGCTACTGCAGCAGGAGGGAACATTGGACTTTAATTGTGGGATCGCAGTTTGATGGCTTTGATGCAAAGGAAATTACAATGCTGAAAGGGGACAACTCAATATATAAGATGGGGAGATGATAGAGAGTAGAAAAGGGTTATGCGAGGTGAGGGGAAAGAGATGGAATCCAATGCAGATCTCTGGCTAACCACTGAGCCACTGGACTGCCATTTGTTTGAGAATGCATCGAAGACTGTGAATCTCTCACATTGCACAACTGCTTCATGGTTCAAAGAATGTCCTTGGAGACAGAGAGCAGTTTGTCTAATCCCTTGCAATATTGACATTGAGATATTACAGAAAGAGATGAACATGCCTGGGTTTGACCCACCTCCGCCATTGGGTCTGATTCAAGAATTTGGAATCCTTTCTCACTTATCTCTTGCCACAAAAATATTGTAAGTTGCAGAAAGTGCAGTAAAATGTTCTGTCTCCTTATATTATGGTTCACTCAGAAACATCTCAGCACAACTGCAGTGGAAATACACCTTAATGTGTACACTCTGTCTCAGGAATACTACCCAATTTCAAACCTTTGCCACATTGCAGAGGGAGTGGGTTGTTGATTTTAATTCGCATCGAGGCTTCGATGGAGAGACAGTACACTAATAGACTTGGTTTCTTCATATGCCTGGAGTTGGAGAGTGATAGAGTGGTAGATAGAAAAGTTAGGTGGGGACTTGGGGAAATGCAAAGTCTGCGGTGTCATCTGATGGGTGTATAACTAAATCAAAAAGACTGAGCCTGAGACTCACTGCATATACTCCTAGCTCATCAGCCCTGACCAAGAACTCCTAACCACAGCTCTACCCTTGTATTGGTTGAGATTTTCTAACCAACTCGTTCAGAAATGTTATTACACATCACTGAAACAATTGAGACTTGAAACCACACCTCCTGGCTCAGAGTGAGGGTCACTACCATTGTAACATAGGAACCCTCTTTGAGTTATATGTTAGCTCAGTTGGCTGAGCAGCTGCGTATGTGACGCCAACAGTGCACGTTAAATTCCTGCACCAGCTGAGGTTACCATGTCTTCTCAGTCTGACATTTTCTTTAATTTCAAAAATACATTTTATTCATAAAGAAAATTGCGTACAATTGTGGTCACCTTGTTACAGGAAGGACATAAGGGAAGAGTGCAAAGAAGATTTACAAGGATGTTGCCAGGACTAGTAGGCCTGAGTTTTAGGGAATGATTGGCCAGGATAGGACTTTTATTCTTGGTGTGTAGGAGAATGAGGGATGATCTTATTGTGGTATATAAAGTCATCAGGGGCATAGATAAAATGAAAGTATGTAGTCCTTTTCCCAGGGTTGTGGCATTGAAAACTAGAGGGCAAAGGATTCAGGTGAGAGGGTAAAGATTTAAGAAGGACCTGAGGAACAACTTCTTCACAGAGAGTGGTGGAATGGGCGACAAGAGAAAGTGGTTGAGGCAGATACAATAGCAACATTTGAAAAACATTTGGATAGGTGCAGAGATGGGAAGGCTTAGATGGATAAGAACTAAATGTGAGCAATTGGAACTAGCTGAATGGGCACCATAGTCAGCATGAAACAGTTTGGGCTGAAGGGCATGTTTCCATGCTGTATTACTCTATGACTTTAATATCTTTTTAAATGTACATAGTCACAAATGCAATTCTACACAGTAACATTTCAAGGAAACAAACATTGGAGTTTGGCTGTCTAACAAACAAACCAAATGCATCTCTTAGTTTGTAATATTATATTTCCATATAATTAAGATATTGGGAAGGTCTGATTACTTGCCAGACCCACATTTAACTTTGTCAGGAAGATCTCAAACAGTTGTCTTTCCCCATTGCGCGTTGGTGGCAGCCGCCCCAAGCTTTAATGTGTCCCTCAACATATATTTCTGGACCTTAGAATGTGCCATTCTACAACACTCGGTCGGGGTCAACTCCCTGTTCTGGAAGACCAATAAGTTTTATGCAGATAAAAATGTCTTTCACTGAGTTGATGGTTCTCCAGGTGCAATTAATGTTTGTCTTGGAGTGCATCCCAGAGAATAGACTGGACAGCACCGTGTCCTGTGTCATGAAGCTGCTTGGAATGAATGTTGACAAAAACTATTGCATCTTTCTCCAGACTTCCTGTGCAAAGACTCATTTCAGAAGGTGATGTGTGACATTCTCTTCAAGGGCAGCATTCAGTGGCTCAGGCTGACCAGGCATACAAAAAGCATCTCGTAGATTATGCTCTTCTTACCACCAGCCAAGCAATGGATTGGTGCTTGTTGGAAAGTTCTGGTGATAAGGCATTCTGTCAAATGACTTGGACAGTCTGTTCAAGGAATCATGCGGAGGATCCAACCTCTCCTTTTCCCACAGGCCCTTGAGATGCTACGTAATGACTACTTACTAATAGGCTTGTGGTCAAAGGTGTTTTCCTTTGCAAATTTCTGCACAAAGGACAGGTGATACAGAATGGTCAAAATACTTGTAGTATTCCATGGCAATAAGGCCTGTACCATCCTTCATAACACCAGGACAGGGAGACATTTTGTGTTTGTGTACTCAGGATCTAAAAACACCTGGATGCAGCTACACACAAAGGTAGCCACTAGAATGTGGGCAGCGTTGTGCATGTTCTTTCCCCCATTCTCCAGCGTTTTGTATATGGTGTTCCTGCAGATATGATCCACTTTAGACCTCCAGATGAAGTAGAAGGTGATTGCAGATGCATAGGTTTGTGGATCAGACCAGCCCTGCACCATATGTGTGGATTGTCACCTTGTAGTGGTGGAGAAGCTTGTGTTGTCCTGAGATGTCCTGAGCGATACCATCTGGAGCTATGCTCCTGGTAGTGTCACCCATGGTGGGAAGGTGGGGGGGGGGGGGGGTCCTTGACAAAGAACAATCTAACCAAGTTCTCAACAATGGAACAGGTGGACAAAGTTCCTTCGAACTCAATGGCTGTGCAGACTGCAACAAATTCATCAGCTCTAGTCGTCGTTGTCTCCATGCGATTGGAATCAGTTGGTTGATCATGTGCTTCTTGGAGTACAACATCAAGTACACGTTAAACAAATATATGCACAGACATCTTTGCTCTGTGGGCTACTTCTTCAAGTCTTTCAGCAATTGAGGGCGACAGGAAGAGGCAATGTGATGGCTGCAAGCTCCTAGCTAAGAAGCGACACAAAAGTACTGAATACTTGATTAAGTTGTTCAACATTTGAACAGAGGCAGGAAAGTTGTTCGGTAGCAATATTCATGTCTGCGTAGCCCTATTAAGGATCCATTTTGCTCACCCTGAACTTGGAGGGGGCTAGGAAAGGTGCCATAAAAGTAATCTTCTTCACTTCACCCTGTCTGCAGTGATCACCATTATGCAGTCAAAAAACATTGAGAAGTGAAAGTATGAAATTTGGAACCTGGAATATATAAACTCTGATGGATTAACCAAACTTAGACTGGCAGAGAGGAGAACTGCCTTTTGTTGTATGGGAATTCCAAGAAATCAACTTTGATATGATTGCTCTGAGTGAGACCCGCAGAGCTGGAGAAGGCAACTAAAGGAAGAGCATGGTCAGTATATCTTTTTTGCTGGAAAGGACTTGATCCTGAACATCCGAGAATCGATGGACTAGGTTTTGCCAATCCGAAACAGCCTCGTTCAGAAGCTGACAGAGCAACCACTCGGAATCAATGAATGTTTAATGACTCTGTGAATTCAGCTCATCAAAAACCAACTTGCGTCTATCATCAGTACCTATGCTCCAATTCTGAATGCTGAAGATGAAGTAAAGGAGAATCTCTATTCCCACATTGATGATGTCCTTCCCTCTGTTCCCAACAACGGTGAGCTCATTTTCTTGGAAGACTTCAGTGCCAGAGTCAGGAAAGACCATAGGCTCTGGACTGGAATAATTGGCAAGGAAGGAGTCGGCAAGGTCAGTGCCAGTGGAATATTCGGCCTCACCAAATGTGCTGAATACAATCTGGTGATTACAAACACTCTGTTTCACCAGCCAAAGAATCATAAAGTCTTTTTGCAGCATCCACACTTCAAACATTGACACCTCATCGACTACATCATTGTACGATCTCAAAACCAACAAGATGTACTGATAACAAGAGCTGTTACTGGTGCCGACAAGTATTGGACAGACCATTGACTCATCTCATCCATCATGAGATTGAAGATTCGGCCCAAAAGGAATCAGTAAACCCGGAACACTATGAAGAAGTTCAATGTTGATATCTTCCAAAATATCAACCGTGTACAGAAGTTCCAACAAAAGCTTCAAGAACAACTGCCTCAACAAATCCCAACATCTGTAGAAGAATACTGGAAACAATTGAAGAACACTTCATCACTTCCTGCAAAGAAACAATTGGATTCAAGACAAAAAAAAATATTGATTCAATGGTAACGACTTTTCAATGAAAAGAGAAAAGCTTTCATCACCTTACAAAATGACCAACAACTGGCTACCAAAAGGAAACAGTATCAGGCATGTAAGGCTACAGTCCAGAAGAGCACCTGAAACATGAAAACCAATAGAGGAAGAAGAAAGCTCAGGTAATCCAACAACGAGCAGACGCCAATGACACTCGAGGCTACTTCAACACAACTAGCGCTATTGTGGGCCCATCCATTCATTGTCAAGACCCTCTCAAAAGCAACAATGGTTCAATCATTCTAAAGAGCAATGCTGACATCAATTCACGATGGATGGTGCACTTTGAAGATCTTCTAAATCAAACCAATACATTTGACAGGAATGTGATCCACAATGTTCCAAAACAGGTGCTTGACGACTCCCTAAGCAAAATACCAGCACTTTAAGAAGTCAAGGAAGCCATCAAGACCTTGAAAAACATCCAAGCTGTTGGACTCGATGGAATACCAGCTAAGGTTTGCAAAATTGGAGGTAACCTGCTTCATTATCAACTGCATCAACTTCTCATCAAGAACTGGATAAACGAAGAGGTGCCAGCAGACTTTAGAGACTCAGCAATCGTTACCATCAATAAAAGAAAAAGTGATTGATCTGAATGTGGAAACTTTCATGGAATTTCCAAGTTAGCAACAGCAGAAAATATCATTATGTGGAACAATCAACATGATCTTCCCAATGCAACATCTACAAAAAAAAATGTCGTGCACAACTTCAACCTTTGTTGATGGCATTCATCGACATCACCAAAACCTTTATCTCGGTATCAAGGGAACTCCTACGGGATGTCCTATCCACCTATGGATGCCCTGAAAAGTGCATTCAAATCCTGCGACTCCTCCATGATAGCGCGATTGCCACAGTTATGATCAGCAACAGTAACTGTGAGCCTTTTAAGTTAGATCAGGAGTAAAACAGGGATGCATGATTGCCCCAACTTTGTTCGCCATCTACATCGTGATAATCATGAAGGATGACCCACCCCTAGCAATCAAAATTGTCTACACAATAGATGGCAGACTTTTCCATCTTAAGTCCAAAAGCAAGACATCTATGAGTTCCCTCATAAAGGTCCAATATGCAGATGACAACAGTGTTGCAGCTCTCTCAGAAAAACATGTACAACAGATTTTGACTGTCTTCAACCATGCATACATATCATATCATCTATCAACCATTAGCAACTGAGACAAATTGGATAGAATCATTCATTCAACTTGGTGAACTAACCCTGGAGAACGTGGACCACTTTCCATATCCTCGAAGCCTCCTCCAATATCAACCTTAATGACGAGATCTATCATCACCTTAAATGCGCTTGAACAGCTTTTGGCCGTCTCCAAAAAAGATTGTGACATCTAGACAGACACTAAAATGTTAGCATACAAAGCAATGGTGATCCCAACACCCCTGTATGCATCAGAACCTTGGACAGCATATCAATGACATCTGAAGGC
Source organism: Hemiscyllium ocellatum (assembly GCF_020745735.1). NCBI lineage: Eukaryota > Metazoa > Chordata > Chondrichthyes > Orectolobiformes > Hemiscylliidae > Hemiscyllium > Hemiscyllium ocellatum. The sequence continues at coordinate 19,902,481 of NC_083440.1, read as the reverse complement.
ACTTGAAACGTTCCACCAATGCTGCCTTTGAAATATCTTAAATGTCAGTTGGGAAGATAGGGATGAATGAAGCAAAACCAACAAGCATTGAAGTCTACATCATGCAAGAACCAACTAAGATGGGGCGGTCATGTTATTCAGATGAAAGACTAAAGTCTGACAAAACAAATCTTCTACTCTCATCTTAAAGACGGCTAGAGGGAAATAGGCGAAAAGCAGATGAGATTTAAAGACATTATAAAAGCCAGTATGAAAAAGTGTAACATCAACATCAACAATCGGGAAACCAATGCCAATGCTGAACAGGCTGGGGCTGTTTTCTCTGGAACATCGGATGCTGAGAGGGTGACCTTGGAGAGGTTTATAAAATCATGAGATGCATGGATAGGGTAATTCTACACTCCCTTTGGTTGGGAGAGCCCAGAATTAGAAGTTATAAGTTTAAGGTAAGAGAGGGAAGATATAAAAGGGACCTACAGGGCAAAATTTTCACGCTGGTGCAATTGCAACGTTTAAACGACATCTGGATGGCTATATGTACAGAAAGGGTTTAGAGGGATATGGGCCAAGTGCTGGCAAATTTTGGGTTTTGTCATCTTTTTACAGTAGTTATGGTGAACAGTTTTGAGATCATTTGTTACAGTTGTTCAGAGTTAATGCACGTATATTTTTACACTGAGGAAAAAAAAAGGTATTGAGTTCCACAAGAAAGCTATTGAGCTTGAAACGTCAATTCTGCTATTCTTTCCACTGTTGCTGCTGGAATTGTGGAATTCCTCCAGCATTTTGTTCCTGGTCATTCCTGCCCATTCCGCAGCATTTCAGGAAGACAACACACATAATGTTCTCAGTTGTAATCAGAAATGTCAATATGCACTGACCTAAGCAGTGACACCCACATCCCATGAATGAAAACATAAAAAAAGAAAACTGCAGAGCTTAGACAATGAGTTTATATTCTGAAGTTTGATTCTTTGAAATTACACTGCTTCCAGCCATTAATCTCGGAAAACAAACCTCTTTTTGCTTAGTCAAACACAATTAGGATACAGTCATGTATCAATATAATTAAACAATTAAGTGAAGGTTTTATATTAAAACAGTGCAATCGCTGTTGAATTTCCAAGCCTTGCCATCTTTGCTGAGGCGCCTTCTCCTAGTTTAGAAGTCTGCACCAATTGACCTCATGGATTTTGTAGGTTAATGGATAATTCTTGAATGCAAGATTAGGTTTATATCACAGTCATAAAAGAATGAAAATCAGCATGGTCATCCTATTAGTTCCCTCCCTGATCTCTAGTGTAGGAGTTAATGCTTTCCTAGTTGTAGTCAATTAGATTTATTTTGATGACTGGAAAATGTTTTCCCTCCAAAAGTTATTTAAATACTTACAAAAGCAGTAACTGAATTGAGATCAACAATTCCATGTGTCACTCTGAAGACGGCACCAAGAAACTGGCAACTGGAATCAAATCCCTGTCCATAGTTTGACTTTTTCATCCATTACATAATTTGTCTTTTTTTAAGGAAAACAAATAAACAGACAACAGAAGACAAGCGTGATGACAATTTTACTTGGATGAAATGTTGGGAAGGTCAGAATGGATGACTTATTTAAGAAATAAGCATGGAGAGAGTTCAAAGGAGATTTACTAAAATGGTACCAGGAAAGATAAAGGAAAGATTAGAGAAATTAGGCTTATTCACCTTGAAGCAGAGAAGATTAACAGGTGAACATATTTTTTTTTGGAATAACAAAACTTGTCAATCATGATCTGTTTCTTCAACTAGAGTCTAATTTATTTTAAGTGCATTTTATAAGTTTGCTTGCTCTCTGGTCAATATTAGGCTTTGGCTTTTTGCAATATTCATTTGATTTAAATTGGCAAGAATGCTTGAGCTCGAGACAAATGCTTGCTTGCTGTCTTTAACTTTTGTTTTACCTCCTTTTTTCAAACATATCCAGCTGTGCTTTAACCCACAGAAGCATCAAGTGTTTTAGTGGACACCACGAGCTCCCTCTTTCAGAGTACCAGGGCACAAACGTAGCTGATGAAGAGGGGCAAATAGTCAGGATGATGACCACCTCTATGGCCTGCAGTCTGTACCTATTAATAACCATTTCATCCAGACTTAGAGCAGGCTCACCAGGAGGTCTTTTCACTTGCCCAACTCAGCCCACTCCAGTCAGGAGCCTGGTGCTGAAGTGCAATCTAAAAACCCATCAGAAGGTTTTTCACCTAACTAAAAGGAACATGGACTCACAATTCTGCAAAATTAACAATTGGGCTGGGAGTTGTCAAAGTCTTTTATTGATCTGAAACAAATTATTTATTTGCCCAAACCAATCTTTATGTTTCCTGCATGCAGCAGGTGAGAGAGTATTCTACAATATAGGTAACATCAAACTCCAATAAGTGATTCAAAATACAGTCTTGTTATAACTTAAACATGGGAAAAGCTCTACATGTTTATTCAGCAAAGCAGTTAGTACAAAATTGTGATATTGGGCATAACTGATAGTATGTGAATAATATCTAGTTCATTAGGTCAGTGTGTCCTTTCCCAAGCAATCTGCCTTTCTCATGAATTCTGGCCAAAAGAAGCCTGCTTGTTCAAGCTGCAGCTTTCTGTTCACTCACCACCAGCAATGCCAAACTCAAGCCACCTTATCCTTCATGCTGGTCTCCATAACATTTTATTCTTCCAAATTCCTCCCATCTTGTCCTAAAAGGGCAGTCAATTCTCAATGTGAATGGAGCCCATTTCCCTCGGGACCAACCATTATTCTTGCGATTGAGGGTCCAAAGGGACAATTTGTTGGACCATCATGTGGGCAGTCACAGTTTGTTTGACATGGAGGTGCAAAGAGCTCTACAGCAGGAGATCAAAACAAAGATGATAATAATAAAGAACAGCACCACCAGTGCACATTGAACAATGGAGCTCGCTCAGTCACCTAACAAGGAATAGAGCCAGCTAAATAGTCCCCAAAGTTCCTCTGCATGTCTATGCAGTTCTTACCCTATCTTTCTGATCTTATCTGCTCGGAGTGAAATGGGGAGAAACTTCTTTACTCAGGGAGTTGTTCGGATTTGGGATAGACTGCCTGAGAGAGGGGTGGAGGCAGATTCCGTCGGAGGTTTCAAAAGACAGGTGTCTATATATTTGAAAGCAATGAATTTAAATGGCAACATAAATAAGGCTGGAGAATGGGACTAGCTGGGAGCTCTTTCTGGAGCTAATACAGACGTGATGAGTTGAAGGCCTACCTCTGTACCATAACACTCCAAGTGCAATTGAAATTCAATCATTAAGAGATCACTGGGTCAGTCTGACGCAGGCTTGCTGGGCTACAGATACTCTGAAATGATGGCAAAGATCCTTTCAGTAAGTGTTGTGAAAGTCCATTGACTCACTAATGTCCTTTTAGGAAGGAAGACCTTAACCTGGTTTGGTTTCTATGTGATTCCAAGATCCTTAAGAAATATGGTAACTTAGCTAAACAAGCCAATTCAGTTCAGCTAAAACGCCACAAATGAATTAAGATGAAAATAATGAAAACTTTTCTTCTTCATAAAACTGGAGTCAGCTTCTGTGCCCTAATATTTGAGTGCACCTCTCTGCAGAATGCTGGGTGGTTTCTTCTTTCATTCATGGGATGAGGGTGTCACTCGTGAAGCCAACAATTTTGCTCAGCCCTAAATGTCCAGAGGGTATTTATGAGTCAATCACATTGTTGTAGGTCTGGAGTCATATGTAGGCCAGATCAAGTAAGGATTTCATTCCTTCAAAGTACATGAATGAACCAGATAGACTTTTTCCTGACAACCAATAATGGATTCACAGTCATCATTACACACTTAAATCCAGTTAAACTGGTGATTATGGAAATTAACTAGAAAAGAAAAGGAGGTTTTTATTTGTGTTCCTTTTTTTTTATAAAACCATAATGCTTTACAAAACATGTTTAAGTCAGCACAGCAGCTGACTGATTATCATCCTATAATCATTTATATTCCAATATTAGAGTTGGTGGTATAGTTAATCAGTTATATATAATTTATAATAATTCTGTCAAAAGAAAAGACTAAGTACTTAATTAAAACACATTAAAGATGGTAAGACTGTTGATGTATCATGATTGCAATATTTGGTGCACTTTGACGCCAGGCTGAGCCAGGCCAAACACATCTGCACAAAGTACTAGTGGCCAGAAGAACTTCAGTGAACAGTTTGTGAGCTGGAGCTCAAGGTGCAGACACTGTGACACTTCAAGGTGGGAGTAAATACTGAGATGTTTTGTACGAGGATGCAGTGGAATTCCTTAGGATCCCTTAGGGGATTTCAGTTGGTCAGTGCCCTGGAACATGTGGATGTGACACAAATTGAGGGAGATAAGGGGTCAACAGATGGCAGGAGACCCCAAACTTTGCAGATTTTTGGCAGGTTTCTGGTTACTTCAGCTTGTTTCAATGAGAGTGAGGGCTACAGGTTGGCTTAAAATAATGAAATTGGTGTTGTAGTATAGGAAACCATTCAAATCATGTCAGATGATATATGGAGGGGTAATAAAAAAGGAAAATATGAATATGTTGTTCCTAAGAACCATTGTAACAAGGGTTGACAATGCTCTCATCAGCAAAGAAGTGAGAATCTGTGAAGGTGTTTGCCTACCAGGTACCAGAATTTGCAATACCAGCTCAGGGCTGAAAAGGAACTTGAAGGGGTTGGATCGATGCACAGTGGTCCATGTAGGAACCAACAGCACAGACAGGATCAATAAAAAGTTTCTATATAGTCAGTGTAATGAACTAGGCATGAAACCACGAAGCATAACCTGAAAGCAATAATAATTTCATTATTGGCTAAGGAAAGTAAAAGTTGGAATAAAGCAAATAAAATGAATTAATTGTTTGATTTCAAAGAGTAGTTTTTGAGATGTAGATTCCAGTTCCTGAGGCAATTGCGATGATCTCCAACAAAAACTTTCTGGGGTCTATATTCTACTGAGAAGTGTAACTCAGGCAAGAGGGAAAATTTTAAACTAAATATTGGCAAAAGGAGTCACACTTGGGATGATGTAATGAATAAAATCCGAAGGCAAAGTGGTAGAGAAAGTTATACTCATAGAGAAATAGAACATTGAACAGTTCAGCACTGTATAGGCCCTTGATGTCGTGCTGAACTTTTAACCTACTCCAACATCATACTAACCTTCATACCCTTGAGTTAACTGTCATCCATGTGCTTATCCAAGATTTACTTAAATGTCCCTAATCTATCTGACTTGACTAAAATCACCGGCAGTGCATTTCATTTGCCCACCACTCTCTGTGTAAAGAACCCACCTCTGACATTCCCATAAACCTTCCTCTAATCGCCCTAAAATTATGCCACCTTGTAATAACTATTTCTGCTCTGAGAAAAAAAAATCTGATTATTCATTCCATCTATGCCTCTACACTCACTCCAGTCATCCTCTTATTACTCACATTAGTGTATAATACCTTAGTATTTTCCTTAACCCTACCTGCTAAATCTTTTTCACGCCCCCTTCTAGCTCTCGTCAGTACATTCTGGTCAGAAAGCAACTGCCATAGAGAGAGAAAAACTGCTGGAAAGCTAACTGCAAATCTACATCTTGCTCTCAAAGAAATTAAAGGTATCAAAGGTACCTTTACATGTAAAGCCTATTCACAATAAAAAAGGAAAAGATGGTGAAGAAGGGAAATCAGCAGCAGGAAAACTGAAGACAGTGGAGACTTTTCACTGTGGTGGGGGTATCCAGAACTAGAGAGCCCCCACAGATGTGCAGGTTCAGTGGATTGGTCATGCACAAAATTGCCCAAAATGCTCAAAATGTGTAGATTAGGTGTATTACTCAGGGGAAATGTAGAGTAGTAAGTTAGGGGAATGGGTCTGGGGGGATACTCTTCAGAGGATCGGTGTGGACTTGTTGGGAGAAAGGGCCTGTTTCTGCACAGTGACAGAGACACAGTGGGGTCAATGAGGTCTCCCCGGGTCAGTGACAGAGACACAGTGAGGTCAGTGTAGTCTCTCCTGGGTCAGTGACAGAGACACAATGGGATTAGTGAGGTCTTTCCCGGGTAAAGGACAGAGACACAGTGGGATCAGTGTGTCTCCCCTGAGTCAATGACAGAGGAACAGTGGGGTCGGCCTGCTGTCCTTACCTCTTCCACGTGTACTCAGGGATGATGATGCGTTTCCTCATGGATTCGGAAATGTTGCCAGTTACTTTCTAATTAAATAATGGTACCATCCAGTATTTCAGCACTTCACCTGTGGTTTTCGATGATACAACTGTCTCAGCAAAAGGACCAGCAAGCTCCTCCTCACAGACTGAAATTACTGAAGATCTGAGAATTGTTTAATGCTGGACTGTGTGATGTGAAGTCCCCAATAGACACAGCTTCCCATCCAACTCCCTACCGTCCTCACTGACAATAACATATTGGAGGGTCTGGACAAATTACTAATCCTGGAGAATTATTTATATATATATATATATATATATATATATATATATATATATATATATATATCCATGTGAGCGTGTTATCAATCGTGGATAGATTTTGACAAAACGAAGTTATGTCAAAGAACACAAAGAAGAAGAGACAGTTTATATACAGAGCTTTCATGGAGGCCTGCATATGGATGGCTCTGAAAAGTTTATTTTAATCCAGAAATTGAAACCTGATTGTTGGATTATTTCAGCAAGTTTTGTTTTCATTTGTTCAGTTCAGTGTTTGATTTCATTTTAATATTTCATGTTTAATTTTTTTTCTCAACTATTTTACATGATTCATATCAAATCTATAGTAAATGAAAGGTAGTTTATTTTTATATATAACGTGCTACTGAGAGTTTCTTTTTCAGACTAATGTTACTGAGGGCATACAGGGCAAACTGAGTGTGATGACAAGTAGATTTAGAGAAGTGCTTACACAACAGAATCAGTCAGACAGATGATTGACTGTCAGGAAAGATAAGAGGGTCCTTCAGAAGTCTCCTACACTTATTTCTTTCTCCAACACATACTCAATTTTGTTTACTGTTGAAAGAGAAAGTGTCTCAGAAGAAAACAGAAGTACTAGTCAGATCCTGGGCACGAAGAATGAACCTAATGTTAAATGGGTTTATGAAGACTTAAAAGGAACAATTATTGCAGGGGACTATCCTCAGGGGCATAGGGAAGAAATTTAGCAGCAGCAGGTGTCAACCTAGGATGGTATGTTGTTTTTCTGGTGCCAGGGTGAAGGACATATCAAAAGATTTGAGGCATATTGTCAAATGGGAGAGTGGGAAACTGGTGTATACATTGGAGAGAATGACATTGTCAGGGAAAGGGTTAGGGCTTTGCAGAATGAGTATAAAAGCTTGGGTAGAAGGTTAAAGAACCATAAAATCACAAGTAGTAATCTCTGGTTTACTTCCAGTCCCAATTAAAATGAGGGAAGAACAGGGCAGATAAATCAATGCCTGAAGAGGTGGTGCAATGTGCAGGGATTCTGTTTCCAGGATCTTTGGGATCTCGTCTGGGACAGAAAAAGGTCTGTTCAAAAAGGAAAGGTTTCACTTGAAATGGGGAGTGACCTATATTCTGGTGGGTTGTATTTCGAGAGGCTGTGAATCCTTTATTTTGGGGTGGGGGGAGGGTGGGGCTTTCCTATGTAACAGTGCAAATGGACAGAAAGATGAGAATTTTTCTGAATCATAACAGAGCAAGTAATCTAGAAAAGGTAGACAACAGCAATTCAGAGCCCAAAGGAACTCTGAAGAATTAAACTGCATTTATTTCTATGCAGATATGGCTGATGAACTCAGGCTATGTGTGGCAACATAGACCTCGCCTGTTAGAGCGATTACAGAAATGTAGCTGAGGCAAGGACAAGAAAGACTGTTAAATGTTCTGGGTTTTAGATGTTATAGGAAGGATAGAAAGAGGGGTAAGAGAGGAGGGAGAGTAACATTTTTGATTGAGGAAGAGAGGAGGGTGGTTAGTATACAGTGTAACAGGTACCAGAGAGTGAGTTACAGGGAGGAGTATAGTCGAGCGGTATGGTGTGGTTCACAATTGATTAACCAATACTGAGGAGTGAACTACAGGCTGGAATCAAACTGAAGAGTTTAAGGTGTTTAGACATGGAATCACAGATATTCAATTTCTACTGTCCTTAGTGTAGCTATTACTGGGGGACAAGTCAGTGAAAATCTGTGGTTTGAAATGAGAAATAAGAATGGGATGATCACCTTGGACTACAGCACCCTCCCCCCACACCCCCGTAGTCAGAGGGAAATCGAAAAGAAAACATGTTGAGATCTGAGATGTATGTTAGAATAATAATTTGTAATAGCAGGGGAGTTTAGTTTCCCTAATCTGGCGCCATTTAGGTATGTGTGGTAAGGAGAGCTCAGAGCATGTTGCTCCTGTCAGAGTGAAAGGCAAGGATGGTAAGATGAGGAAATAATAGATGAACAAAGGTATTGAAGTTCTAGTCAAGAATAAAAAATATCATATATTAGATACAGATAATTGGGCTTGAAAACTGAAAATATTTCCAGTTTTCAAGCCCAATTATCTGTATCTAATATATGAGTATTGGGGCATACTTAGAAAGAAATCGGGAGGGCAAAAAGTGATATGAGATAGCCCTGGCTGATAATGTTCAGGATATTCCAAAAAGGTTCTACAAAGACATTAAGAGCCATACAGTAACTGCAGAGAGAGCAAGATCCCTTAAAGATTAACAAGGTTATCTTTGTGTTAAACCTCAGGAGATTAATATTTTGCATCAGTTTTTATTGTTGAGAAAGGAATGGAAGCGAGAACACTCTGGGGAATAAATATCAATGTTTTGGAAACAGGAATTACATTACAGAAGAGAAAGTGCTAAAGGTAGATAAATCTCCAAGACCTGATCAAATGTTTCCCAGGACATGGTGGGACTTTAGGGGGGAAATTGCGTAGCCCTCAGCAGACATATTTATATAATCTATAAACACAGATGAAATACCACTGGACTGGAAGGTGGCTAATATTGTGCCATTGTTTAAGAAGGGATGTAACGAGAAGCCAGGGAACTATAGACCTATGAGTCTGACTTTGATGTTAAGTTGTTGGAAGTGCTTCTGAAAAATAGGATTTATATGCATATTGAGGACAAGGATTAAATAGCGATAATCAGCATGGTTTTGTGTGAGGAAATCCACACCTCACAAATTTGAGTGCATTCTTTTAAGAAGTGACAAGAAAGTTTGAAGTGGGCAGAGGAGTAGACTTTGTTTACTTAACTTCAGCAAAACCTTTGACAAGGCTCTGCATGGTATAGGGATCGGTATTGAATCCACTTTTGTTTGTCCAATTGGTGGTGAAGAATGTTACCTTAGATTACAAAGAAATATTGTTCAAATGGGTCGATGGACTGAGGAGTGTCATGTGAAGTTTAATTTGGAAACGTGTGAGGGATTGCATTTTGGTAAAACAAACAAGGATAGGGCTTAATGGTAGGGCCCTGGGCAGTGTTGTAGAATAGAGAGGCCGAGGGGTTCAGGTATATCATTGTTTGAAATGTGCGTCCTAGGTAGACAGGGTGGTTAAGGTGTTTAGCATGCTTGCCTTCGTTGCTCAAACGATTGAATATAGCAGTTGGGATATTATCCTGAGGTTTAACAGAGTGTGAGGGAGGCATCTTCCGGATTAATGTGTGCAATTCTGGTTGGGCTGTTACAGGAAGGATTAAACTGGTGAGAGCTCAGTAAAGATGATCAAAATTGTGCTGGGAACGGAGGGTTTATGATGTAAAAATAGAAATGCTAGGACTTTTCTCACTGGGAACATTTGGGATGGTGGGTTGACCTTATTGAGATTTGTACAACCATGAGTTGCATAGAGAAGGTAAATCACAAGGTCTTTTCCCTCAGATGGGGGAATATCAAAATGGAGGGGAGGGAGAGCATATTAAAAGGTGAGAGGTGAAAGATTTAAAAAAGAACATGAGGGGCAACGTTTTTACACAGAGATTGGATTATGTGTTGGAATGTTTGTGAGACTGCAAAACTTGCCGGGGTGGGGTGTGTAAAATTGGCGTGGGAGGGCTACGGTTTCAGGATTGAAAGACAGAAATCAGGAAGGAAAGAAAGCAAGAGAGAGAGATAAAAAAAAAAAGCAAAATAAGAAGAAAGGAAGCAAGAGAGTGGAAAAAAACCCCCACAAAGTTGAAAGACGAAGTCAGAGAGAAAAAGGCAAAAAGAAAGGCAGTAAGAAAGAAAGAGACTGTGTGAAAGAGATTAAGAGGTAGATGTGGAATGTGAGAGAGATAGAAACAGAGAAAATGATGAATGCATATGCAGTTACAATATTTAAGAGGCAGAGAGTCATCGAGATGTACATCACAAAAAACAAACCCTTCGATTCAATTCGCCTATGCCAATCAGATACCCTAAATAAATCTTGTCCCATTTGGCAGCAATTGGCCCATATTCCTCTAAACTCTTCCAATTCATATAACCATTTACTGATGCCATTTACATGTTGCAATTGTACCAGCCTCCACCACTTCCTCTGGCAACTCATTCCATACACACGCCACCTGCTGTGTGAAAAAATTGCCCATTAGTTCCACTTCAAATCTTTCCCTTCTCGCCTTAAACCAATGTCCTCTTGTTTTAAACTATCCATGCCCATCATGATTTTATGAACCTTTACAAGGTCACCCCTTTGCCTCCGAAGCTCCAGGATGAACAGCCCCAGCGTATTCAGTCTCTCCCTACAGCTCAAACTCTTCAACCCTGGCAACATCCTTGTAAATCTTTCCTGAACTCTTTCAAGTTTCACAATATCCTTCCTCTAGCAGGGAGACCAGAATTGAATGCAGTATTCCAAAAGTGGCCAAATCAATGTCCTGCATAGCCGCAACCTGACACCTCAACTCCTATACTGGATGCTCTGCCCAATAAAGGAAAACCTTTATTCACTATCTTGTCGACCTGTGACTCCACTTTCAAGGAACTGTGAACCTGAATTCGAAGGTATCTTTGTTCAGCAACACTTTCCAGGACCTTACCATTAAGTGTATATGTCTTGCCTGGATTTGGCTTTCCAAGATGTACATTTGGATAAGTACATGAATAAGAAATGTTTGGAGGGATAGGGACCAAGCACAGGCAGGTGAGACTTCTTTATTTTGGAAGATGGTTCGTGTGGACAGTTTGGCCCGAAGGGTCTGTTTCTGTGCTATATTGCCTCTGACATTGCAGCAGGCAGTAAAAAGAAAGATCAGTCTCTGCACATGCTCCCTTTGTCATTCACTACAGGGGCTGGTACATGACGTGGAGAGTATTGCGGATGGATGGAGACACAAACGATCTCTTATACACAGTGGGTGTGTAATAGAGGAAGTACAGAATGGGCGGGTCAGGAGAGATGAAGACACACAGAGGAGGGCAATTAGACAGGAGCCATGGAAGGGAGAGTTACTCAGTTTGTGAGACTGCAAAACTTGCCTGGGTGGGGTGTGTACAATTGGGGTGGGAGGGCTGCAGTTTCAGGATTGAAAGACAGAAACGGGAAGGAAAGAAAGAGAGAGAGAGAGAGAAAGCAAAACAAGAAAGAAAGCAAGAGAGTGGGAAAAACATCCACAAATTTGAAAGAAGTCAGAGAGAAAAAGGCAAAAAGAAAGGCTGTCAATAAGAAAGAGATAGATAGTGTGAGAGAGTAAGAAATTGAGAGGTAGATTTGGAATATGAGAGAGATAGAAACAGAGAAAAGAAGAAAGCTCAGAGAGAGATAAACAGGAGTTAAGGAAAGACATGATTAGATTAAAGTGGTGATACTCTCCATTCAGGTTGGTCCCAGCTCCCTCGATGGTCTCTCACCTCCCTCTTTCCCATTGGGGACAAACCCTGCTCTAGGGGCTTGCTTTAGGAGCGGCTGGTTTGGGGAGGGAATGGGGGTATTAGACGGTCAAACTGGGATTGGGATTCAAACACTCCCCACACACTCACACACACAGACAGACAGAACCACACAGATACTGACTCCCTGCTCAGTGCACATGGTGAAAGGATCAGTGGCTGCCAGAAGCTCTTTGAAATACCCCATGTCTCTCACTTTAAGGTGCCTTCTCCATCCAAGTCCCAGTTCATCCAGTCAGCATTCAGCTCCCTCTCTCTGCGGCAAACCTCCCCCAGCGATGGAGCACAGCCAGAGTCATTTTTGTGGGATTAGAGGGAGGGAGGTGTGAGAGAAAGCAGCAGGTAACTAGTTTAGTCCAGACGACCCTCTGTCTGCTCCTGCTTAGCATGTTACTGTCTTGGAATGACAACTGTATATATTGTCTTCCTGATCAAATTCCTTTTGTCTTTGGGTTTTCTGATTGATCAATGTCAAAGTCATAACTTGCCATTGCCGGGAATCAAACCCAGGTCACCTTTTTGGAAAGCAGCTGTACTCACCACGATAGCACCATCACTGTCCACTTTCCCTTAACATAATCCCCAAACACATTTTATGAAGACCTTTATCATGACAAATTAAACAGATCTGATGTTGACCCACTGAAGGTGATGTTAGGTCAAGTGACAATAACTGGTACAAAGAGGCAGATTTGTAGGAACATCTTAAATTGGAGGGGTAGCTGGGTCATTGGAAGGTGCAGAGAGTGTGTCCAGGAGTCCTTCTGGTTGGGCTTGGAATCCCCACTAACCCATATGCTGGTTCACGGAAAGGAAGGAATAAAGAAACGGAATGATACTGGAAAATTGAATGGAAATGAATTACTTTTGAAAATAAATTTGCAGTCACAAGACAAAGAACTTGATTTACTCTTTACAACACTCTTCCTTTTTACTTCCCTTTTGTCGAGGTTTGTGGATCAGTGAATTCAGTGAGGAAGAGTGGAAAAGGACTCTGTCGCTGTGTTTCCCACTCTTGGCCTGTAGTGAACGATGATCCTTTCCTCCAACTCATTTATTTACGTGCCTGTGTCGCTCACTGAGAACTGATCACTTGGTATGAAAGTATCTTTCTTGTCTAACTCCTCTATAGGTTTTGCTTTTATTGTCCAGCTTTCTACTAACTGTTATTCCTTGCTGACAGCAGTTAACACTGGCATTGTTCCTCCAGTCTCTTTTGTTTTGTCCCTCAGGTGGAGTCATTCCTTGCCCATGAGTATTGTCACATTGGAAATCCCCCTCCTCCTTTAGATCATGCCTCACTTGGATTTGTCGTTCCATTATCTGCTGTGTCTAATGTTGTCTCCCAGTTACTTGGATTTATTCACCGATAGAATTTTCTTTATAACTATATATTTCACGGCACACTTTAAGTGGTCCCTGATTTTTTTCTGCGTCACCACATAAATAAGTCCATTTGTGCAGCAACTTAGGTTCCGCAGCATATATGTGACTTCTTCAAAGAGATGAAAACCATAGTAATCCAAGGAATCACCAGCTTGAAAGAACTTTAAAACATACAGAAACCAAAGAAGCATGAAGCTAGTGGTAACGGCAAAGAGTAAAGTCACAGAATTCTTTCTGCTGTCTATCTCTGGGTCATTCTTTATATTTCCGTGGGCCCTCAGTCTCTTTCGCATCTTCACGCCCTCAAAGATGTGTCCGGCAATCAGAATGTTGAGAAAGAGAATAAAAGTGAAAGGTAACATTGGTGTTAAAAAATGTTCAAAGTATTTAAAACTTTTCCACTGGTCGTCATAATAGCTGGACCTCGTTTTACAGTACCATGGAACATTGTTTCTGATCTTTCCAGGTATATATCGAAAGTAGTTGGGAATGTTCTTTAAAGAAAAGAAAATGCAGATTGTTGCTATAACACGCTTTGCAGTTTTCTCTGTACAATGCTTAGTTTTCATCTGATGAAAACAAATGGCAACAAATCGATCAAAAGAAAAAGCAACAGTGAACCAGACAGAGCAATCAATGGTCAATTGGACGAGGACAAAGATAACACTACAAACAGGAGTGATGACCAGGAAACACCGTGGATAATAATCATATGAAAATCGGCAAAGTACGATGCTAAAAACAATGAATAGTAGATCAGATGCTGCCATGGCCACCAGATAGTGCGTGATGCATGTAGACAGACCACACTTTCGCCGAACTAAGATTACGATCACCATGAGACTAACTGTAAGAGAGAGAGAAAAAAGTAATAAACAGACTTGAAGTTACTCATCAAACTTTCTGTGATGCCTGAGCCCAGACGTAAATAATGGCACAATGATATTTGTTGCTCCATGTCTTATAAAGTTTGAAGAATCTGAACCATAGCAGTAATCTCTCTCTAAATGAATCACTTGCACTTTTAAAAGACAAAGGGAAGAATATGAACAGCAGATTGTTCACAGAAACACAATCATGTACTGAATGTTTTCTTTTGGGTTGGTAGCGGCTGATTTCACCTGATTTATAGTTTACTCAGACTGACTGGAGTTTCCCCTGAGACCACAACATCCACACAATGACACCTCGAATCAATAAAACAAAAAATGGGAAATATCCAGCTTGGACATTGTTTGCAAAATTACAGTATTTGGTTTTAGAGCCTCCACAGCTCATATTATCCCCAGAATTGTACCTGCACACTATGAACAGGGTACTGAATCATACACGATGTCCAGGAATGAACGTTGTCTACAATGTTCTGGATTAGAATGGTTCTGTAAAAGCACAGCAGTTCAGACAGCATTTAAGGAGCAGGAAAATCAACACTTAGGGCAAAAGCCCCTCATGAGGAATACAAACAGAGTCCCTGAAAGGGGGAGAGATAAATTAGAGGAGGGTGGGGGTGGGGACAAAGTAGCATAGATTACAATAGGTGAATGGGGGCATGGATGAAGGTGATAGGTCGGAGAGGAGGCTGGGGGAAGGTAGCAAAGAGTACAATGGATGGATGGGGTGGGGATGAAGGTGATAGGCCAGAGAGGAGGGTGGAGTGGATAGGTGGAAAGGAATATTGGCAGGTAGGACAAGACATGGGGACAGTGCTGAGCTGGAAATTTGGAGCTGGGGGTGAGGTCGGCGGGAGGGAAACTGAGTAAACTGGTGAAGTCTGCAATGATGCCCTGGGATTGAAGTATTCTGAGGCGGAAAATGAGGCGTTCTTGCTCCAGGCGTCGGGTGGTGAGGGAGACATGGTGAAGAAGGCCCAGGACCTCCATGGCCTCGGCAGAGTGGGAGGGAGAGTTAAAATATTTGGACACAGGGCGGTGGGTTGATTGGTGCGGGTGTCCCAGAGATTTTCCCTAAGGTGCTCTGTCAGGAGGCGCCAAGTCTCCCCATTGTAGAGGAGACCGTATAGGGAGCAACGGATACAATATTGATATTGATGGATGTGAAGGTAAAACTTTGATGGATGTGGATGGCTCCTTTAGGGCCTTGAATGGAGGTGGGGGAGGAGGTGTGGCCGCAATTTCCCTTCCCACATGGTTAAAGATGCCCTCCAATGCATCTTGTTCACATCCCACACCTCCGTCCTCAGACCCCACCTCTCCAACCTTAACAAGGACAGAACCCCCCTGGTGCTCACCTTCCACCCTACCAACCTTCGCATAAACCAAATCATCCGGTGACATTGCCGCCACCTCCAAACAAACCCCACCACCAGTGATATATTTCCTTCTCCACCACTTTCCACCTTCCGCAAAGACCGTTCCCTCTGTGACTACCTCATCAGGTCCATGCCCCCACCCCAACAACCCACCCTCCCATCCTTGCACCTTCCCTTGCCACCGCAGGAATTGTAAAACCACCCTCCTCCATAACCTATCAACTTTATCCCCACCCCCATTCATCTATTGTACTCGAAGCTACTTTCTCCCCACCCCCACCCTCCTCTCATTTATTTCTCCCTCCTTCAGGCACTCTGCCTGTATTCCTGATGAAGGGCCTTTGCCTGAAGCATCGATTTTCCTGTTCCTTGAATGATGTCTGAACTGCTACACTTTTCCAGCACCACTTTAATCCAAAATCTGGCTTCCAGCATCTGAGTGATTGTTTTTTTTTACCTAGTTGTCTGCAATGTGGAGAATCAAATGTTCAGACATTGAGTCCATCCTTCATGAGCAGGATTGAACAACCTGACAATCTGTAACATGGAAGTACTCAGCTGTGAATCCAACCACCATGTCCCAAGCTGCATACCCACAGAAATCATTAGCACTGCAACATTTGACATGGACTCTCCCACATGTCCAACATCGTACACCACAGCCCCCACCCACATAAAACCGGGATCCGTGCTGCATTGTTCATTGCAATTTTCTGGTTCTGAAATCATACATTTTATCCGGGATTAAGTGAAGTCCCGTCTCATGCTCCCAAACTCCTTTCCTGGTGTATAAAAATTCCCCCTCCCAGATTCAGATAACACAGTAGGACTAGGAATCCCCATCACCTCACCAGCATTTTCCATGGCAATCGATCATAGAAACCGTTCCGTGTGGAAAGAGGTCATTCAGCCCATCGAATCTGCAGCAACCCTCTGAAGAGCATCCTTCCCAAACCCACCCAACCATGACTAACGCACCAAACCTGATATGCTGGACACTATGGGGCCATTTAGCTTAGCCAGCCCATCTAATGTGCACATCTTTGGATTGTGGGAGGAAACTCATGCAAACACGGCGAAAAAGTGCCAGCTCCACACAGACAGTTATTCAAGAATCTAACCCAGCTCCATGGCACTAAGAAACCGCAATGCTAACCACGGTGCCAGCGTGCCATCCTTACATCTCTGTGGATTCACACCATTACTAAAGATGTTGGAGGACAATGTCCTAAAGGGACTATCACGACAGTGTTAATTCACAGACTTAGGGAATGATCTTCGGAGCTGTATTCAACATTACCCATGTCAGATGGTGGAATTTCAATAAGTCTAATGATGACGATGAAACAGTTGTCAGGAAGAAAAACCACCTCATTCACTAATGTCCTTCAGGGAAGGCAATCTGTCATCCTTACCTCATCTACCCATGTGACTCCAGACCCATGACAATCTGATTAACTGTTCTCAGGGCAATTCTGTAAGAGTGGTAAATGTTTTCCTAACCAGAGACACCCACATCCTTGCAATGAAAAAAATAAAATGGAGTTCCCATGCACAGCCATCAACCTGCCTAAGCTCACTGCTCCCTTTTTAGATCATACTCTGGGATTGGATATCCCCACACTGAGTACAATATCGCAAATGTGAAATGATCCACTGCAAATTTTACCCAATTTCAAAGATCAAGAAATGGAGGAAAATGAGGTGTACATCCTCCAGCCATTGGGTGGTAAGGGTTTGGTGATGGAGGAGGCCCAGGGCCTGCATTTCCTTGGCGAAGTGGGAGGGGGAGTTGAAATGTTCAGCCTTGGGGTTGTGGGGTTATTCTGTGAAAATGACTCAGTGATGTAGAGGGAAAAACCTACGCCCACACCTGCCCCCTCACATCCATTCAAGGCCCAAAAAGATCCTTCCACCTCCAACAGAAATTTACCTGTACGCCCACAATATCATAAACTATATCCCTCCAGACTTAGGGATATAGTTTATGATATTGTGTCCTCCAGATCTGGAAGATGGGATACCAACTTGCAGATCATTTCAGAGAACATATCTGTGTATCTCACACTAATCAACCCCACTGCACCATGGCTGAACACTTCAACTCCCCCTCCTAATCCGCCAAGGACATGCAGATCCTCAGCCTCCTCGACCACAAAACCCTAAAAACCCAACGCCTCATCTTCCGTTTTGGGACCCTCCAACCCCATGGAATCAAGGTGGATTTAACCAGTTTCCTCATTTGCCCTCTCCCCACCTTAACGCTGTCCCAATTCTCCAACTTGGCACTGCCCCCTTGAACTGTCCTGCATGTCCATCTTCCATCCCAACTATCTGCTCCACCCTCCTCTCCGACACATCACTTTCACCCCCCCTTGTCTACCTATCGCTTTCCCAGCTATTTTCCCCCAGCCCCACCCCTCCCATTCATCTCTCTTCTCCCTTGGCCCACAAGCCCCTTTATTGATTAAGGGCTTATGCCCGAAACATTCATTCTCCTGTTCCTCGTTTGCTGCCTGACCTGCTGTGCTTTTCCAGCACCACACACTCAACACTGCCCCAGTCCAGTGCTCAGTAAGTCAAGGATTAAATGTATCTATCCTGCAGAGCATTGGATCGAACAGCACTCGACATCAGTGAGGAGGACCTTTTGGAGAATTAAAAACCGAACTTCAAGAGTAGAACAAAAAAACCCCCCAAAAAGCAGCGAATGACGGAATGTTCATGCTACAAAACACTCTGCCTTCTCAAAAAAAAACGAAAGAACTGCGGATACTGGAAATCAGAAACAGAACTGGAAATTTCTGGAAACTGTCAGCAGCCCTGGTGACATCTGTGGAGAGAAATCACAGTAAACCCATTACTGGATCTGAAACGTTAACTCTGATTTCTCTCCACAGATGCTGCCAGACCTGCTGACCTTTCCCAGCAGTATCTGTTTTGTTGTTGACTCAGATTTCTGTATTGCATTAACCTCTGGCACTATGGCCGTCATGTTTTCTCATTCTTACAGTCTTATTGGCTAGCATATGAAAGTTATTTGATATTTTCCTACCCAACGTTCCAACAGTAACATTTTCCCCCAGGTGAACTATTGTGGAATTGAAGAAACAGGACATTATTGCATTAAAGATTTTGATCCACTGTGTCACATCCCTGACGTAAAACACACTGTGCCATCTAGACTACACCTCCTCCCATCCGACGTCATATAAAAATGTCAGCCCTTGTTCTCAAATCCTCCGCCTCCACATTTGTTCCCAGGATGATCAATTTCACCTCAAAAGTCCCAGATGGCCTCCTTCTTCCAAGATCATAACTTCCCTTTCCAGTGCATCTCCTCCACTGCTTTTGAACCCCACCTCTCCCAACGCAACAAGACCAGAACCCTCTTGTCCTCAACTTCCACCCCACCAACCTCTGCATACAATGCATCATCCTCTGCCATTTCCGCCATGTCCAAACAGACCCCACAACCAGAGATATATTCACTACCCACCACTATCAGTGTTCCAAAAAGACCGTTCTCTCAGCGACTGCCTCATCAGTTCCACACTCCCCCCAGCCCACACCGCACTCCTGGCACCTTTCCCTGCCACTGTAGGAAGTACAAAACCTGTGTCCACACCACTCCCCTCACTTCTGTCAACGGTCCTAAGGGATCCTTTCATATCTGTCAGAAGTTTACGTGCACTTATACCAATGTCATCTACTCACTCCGTTGCACCTAGTGTGGTCTCCTTGGCATCGGGGAGACAGGATGCCTTCTTGCGGATCATTTCAGAGAACATTTCTGAGACACGTGCACCCCACCAACCCCACTGTCCTTTGGCTGAACCCTTCAATTCGCCCCCGACTGCATCAAGGACATGCAGTTCCTGCAGCTCTTTCGCTACCAAACCGTTACCACCCGATGCCTGGAAAAGGAACAAATCATATTCCACCATGGGACCATGCCACCACATGAGATAAATGTGGATTCCAACAGCTTCCTCATTTCCGCTCCCCCCACATTATCCCAGTCCCAAGTCTCCAACTCGGCACCGCCCTCCAGACCTATCAATCTCCCCCTCACCTTCATCCATCTACCAATTTCTCAGCTACCTTTACCCAAACCCCATGCCCTCTCATTTAACACTCAGCCCTGCCCCACAAACCTAATTTCTGATGAATGGCATATCCCCGAAATGTTGATTCTCCTGCTCCTCAGATACTGCCTGACCTGCTGTGCTTTTTGAGCACTACACTGTCGACTGTGCCAGCTATGCCCCAGCCAACAATATTGATGCAGAAGCCCTGATATTTACAATGTGCTGTGGGAGTGAACAGCTCAGTGTTATCATTACTGCAAGCATTTATGAACATCTAGTTGGTGGAGGGTTGTTTTTCAGACTATGACCAGTGGAGTGCCATAAGGATCAGTGGTGTATCCACTACTTTTCATCATTTAAATAAATGATTTGGATGTGAGCTTAAGAGGTACAGTTAGTAAGTTTGTGGATGACACCAAAATTGGAGTGGATAGCGAAAAAGGTTACCTCAGGTTACAACCTAATGTTGACCAGATGGGCCAATGGACTTAGAAGTGGCAGATGGAGTTTAATTCAGATAAATGCGAGGTCCTGCATTTTAGGAAAGCAAATCTTAGAAGGTCTTATACACTTAATGATAAGGTCCCAGGGAGTGTTGCTGAGCAAAGTGACCTTGGGGTGAAGGTTCATAGCTCCTTGAAAGTGGAGTCGCAGGTGGGATAGGATCGTGGGGAAGGCGTTTGGTGTGCTTTCCTTTATTGGTCAGAGTGTTGAGTAAAGGAGTTGGGGTCATGTTGCGTCTGTACAGGACATTGGTTAGGCCGCTGTTGGAATGTTGCGTGCAATTTCCTATCGGAAAGATGTTGCGAAATGTGAATGGCTTCAGAGATGATTTGCAGGGATGTATCCGGGGTTGGAGGGTTTGAGCTATCGGGAGAGGCTGAAGAGGCTGGGGTTGTTTTCCCTGGAGTATCAGAGGCTGAGGGGTGACCTTATACAGGTTCACAAAATTATGAAGGGCGTGGATAGGATAAATAGGCAAAGTCTTTTCCCTGGGGTGGGGGAGTCCAGAACTAGTGGACATAGGTTTCGGTTGAGAGGGGAAAGATAAAACTGACCTAAGGGGACACCTTTGTCACACATTGGATGGTACATGTATGGAATGAGCTGCCAGAGGATGAGGCTGGTACATATTCAACATTTAAGAGGCATTTGGATGGCTATATGAATAGGAAGGGTTTGGAGGGATATGGGCTGGGTGCTGGCTGGTGGGACTAGATTGGGTTGGGATATCTGGTCGGCATGGACAGGTTGGATAGAATGATCTGTTTCCATGCTGTACACCTCTATGACTCTATGACTCTATCATTCTAAGTGCTAGTTGGCAATAACAAGTCCCTTCAATACTAACTCTCTCCCATCCTCAACTCAATTAGCATTCCTCGATAGCCACAAAACATTCTGGGTTTACTTAGCACCTAAATGTGATCTCCAATAAACCACCCCACCTTGTAAACCACAATCACTGATTGGACAGAAATTCCGTGTGACAATTCGTGCAATGATGTCCCATAATATTGGGCAAAGAACGTCATGCAAACCAGGGTCTGCAGGCTGTTCATCGCAACAGAAGGGCTAACTGTCAGTCCATATGGCCGGATGTTCTTGATCCCTATTGGACCCTCAGAGCAGCACAACGATATAAAATATCCTAAATTACACATCAGTCACCCCAAACCAAGTTGTCTTTCATCAGTGAAAAATCCTGGTGAACCACTTAGTCACCACCGTTGTGAGCTCAGTGGACCAGGTAGAAGAACAGAGATTTCACAAAGTTGATGGGGCACTGCACTCCATGGTGTAACACTATAGCCTGATGGTGAATCAGTTTTAAAATATATCCTGTGGATTCATTTGTCAGTACCAACAAAATAGCAATAACAAGAAGCAAAATAATAGTAAAACTTATCCATATTGGTAACTAAAGACTAAATAACAATCCCAAAGAAATGTACATGGGAGCCCCTTTACATGGACCAGTATTGTTCCAGGAACATCAAAGGGTAACAGCAACAAAAGACAATATGGGAAATGTCCTGTTGGACAAAGTTGTTTGATCCTCTGTGCAGAGGTACTACTACTATACCCCAGATCTCAGTGTTTGTACTAGTAAACTCAACACCACAATACTGTCCAATGTTTTACAAGTGGCACAACCCACTCATTTTTTTCTGTCAATCAAATAATTCAACATTACACATCATAATTAGAATCCTGTACTCAATGCCACTCCCAGTGACCTGTCCTCTTAAATATAATGCTCCCATACATCCACTGACTGAAAAGAAAACAGACAAGATGGTCAAAGTTGTTCATGATGACATTCACTTCTCACTCTGTAATGACTTGCTCAACTCGAACGTTGCATTTAGGCTCCGATTTGGAGCGAGCTGCCTGAGCAAGACCCACCAACACAATCCCTTCACATACACGAATTGGAAACACCAGGTATCACTAACAGGTGGGTTGTTGCAAAAGCCAACTGGCAAATGGTAAGCTTTGAACTCCCACAGAGAGAGTGGGATCTTGCTAAACACTTTCTAGACCAACCAAGGCTGGTGCTCAACCAAAGTCCATCACTGTGGCATCAGGACAAACCCATTCTGCACAGTATAGAGAAACAGACAATGTTACACATTACTGGGGAACCTCCTAATCAAACAACTATTTTCTTTAGACTCAGTAAGTGAGGATACTGGCATCTGGCATCAGTATTTGCCTTGCTAAATGGAAATTAAATGATTAAAAGCCAAAGAGTGGAATTAGTCTGATTTAAAGCAGAAATGTATACAACTTAAGTTGTTGCAAGACTTACCAGGAATACCAACAACAACAAGGATGGTGTAGTATACTCTGGCGACCTTTTGTTCTGGGCGATGCATTTTGATATTTGTGAAACAACCTCTGTCTGCTGCTTGCAAACTGTCAGAATAGGAGAATCCTTTCGAAATTGGAACTGACACAGATCCAGTGATGCTTTCTTTATACTGCATGTCATCTCCACTGGGAAACTGTGATTATATGTTTTTATATTATTTCGAACAAACAAATTATGGCAACACGTTTATTTTAATGATGTGGCATTTTTCAGATTTGCCTCTGGAATTGAATACCCCAAAGACTGGATTAATCTGATCCTCTTAGGCATCAAAGTTAAATTCAATTTGTCTTCAAACAAAAAAAACTTGAATTATTTCACATGCCATAAATATCTAAATATCTTCTGTTATTCTTTTCAGTGAATCCCTTCATTTTGCTGAGGCTATTCAGTCATTCAGTCCCTCATGCTATCGAGCTCCTTGACAGCTGTTCTACTGCACCCTGTTATCCCACTGTTGTTCTTATTCATTCAATTTTCCAACTCATTTGGGAAATTCTATCTGTGAACGAGTATTCTAATACAGAACTTGATGCTGATACTGATCACAACATGAATTGGAACTGATACTCAGACAAATACGGGAAAAGAAACTAATTCAAAACCTTACCTTCAGAATTATAGAATAACAGAATCACATAGAACAGAAGAAACTGGGCGGCCCATCATGTTTGTCCCACCAAAATTATACTAAATCTTCATTCATCCCATTTTACAACACTTAGCACAGAGCCTTGACTGTTAGACATTTCATGGTCCCTCAAGTATTGTTTAAAGCTTGTGAGGTTTCCCGTCTCAACTACCCTCCTGGTCAGTGTATTGCATGCCACTTCCATCCTCAAGGTGAGAAGAGTTTTCCTCATGCCCTCCCCCCCCAAGCCTTTCAACTTAAAATTATGCTGCCTTGTTATTGGACCTTTGACAAAGGGGAAACAACTACTGTTTATCCGCACTGTCCTTGTCCTTCCTGGTATTATATATCCTGATTCCTGCTCGAAGGAAAGCAACCTGAGCTTATGGGCCACCCTCTTCACAGCTGCATTGCGACATCCCCAGCAACATTCAGGGAGAATCTCCTCTGCACTCCCTCCAGTGCAATCACATCCATTCTCTGATGCAGTGACCAGAACTGCACACAATTCTCCAAATCTAGCCTAAACAAAGTCCTGATTGATTCGGTTTTTTTTGAAGTGGGAACCAAGACGGTAGATGAGGGTAGTGCGATAACTATTGTCTACATGAACTTTAGCAAGATCTTTGACAAGGTATCGCATGGGGACGTTGTTGTGTAAGGTTAAATCTCATGGGATTCAGGAGAGATAGTCAACTGAATCCAAAATTGGCTTGATAGTAGAAAGTGTTAGGAAGGTGTAGAGGTACTGTAAAAGCTAGCAAAACTGCCTGATACAGCACAAACTGTTCTGAACAAGGTGACAATGTAACACGTGGTTGGTACAAATAGAGCAGCTAGGTTGCCATGAGAAAAAAGCAAATTCAAATTCAGCCAATCAGTTTAAAGTACGCTCCAAGATACCAAACTCCATTCAAGTTCGAATTCGCATTTTGGTAATATGATAACCAATGAAACGATCTGATGTTTTAGGGTATATAACCAGACACTTTTGAACACTTGAGAGAGAACTGCCACAGACACTGCTAGCTCAAGAGCTATCTGAAAGATATCTGTCTGGGAAAGGTGTTTCCACAGCAGAACATCGAGGCTGATCTGGAAAGAATCTGCAGCGGAAAAACTACAAAGGAGATGCAGCAAAGCTGACTGGGTTTGTAACATTTTATTTTGTAAATCTTAATTGGGAGTTTTCTGTCGGACTAGTATTGCAGAGTCGGAGGTAAAAGATACATTTAAGAGAAATGTGTTAATATTCTCTGTTGGACATAAAGAATAAAGTTGTTAAATTTAACTCTAAATAATGACCTCTGGGATAGTTCTTTGCCTCTTGAATTTTAACAGATTACAGCACAAGGTGAATCTTTTTCTGTCTTGCAGAGGGGTTTGCCACATGCCAAAACAGTTTGGGGGCTATCATCTGCAATTTAAATAGGTTTAGACAGATCCACTCTGAGATTTGGACAGATTTGAATACATTCGGGGCACGAGAAAGCCCAGTAAATTGAAATACTTGCAGGTTAGTGTCCAACATCTTTAAATTAAGTGCAGATGACACAATTTGATTAATTTACGAACTTGTGGTTGGTTAAATTGAAAGCGAGAGAAATGGCTCTTAAAATTGCCAAAGAGAGTCTTGGATATGAAGATGATTCTCAAATTTGCCAAGGAAGTTTAGACAAAAAGAAAAAGGCCATACTTGTGGAATTAGCAAAAACATTAGATTTGGGTTTGACCCGGTCAGCTTAATCCTGTCAAAGCCACCTAGGTCCAGAAGGAGTTGGAGGCCATACTCAATGAGGATATCATTAAACCAAGCTGGAGCGAGTGGAGTTCTCTGATTGTCTTAGTTCAAAATGCATATGGGACTCAATAATTTTGCATGGATTATCGGAAGGTCAATGCCATTACAAAATTGGACTCATATGCTATAGCAGGATCGAAGGACTGTATCGAAAAAGTCAGACAAGTCACTTACATAGTCAATGGACTTACAGAGTGGTGACTGACAGGTACTTCTATCAGAGACGGTGAAATTAATTTCTGCGTTTGTAACACGAATTGGGCTATATCAATTCGAAGTGATGCTCTTTGGAATGAAGAACAGTCCCACCACATTCCAAAGACTCATGAATAGAGTTGTGGCTTGGTTAAAAATAAACCATGGAGTCTACTTGGACAATGTAGCAATCTTTAATAAGCCGTGGAAAGATCACATGGAGCAGTTGGCAGACTTATTTGAATGACTACCAGAAGCAAAACAGGTAATAAACTTAAACAAAACTGAATTTGTGAAAGCAGAGGTGACATTCTTAGGATGTAACATCAGTCATGGAAGGTTGCCTACACGGAACACCAAAACGAAAGCCATCATGGATTTTCCTTGAACAACTTCTAAGATATAGGTTATTTGATTTCTGGGGCTAAGCAGATTCAATCGAAAATTTGTTCCAAACTTTAGCAGTGTAGTGGCACCATTCACCAATTTTCTGAAGAAGAACACAAAGTTTCGGTGGACAGAACAATGCAAGGAAGCATCCGACCATCTGAAAGTAATATTAACCAGTTTTAGCTACACCAAACTTTTCAAACACCTTCAAAGTTGCCATCGATCCTAGTGACATAGGATGACGTGAACGGGATTGACCTGCCAGTTGGTTACTTTTTGAAGAAACTCAGCATCCACCAGAGGAAATACTCCACAATTGAAAAAGAGGTATTGAGTTTGGTACTGGCCTTACAACATTTTGATATGCAGGCCACAAAGAATGTGTCAGAGACGGTTGTGTTCACGGATCATCATCCTCTTAGATGCTTGTAATGCTTTAAAGACAAAAGTATGAGACTATTTCATTGGAGTCTTATGCTACAGACTTTCAATTTACAAATCGGCCATGTTGTGGTGTGTAAGAATGTCATCATAGATGAGTTATCGCGGATTTAGTGAATAAAGTATAGATGTGATTGGTATTGTAAAATATTCCATATTTGATATATATGCAGGAAGCAGTTAATAAGAATTTAGGTTAAAGTCATATGCATATTATGGTAACGTGGTTAAGGATTAGAGGGGAAAGAATGAAGCCATCTTTCATTATGATGGCTAATTTTTCCTTGAGGGGGATGATATTATGAAGGTGTAGGTGTGTGCTGTTCCCTTGAGAGAGAGAGGAAGCTGACTGAAAGCACAAAGTGTACAGAACAATTTAAAAATGGAAGATTTGCTTGAAACAAATAGCTGGAGTTGTGTTGCCAGGGAACAAGAACAAATTCAAATTCAAACAATCAGCTTAAATTATGTCAATCAAAATCCAATTGAATTTGAAGTTTACTGATCTGATGCTTAGGGGCATAAAACCAGATATTTTCCACAGTTGGGGGAGAACTGCAAAGAGTACCCACAAGTACAGACTGCAAGCTGAATAACTCTCTGAAAGGTACCTGTCCATAAGAAATGTTGTGCAGCAGAAGACCGAAGAAAAGATAACCCAGGAAAATACAAAGGACATTACAGATGAACTACGGATCATTCGGGAGGCTGAGGGGGTAGTTGAGAGGAGCTACCGGGAGTTGGTCACTCCTAAGGCTCAGGACAAGGATAGATGGGTTACAGTTAGGGGGAGGAAAGGGGACAGACAGACAGTGCAGGTATCCCCTATGGACATTCCCCTCAACAATAAGGATACCGTTTTGGATACTGCTGGGGGAGAGGGTGTGGGGGGATGACCTACCAGAGGGAAGCCACAGTGTTCAGTTCTCTGGCACTGAGCCTGACGCTGTAGCAAAGAAGGGAAGGGGGCAGAATAGAAAAGTACTCGTGGTAGGGGACTCGATAGTTAGGGGAACCAACAGGAGATTTTGTGGTCAGGATCGGGATTTCCATAAGGTATGTTGCCTCCCTGGTGTCAGGGTTCAGGACGTCTCTGATCGGGTGTATAAGGTTCTAAAAGGGGAGGGCGAACAGCCAGAAATCGTGTTACATATTGGCACTAATTATATAGCCAGGAAAAGGATCGAGATATAAAAAGTGATTTCAGGGAGTTAGGAAGGAAGCTGTAAAGCAGGACGTAGTGTTCTCTAGTTTACTCCCGGTGCCACGAGATAGCGACACGAGGAACAGGGAGCGGGTGCAACTTAAAACGTGGCTGTGCAGCTGGTGTAGGAGGGAGGGCTTCAGATATGTAGATAATTGGAATGCCTTCTGGGGAAGTTGGGACCTGTACAAGAAGGATGGGTTGAATCTGAACTGGAAGGGGACCAATGTCCTGGGTGGAAGGTTTGCTCTTGTAAATCACGAGGGATTAAATTTGAATGACAGGGGGGTGGGGACCTGAGCTGTATACAGGAGGTGAGAGTTGATGCAGATGAGGCAGTAGCAAGAGGTAGACCAGCTAGTGGGAAGGAATTTCCTGGGAAGGAACCAAGGGATTATTTAAAATGTATTTGCTTTAATGCAAGGAGTATCAGGAATAAAAGTGATGAACTTAGATCATCGGTCAGTACCTGGTGCTATGATGTTGTGGCCATATTGGAGACATGGGTTTCTGAGGGGCAGGAATTGTTGCTGGATGTTCCAGGGTTTAGACCATTTAAAAAGAATAAGGAAGGGGGAGAAAGAGGAGAGGAAGTAGCACGACTAACCAGAGAGGGTGTCACAGCTACAGAAGCTTTCATTGTCGTGGAAGATCTGCCTACCGAGTCAGTATGGTGAAAATTAGGAACAGCAAAGGAGCAGTCACCTCGTTAGGGGTTTACTACAGGCCCCCCAATAGCATCAGGGAGTTGGAAGAAAGCGTAGGTCGGCAGATTTTGGTGAAGTGTCGACGTGGTAGGATTGTTGTAATGGGTGACCTTAACTTTCCCAATATTGATTGGAACCTCGTCCGAACAGAAGGTTTGAATGGAGCTGTTTTGTAAGGTGTGTTCAGGAGGGTTTCCTAACTCAACGTTGACAGGCCGACGAGGGGAGAGGCCATTCTAGACTCGGTGCTCGGAAACGAGCCGGGGCAGGTATCAGATCTTGTGGTGGGAGAGCATTTTGATGACAGTGACCACAACTGCCTCACATTCTACATAGCTATGGGAAAGGAGGGGATTAGGCAAAATGGGTGAATATTTAATTGGGGAAGAGAAAATTATAATGCGATTAGACATGAGTTAGGAAGCGTGGATTGGGAACAATTGTTCCATGGTAAAGGCACTATAGACATGTGGCGACTGTTTAAGGAACAGTTGTTGCAAGTGACGAATAAATATGTCCCTCTGAGACAGGCAAGAAGTTGTAACATAAAGGAACCTTGGATGATGAGAGCGGTGGAGCTCTTCTCGTCAAAAGGAATAAGGTAGCTTACATAAGGTGGAGGAAGTTAGGGTCAAGCTCAGCTCTAGAGGATTGCAGGCAGGCGAGAAAGGAGCTCATAAATGGTCTGAGGAGAGCCAGGAGGGGGCACAAGAAAGGCTTGGCAGAATGGATTAGGGAGAACACAAAGGCATTTTACACTTATGTGAGTAATAAGAGAATGGTCAAAAAAAAAGTAGGACCGATCAGGGATAGCATAGGGAATTGGTGTGTGGAGTCTGAGGAGGTCGGTGAATCCCTGAATGACTATTTTGCTTCTGTCTTTATGAAAGAAACGAACTTTGTGGTGAATGAAGCCTTTGAACAGCAGGTGTGCATGCTGGAATGGATATAGAGATAGAGGAAGCTGATGTGCTGAAACTTTTGTCAAAGATTAAGACTGACAAGTCGCCAGGCCCAGACCAGATTTGTCCTCGGCTGCTTTGGGAAACGAGAAATGTGATTGCTTCGCCAGTTGCGAAGATCATTGCATCCTCGCTCTCCACTGGAGTCGTACCTGAGGACTGGAGAGAGGCAAATGTAATTACTCTCTTCAAGAAAGGAAATAGGGAAATCCCCGGCAATTACATACCAGTAAGTCTCGCGTGTGTCATCTACAAGATTTTAGAAAGAATTCTGATTGATAGGATTGATGACCATCTGGAAGAGCATAGCTTGATTAAATGCCGTCAATGCGGCTTTGTGAGCGAAAGGTCATGCCTCGCAAACCTTATTGATTTCTTTGAGGATGTGACTAGAAAGGTTGATGAGGGTAGAGCTATGGATGTGGTGTATATGGACTTCAGCAAGGCATTTGATAAGGTTGCCCATAGGCTTATTCAGAAGGTCAGGAGGAATGGGTTACAGGGGAACTTAGCTGTCTGGATACAGAATTGGCTGACCAACAGAAGACAGCGAGTGGTAGTAGAAAGAAAATATTCTGCCTGGAAGTCTGTGGTGAATGGTGTTCCACAGAGATCTGTTCTTGGGGCTCTACTGTTTGTAATTTTTATTAATGACTTGAATGACGGGATTGAAGGATGGGTCAGCAAGTTTGCAGACGACACAAAGGTTGGTGGTGTCGTTGACAGTATAGAGGGCTGTTGTAGGCTGCAGCGGGACATTAACGGGATGCAGAGATGGGCTGAGAGTGGCAAATGGAGCTCAACCTGGATTAATGCGAGGTGATGCATTTTGGAAGGTAGAATTTGAAAGCTGAGTACAGGACTGGATATTGTTGATGAGGTATTGAATGCAAAATGCCATGTAGTCCAATACTTCAATAAGGATCTACTTCAAAGACGAGGATTATGAAACTTAATTGCCACACTAAATGTCATCGACATGGATGAATTTATACAACATGGTCATTGGCAGCTCATTTGTACAAATGATGAAAATTACTCGGAGTCTTTTA
Organism: Hemiscyllium ocellatum; assembly: GCF_020745735.1. NCBI lineage: Eukaryota > Metazoa > Chordata > Chondrichthyes > Orectolobiformes > Hemiscylliidae > Hemiscyllium > Hemiscyllium ocellatum. The sequence continues at coordinate 19,872,534 of NC_083440.1, read as the reverse complement.
CTAGTCCATTGGCCAATCTGCTCCATGCACTTCCACCTTGTTAAAGGACGAGTCTAAATTGCCTGTTGTAGGAAACGTTTGAATAACTGTCCAGATCCAGTTTGTGAGTTAGCTGGAGATATTTAGGAGCTGGTCACTCTTTCGTGGAGGTGCCAGTGTTGTCCAGCATGACTATATTTAGATTCAGAGCTGAAAATGTGTTGCTGGTTAAAGCAAAGCAGGTCAGGCAGCATCCAAGGAACAGGAAATTCGACGTTTCGGGCCAGAGCCCTTCATCAGGAATGAGGAGACGGTGCCATGCAGGCTAAGATAAAAGGTAGGGAGGAGGGACCTTGGGGGAGGGGCGATGGATATGTGATAGGTGGAAGGAGGTCAAGGTGAGGGTGATAGGCCGGAGTGGGGTGGGGGCGGTGAGGTCAGGAAGAAGATTACAGGTTATGAGGGCGGTGCTGAGTTCAAGGGAATCGACTGAGACAAGGTGGGGGGAGGGGAAACGAGGAAACTGGAGAAATCTGAGTTCATCCCTTGTGGTTGGAGGGTTCCCAGGCGGAAGATGAGGCGCTCTTCCTCCAACCGTTATGTTGTTATGTTTTGGCGATGGAGGAGTCCAAGGACCTGCATGTCTTCGGTGGAGTGGGAGGGAGAGTTAAAGTGTTGAGCCACGGTGTGTTTGGGTTGGTTGGTCCGGGCGCCCAAGAGGTGTTCCCTGAAGCGTTCCACAAGTAGGCGGCCCATCTCCCCAATATAGAGGAGGCCACATCGGGTGCAGCAGATGCAATAGATGATGTGTGTGGAGGTGCAGGTGAATTTGTGGCGGATATGGAAGGATCCTTTGGGGCCTTGGAGAGAAGTAAGGGAGGAGGTGTGGGCGCAAGTTTTGCATTTCCTGTGGTTGCAGGGGAAGGTGCCGGGAGTGGAGGTTGGGTTTGTGGGGTGTGTGGACCTGACGAGGGAGTCACGAAGGGAGTGGTCTTTGCGGAACACTGATAGTGGAGGGGAGGGAAATATATCCCTGGTGGTGGGGTCCGTTTGGAGTTGGCGGAAATGATGGCGAATGATATGCTGTATACGGAGGTTTGTGGGGTGGTAGGTGAGAACCTGTGGGGTTCTGTCTTGGTGGCGGTTGGAGGATCGGGGCTCAAGGGCGGAGGATTGGGAAGTGGAGGAGATGCGGTGGAGGGGATAGTCGATCACGTTTGAGGGGAATCTGCGGTCCTTGAAGAAGGAGGCCATCTGGGCTGTACGGTGTTGGAACTTGTCCTCCTGGGAGCAGATGCGGCGGAGACGAAGGAATTGGGAATGTGGGATGGAGTTTTTACAGGGGGCAGGGTGGGAGGAGGTGTAGTCCAGGTAGATGTGGGAGTCAGTCGGTTTATAGTAGATGTCTGTGTTGAGTTGGTCGCCCGAGATAGAAATGGAAAGGTCTAGGAAGGTGAGGGAGGGGTCTGAGACAGTCCAGATGAATTTGAGGTCGGGATGGAAGGTGTTAGTAAAGTTGATGAACTGTTCAACCTCCTTGTAGGATTCAGGCCTTTTCAATCGTATCTTTGATGTATTGCAAAGATATGTATTTACTCATCTGAACATGAATCAGCTGTTTACTGTGGTTATTGAACTGAGCACTAGTCAGCTGGTTACTACAGTTACTAAATTTAGCAATAATTAGATGTGCATTCTGATTACTAAAGTGAATAATTTTGTACTGAAAAAATAGTTTGGTTTGATTTAAAGATCCAAAGAAATAAAGTGTGGTTAACTCTTTGTTGTATAAAACTTAAACCGGACCTGCAGCATGTTTCTTTATCCAGCAACAATTGAACATAGTCACGCTCACAGAATCCCAATTTCCGACAATGTCCCAGACAACACTATGATCATCCCAGGGCAGGCCCTGCCCCACTAGCAGGACAGAGCCAGCAGAAGGAGCAGCCCTGTGGGATACAGTCAAGGGGGGTGAGGATACGCAGGAAGTGCTCAGCATTGATACCTGTCCCCTTGATGCCTCAGTGCATCAGGTTAAACGCAGACACAGCAACATTCTGCTGATTATCAATTACCACATCCCTTGAATTTCCCTGTTTGAACACAACATTGAAGGCAGAAACGACAGAGAATGGGCTCTGTGTGGGTGGCCTCAGTGTCCATCACCAAGACAGGCTCAGCAGCACCACTTGCTGACTAAGCTGGGACAATTCAAAAGGCCTTGTCACCAATCTGCCTGCCACACATTTTATAGACACTGCATCATGTAGTGTGACGCTGTATTTTTTTCTGAAATGGGGCAGACTTCAAACAGATCGATCAACTCATGACGAGGTGCCCATGAATTTCAGTCGGCCATCTGCAACATCAGTATTATACCTTGCACAGACAGTTATAGACTATCTGCTTGGCATATCTGACTGGAAAGCTTGAGTGACAGGGAGAGATTGGATAGCCTGATTTTTGTTGACTCTGGAGTGTCAGAGGCTGAGGAAAGAATTTGTAGAAGTTCATAAAATCATGAGGGACATGGATAGGGTGAACAGATAAGGTCTTCTCCAGGATAACCGAGTCCAAAACTAGAGAGCATGCGTTTACACTGAGAGGGGAAAGATTTCTATGCGACATGAGGGGCAATTCCTTCATGCAGAGGATGGTGTATAGAACATAGAACATAGAAAAATACAGCGCAGTACAGGCCCTTCGACCGTCGATGTTGCACCAACCGAATCCTACCTAACCATAACTTCCAAATGCCTATCCAATGCCCTCTTAAATGACCATAAAGAGGGAGAGTTCACCACTGCTACTGGCAGGGCATTCCATGAACTCACAACCCGCTGTGTAAAGAATCTACCCCTAACATCTGTCCTATACCTTCCACCCCTTAATTTAAAGCTGTGTCCCCTTGTAACAGCTGACTCCATTAGCGGTAAAAGGTTCTCAGTGTCTACCCTATCTAAACCCCTAATCATCTTGTACACCTCTATCAAATCTCCCTTAAACCTTCTTTTCTCCAATGAGAACAGCCCCAAGTGCCTCAGTCTTTCCTCATACGATTTTCCTACCATGCCAGGCAACATCCTGGTAAACCTCCTCTGCACTCGTTCCAATGCCTCCACATCCTTCCTATAGTATGGCGACCAAAACTGCACACAATACTCCAGATGAGGCCGCACCAGAGTCTTATACAACTGCAACATGACCTCAGGACTCCGGAACTCAATTCCTCTGCCAATAAAGCCCAGTACACCATATGCCTTCCTCACAGCACTATTTACCTGGGTGGCAACTTTCAGAGATCTGTGTACATGGACACCAAGATCCCTCTGCTCATCCACACTACCAAGTAGCCTACCATTAGCCCAGTAATCCATCTTCTTGTTACTCCTACCAAAGTGAATGACTTCACACTTAGCTACATTGAATTCCATTTGCCACCTTTCTGCCCAGCTCTGCAACTTGTCTATATCCCGCTGTAACCTGCCACATCCTTCCTCACTATCCACAACTCCACCGACTTTTGTGTCATCCGCAAACCTGCTCACCCAGCTTTCAAGCCCCTCCTCTAGATCATTTATAAAGATAACAAAAAGCAATGGTCCCAAAACAGATCCTTGCGGTACACCGCTAGTAACTGCACACCAAGATGAACCTATACCATCAACTACTGCCCTCTGTCTCCTTCCAGCCAGCCAATTCCTAATCCAAACCTCTAATGCACCCTCAATGCCATACCTCCGTAGTTTTTGCATTAGCCTACCATGGGGTACCTTATCGAACGCCTTACTAAAATCCATATACACAACATCTACTGCTTTACCCTCGTCCACCTCCTTAGTCACCTGCTCAAAGAACTCAATAAGGTTTGTGAGGCACGACCTGCCCTTCACAAAACCATGCTGACTATCCTTGATCACGTTATTCCTAACCAGATGTTCATAAATCCTATCCCTTACAATTCTCTCTAAGACTGTGCCCACCACAGAAGTCAGACTCACTGGCCTATAGTTACTCGGGCTATCCCTATTCCCCTTCTTGAACAAAAGTATGGAACAAAGTCATTTGGATGGATACATGAATGGGAAGGGTTTGGAGGGAGATGGGTCAGGGGCAGGCGGGTGGTACCAGTTTAATTTGGGAGTATGTTCAGCTTGGACTGGATGCATCGCAGGATCTGTTTCCATAACCCTATGACTCTATGGTGGAAGCTGGTACAATTACAGCATTGGAAATACATCTGGGTGAATATATGAATAGGAAGTCTTCAGAAGGGTTCAATTAAGATTACAGTAGGACATACAAATAGCAGCACTGAAAACTAATATTAGAGGTTCCAACCTGATGAAACTACAAAACATAACGACTTTTGTATGTAACAAGTGACGGTCAGAGCTTAGTGATCACATAAACAATGAGACTCTGCTTTCTCCCCACTGATGTTGTGAGACCTGCTGTATTCGACCAATAATTTCTGTTTTTACATTACATCTAAATTCTGCAGGTTTAAATTCTGGCACATTTAATCATAAAAGATGGTGGATAATTAAACCACTGGGTGAGAAGGCTGCTCTCCAATAACTGAACCCTCAGTTATGCGGGAGTCCAGGACATTTGTGGGCGGCACGGTGGCAAAGTGGGTAGCACTGCTGCCTCACAGCGCCTGAGACCCGGGTTCAATTCCCGACTCAGGCGACTGATTGTGTGGAGTTTGTACGTTCTCCCCGTGTCTGCGTGGGTTTCCTCCGGGTGCTCCGGTTTCCTCCCACAGTCCAAAGATGTGCGGGTTATGTGAATTGGCCATGCTAAATTGCCTGTAGTGTTAAGTAATGGATCAATGTAGGGGTATGGGTGGGTTGCGCTTCGGCGGGTCGGTGTGGACTTGTTGGGCCGAAGGGCCTGTTTCCACACTGTAAGTAATCTAAAAAGTAATCTAAAAAAAAGAGTAATCTAAAAACATCAGTGCAAAAGATAAAGCTGAAGCATTTACAACAACCTCCAACCAAAAATACGAAGAAATTGATCCTTTTCAGCCTCCTCTTGACGTTCCCACGTTCACAGATCCCAGTCTCCATCCAATTCAATTGACTCTCCCTGATGTGATAGAATTACCGAGACACTGCATACTGAAAAGGTTGTGGGTCTTGACAACTTAAATATCAAAAAGTTGTCGCCTGCCGAGCCTAAATGTTCTGATGCTGTAACAGCACTGGCAAGGACCGAGAATGTGAAAAAAATACCCAGGTATGTTTTATACAGAAAAATGACGCAACACTGATGTTGTCAATTAACGACACATCTGTCCACTCGCTAACTTGGAAATGGGAAAGAAAGTGTCTTTAACAGGGCTATCAATCAATGTCTGCTCAGCAATAATCTGCTTACTGATGGCCAGTTTCGGTGCCCCAAGAACCATTCATTACAGCCTTGTTTCAAAGAACTCCAGAGGAGAATGTAGAGGAACTCCCCTTAACACCAAGTCACCAGTTGACCGCGCTTGACACCACGGGGCCAAAGAAAAACCACAGTCAATGAGAATCCAGAGAAAACTCTCTGCTGGTTGCAGCAAGAAGGAAGACGGTTGTTATTGTTCATGTCAGCAATTTCACCTTCAGGGCATCGCTGCAAGAGCTACTCAAGAAATATCCTAGGGCTAAGCACCTTCACCTGGACCCAAAGCCGGAGGAAACAACGCAGAAGCGCTTCGCAGGAGGTTCCCAAGCACTGAGGATGACACCGAGACAGGGGGCAAAACGTCTGCAACACAAATTCCCGGCGCGACAAAGAGAGCCCCAACCAATATGTCCTTTGAAGACCTATTACCAGAAAAGGTGCTTGTAACGGGAACTCGCAGTGAGACAAGAAACACTCAATTATGCGAAGTGAAGTTAGACTGTCCAGTGTAGAGCGGCGAAGTCGTGATAGTAATACTGGACAAACTCTCAGCTCCAGGAATTTAATTTGAACTTGCTAATGATGCAGCCAGTTCACAGGTAGGAGTGCTACCTACTGTGATTGAAAAGCCAGTAGACACTCAGGCAACTGAACTATTGCAGGAAACATAACCTGGGATTTTTCCTGACGAGCTCACACAGTCAGCAGTTGAAACAGGAGAGATAAAAAAGACTCCAATAAGAGAGTTGAAGTGAAATTGTCAGAGACCCTGTTTGATCAGGTGGCTGAGACAAACCAGAGAGATGACATCAGAGACATTTACTCAGATAAATTAACTGATTTACAGCAAAAAAGAAAATTTAAAGCAATTGCATCAAAAGAGTTTCACAAACAAAACCATCTAATTAAGTCCCTGAACATTACTGTCTTAAAAATGAGGAGAAATGGGCAGTTGTTCATCAATCATATTGCCAGTGGGTTATAGAATGGAAGTGTTGCAAGTGGCGCATGAGCTACCACTCGAGTGCATTTAGGAGTGAGGAAACCACAAGCTAAAATACAAAACCATTTTGAATGGTCCAGACTGCACAATGATGCAGATTAATTTTACCAGACATGTCATACATGTCAAGTAATTGGAAAACCATAGACATTAAAAACCTGCACCTTTAATACCTATTGTTGCATTTGAGGAAAAGAGAGAGGGAGTGAGTGGACTGAGAAAAGCAGGGGAGAGAGTGAGGGAGACAGGGTGGCAGACAAGGAGGGAGAGAGAGACACACACAAGGTGAGAGAGATGTGTGCGGAGAGGGAGCAAGCGGAGGGACAGAGAAAATGGGAGAGAAGGGCGTGGAGAGAGATAAAGAGAGAGATAGGAGAGAGAGAGAGGGGGAGGGGGAGGGTGATAGAGAAGGGAGTGAGAGAAGGAATGAAACAGAGTGGGAGAGAAAGACGGGAGAGAATGAGTTTGGTGGAGGAAAGGGGAGAGGGGGTACAGATAAAATGGGGAGATAGAGAGAAAACGGTCAGTGAGAAAGAGAGAAAGAGAAAAGACTGACGGAGGGAGAGAAAGACAGAGAACGAGGTGGAGTGAAAGACAGCGCTGGCTAGAATTAGTGAGAACAGAGGGAGACAGGCAAGGGTGAGAGATGTTGGAGAGAGATGTTGAGAGAGATTGAGGGAGAGACGGGGTGATAGAGAGATGGTAGCAGACAGGGAGAGAGAGAGAGAGTGTGTGTGTGTGTGTGTGTGTGAGAGAGAGAGAGATGTGGGGCAAACAGAGAAAGCGCGAGGGGTGGACTGCAGCTGTTCGAGAAGGTAGCTCACCACCACCTTCTCAAGGGGAACAAGGAATGGGCAATAAATGTTGGGCCCAGCCAGCGTTGCCCACATCCCACAAATGGATCAATAACAGAAAGGGGCACAGGGGAAGTCAACAAATTACCCAGCTGTTGGTTGAGATCAACAGTGGGAAAACTGATGGAATCCAAAGCATGAGAGAAGTTTAATATACAATAAGTTTATACTGGACGGCCAAATGGGCTGGTTAGCACTGCTGCCTCACAGCGCCAGAGAACTGGGTTCAATTCCCGCCTCAGGTGACTGACTGTGTGGAGTTTGCACATTCTCCCCGTGTCTGCGTGGGTTTCCTCCGGGTGCTCCGGTTTCCTCCCACAGTCCAAAGATGTGCAGGTTAGGTGGATTGGCCATGGGAAATTGCCCGTAGTGTTAGGTAAGGGGTAAATGTAGGGCTATGGGTGGGTTGCGCTTCGGCGGGTCGGTGTGGACTTGTTGGGCCGAAGGGCCTGTTTCCACACTGTAAGTAATCTAATCTAATAAAAAAATTTGTTCCTAGTGCTTATGTTCTTATTGTCACTACACAGGAACATCAGTTATCTCTGCTTTCTCTCCCCACAAATGCTGCCAGACCTGCTGAGATTCTCCAACTAGTTCTTTTTGTTTAAATATTACTTTGAGGTGTTACATTCGATCGTGACATTGAAATAATTTATCAGTTTCATTACTTTCAGATACTCTCGGGTGGCTCACCGATTTATCAAAGTCCATCTTACAAACGCGACCCCACAGGGGGATAATTTGAAAGAGACACCGTATGAACATTACCCACACTTATAAACAGCAGTTTCACATTGTCCTGCATTGTGGAGCAATTGGGAATGGAATCCAGAATGGAACACATTCACTGCCTGGGGACTGTATGTCTTTTAACAGCTGAATACTACAAAACACCAAACTCTAGAAGAGTTCAATAAATGTCCACTGTTAAATAATTATCGAGTGAAGGGCACTACTGAAGCAATATGAAATCTGGAGCTTGGTTTGAAGGTGTTTGAGTGAACAACATCATTACTGGCAGAATATACCTTCCATTGTCTATTGTTTCGATATTATGATTCGATTGTACACTGACGTTTCAGAGACCAGTATATTCAATACCAGGAGAGATTTATTTTCTGATCATTCTTTAGTGATTAACATGCCACTGCAAGACAGCATCAGCCTGTCCTGCTGAAGGTGCAATTTAAAGTCGAGAAATGTGAGACATATCAGTGGGAAAATGGAAAGATTGGTTTTGGCGTGTTAAATGTTGACAAGTTGTGAACATTTGCAACATCGAATTGGAAAAAGAACAGCAAGGCAGGTGTGAATTTCTGTTCGCTGCAGAGATTTCCAAGTCAGCTCAGCCACGTTCCCTGGCCAGTCTACACTCTCAGACCAGTGACATTGTTCCCCTGTTGTGAGGGCAGTTTTCTGACTGGATATTGCAACATAAAAGTACTAAATGTAACAATGTTTGCTACATCCCATCATATCATTTACTTTGTTGTCTGTATGATGTGAATTAGATTTAAAACAGTCGCTAATGGCACGTAAAATGGTGAATTGTGGCAGAGTGATAGAGTCCCTCCTCTGGCCTTGGAGGGCCGGGACTCCATCCCATATGCTCCAGAGATGTGGAGAGTCACCGAATGTGAGAGATGTGCAGCACAGAAACTGACCTTCCGATCCAACTGGCTGACCAGATAATTGAAATTAATCTAGCCCCACTCAGTAGAATTTGGCGAATATCCCTCTAAACCCATCCTATTTTGATACCCATTCAGATGCCTTTTATAACGTGTAATGTACCCGCCTTACTCACTTCCTCTGACACCTTGTTCCATACACGAACCACTCTCTGGGTAAAAACGTTGCCCCTCAGTTCCGTTTTATATTTTCCCCTCTCGCCTTAAAAATGTGCCCTCTAGTTTTGGACGCCCTTACTTTGGGAAAACGACGTTGGCTCTTCATCTGCTCCATGCCCTTCATGTTTTAATAAGGCTCCCCCTCAGCCTCCAGTACTCCAGAGAAAATCGCCTACAACCAATTCAGCCTCTCCCTATAGCTCAAACCCTCCAGACCTGGCAACATGCGAGTAAATCTGTTCTGAACTCTTTCAAGTTTCATACCATTCTTCCTATAGAAGGGACACCAGAATTGAATGTCGTATTCCAAAAGTGGCCTAACCAATGTCCTGGACAGCTGAAAAAGATGTTCCTAATCTTGTATTCAATACAATTATTCAATACAATAAAGTCAAGCCTGACAAATGACTTCTTCACTATCCTGTCGACCTTTGACTCCACTTTCGAGGAACTATGTATCTGCACTCCAAAATCTCTTTGTTTGACATCCCTCCCCAGGACCTTATCATTAAATGTATAAGTTCTCCCCTGATTTACCTTACAAAAATGGATCACCTCACAACTATCTGAATTAAACTCCAAATCCCACTCCTCAGTTAAACGGTATATCTGATCAAAGTTCATTGGAATCTGAGGCAAAATTGTTCACTGCCAGGTTCACGCCCAATTTTGGTGTCATTTGCAAACATACTAAGCATCCCTCTTGTGATGACATCCAAGTCACAAAGGGGTTTGCAGGAACAGGAGTGCATAGGTAGACATGGACTGGGGCATCGATGGTTTAGAGAACACCTCATTACGAACACTAGCTCCTAGATCTTGTTCATTCTGACAGAGACTGCGAGAGCAATGATGTGTTCTCATTGATACTTCATGAAGAACGCTGTCTCCAGGATCTTGTTCAAAGTGAAAGAGTCTGTGAGAGCAATGAGATGCTCTATATGGGGTTAGAGAGTGGTGTGGGAGAAAGCAGCAGCTCAGTGGTTTAGCCCAGGGCTTTCTCAGACTGTCCCTATCCATTCCCGAACCCCCACTGGACCCAGATTTGGAATGCACTCAGACACAAAGCTACAGTTTCAAAGACAGAACAGCCACAACACACGGTTAGCACACGAATTCACATAAGACATTTGCACAAATTAACACAAGGTCTTTGCACAAATTAATGCAAATTTGTCCCAAAAATTAACACAAGATGTTTGAACAAATGTTTATTCCGCAAATGAACACTATATGATTGCACTCTGCTCTGTTTGAAAAACATCTTCTATTTTCAAGATGAGTCTCAGACGATAATGAACAATGTGAATTTCTACTGTATAACAAATCCAAGCTACACTGCTGAGACTTGGTGGGTCGTATTGGATTGGCTTGATACGGCTTTGACCTCTTTACTGCCACTCCCTATAATTCTGTTGCTCAATGCTCAGACAGTCCGGCACATTTTAATGGCCAGCCGAGTCCAGAAGAGACTGAAGGGTGAGATCAAAGGAACGAATCATGGAGATCCAGAGCTGGAGAGCAGAAGGAAGGCTGTGAGTTTGCTGTTGACCATCTCTGGGAGCTTCATCCTTCTGTGGTCAATCTTTGTTGTTTTTTTTACATTACATCATTCAAGGAAACAATACTGCTGATTTCTCTCCTTTTCAGCGTCACTTCAAGAAAGTTGGTCACATGCTGCAGCTCCTAAATTGTTGCACAAACACATTTATTTACGCAGCAACATTGTCTGGGTTCAGAGCCAAGATCAGTTACACTGTAAAATACCTGTTACATGATTTATTTGTCTTTTGAATAAAGAAAACTTCACAGTAAGGCCCACAAGAGGGTCCCATCGTTTCCAGATAATGGAATGTTTGTTTTTATAAATTCTCTCTTGTGATGTGGGCATCACTGACTGGGTCAGTGTTTATGGCCAATCCCTAGTCGTACTTTCACAATGTTAGTGGTGAGCTGCCATCTTGAACTGCTTCAGTCCATGTGCTGTAGGTAGACCCGCAATGTTGTAAAGAACGGCATTCCACGGGTCTGACCACGTCAGGACTGTGAAAGGATTGGAGAGGGCGGTGTTCCCATGTATCTGCTGCCCTTGTCTTTCTAAATAGAAATGGCAACAGGTTTGGAAGGTGCTGTATGATGATATTTGGTGAATTTCTGCAGTGCACCTTGTAGAGAGTACACACTTGTGTTACTCTGTCTCGGTGGTGGAGGAAGTGGATGTTTGTGGATGTGGTGCCAATCAAGTGGTTGCTTTGTCCTGAATGGTGTTGAGTTTCTTGAGTGTTGTTGTAGTTGCACGCATCCAGGCAAACGGGGAGCATTCCCTCACATTCCTGACAGGGAGTCCATATCCCAGTGCAGAGAGAGAGTTAAATTGGGAAACTGAAGATTTCCAATCGCAGTACAATCCAAAGGAATTGTCCGGGGAAATGTAATATCCTACTGGGAAATTCCCATCAGATTGTAGTGATATGTAAGTCTCAATCAAAATCAGATCCTTCAGAAGTTTCTGATGAAATTAATCTGAAATTAAGAATTCTGATGAATAAGTTAATCAGAAAATGTTCCACTATTAAAGATATGGTCACACTGCTCAGTCACAATTCAACAGACCCCAAACTACCGTCACAAAAGCCACCTATGAATTCTTTTGATCTTAGACATTGTGGCAGGTGATTATATGACGTTATCAGAACCCACCCAACCCAACAAATGATAACAAATGGCTGAGTTTCCTATTTTTCAGCATCAAGCTGTTCTATTCTAATAGGATGCCGCTACAATGCAGTCTAATCAGACATTTCCTGTCACGGGAGCAGAGTCAAAATAGTACGATGGAGTTCCCTCATGGTGAAAGTGATACAATTCCACGTTCTGCTGGCCTCCCCACACCATTGCACGGCCGTGGTGAAGGGTGAAAACTGTCAAGGAATCAGCCAAAGAGAGAGAGGTGGAGGGCAGCAGCTCACAGCACCATCCAAACTAACAGCACCATAAATACACAGGCACACACAAGACTGGTGTTGAAAGGGTCATAGTTGGACTGAGGTGGAACATGCTCATGTGGAGAAATGTTGGGCTATCTCTGGAATGTGGAAATCATTTAATTTTCAGCTGTATTCCTAGCATTACACACATTAAAGGAGAATTGGTTTAGGTCAGTTGGCTATATCATTGGTTTGCAGAGTAGTGAAATGCTAACAGCGTGAGTTTAATTCACATAATCGTTTTGAGGTTACCATGAAGGACTCTCCTTCTCAACGTCTCTTCCCTCGTCTGAGATATCGCAGCCCTCAGTCTAAATCACCACCAGTCACTTCTCTCTAATGGGAGAACAGCCGCTATGGTCTGGTAAGACTATGGTGACACAACAGCACATTAATTAAAGTGTTTCCACTGCAGTTGTATACAGGCACGTCAAAGTGCAGCTTATAATGTTTTCTGATATTCTCTCACGAATTTCTCGTGAGAAAGGAGGACATTGGAATACCACTGGGCACGTTAACGTCCTTCTCCTAATACCTCTGGTTCAACATCACAAAGAAATGGGCAAAACTGCTCCTTGTCTCCAAAGACATTCTTTGAACAACAAAACAAATATTAAATGTAGAGATTCTCAGACTTCGATGCTGTCTCTGAAAGAATCCTGCTGCTTGTGCAGTGGAATGGGCAGCCCAGCAGAGGGTAACATTGTATCCCTTTGAACTGAATGGGGGTGGACAGAGATGGAAACGAAGAGGGGTGAAGAGGGAGGGGATTCACCCTCTAAAACAACAGAGACCCCAGTAGACAGAGACATATTGACATATTCCCAGGTTGAAGCAAACCCCAGGAGCTGGGTCTGTCCCTCGTGGGAAAATGGGAGTATGAGAAACCATCGACAAAGCTGGGACCAGCTGGAATACTGAAGATCACCCTTTCAGTCTGTCCATGTCTTAACCACATTTTTTCTCTGTCTGACTTTTCCCCTTCCATTTCGCATTCTCTGTCCCTCTCTGTCTCTCTCACTCTGTCCTTCTCTCTGCCTATCTTTCTGTCTCTCGCTGTGTCTCTTTCTCTGTCTTTCTATCCCCCTTGCTTTCTGTACTTCTCTCTCCTCCCCATCACGCTTCCTTCTGCACTCTTTGTCTTCTCTCTGTCCTTCTCTCTCCCTGTCCCTCTTTCTCTAATCCCATTATTTCTCTCGTTATCCCTCTCACTCTCCCTTTCTCCCTCTTTATCTCTTTCAGACCTGAACGTGCTGACACAATTTTGCATCACCCAACATGTTGCGCCACATTTTCACTTACCTCCCAAACTTCTCCAAAGGTATTGCCTTTCCAAATATTGGCCTCACCAAATATGCCTCCCCCAAATATTTTACTCTCCCAATGTTGCACTGAACCCCATTCCCTGGGGCAGTGGTAAATGAGTCTGTGTGGTCTGACTGCCCTGTGACTGACCACTTCACTGCACAGCAAGGTCCTAGTCTGCAGCCATCTCTGGCCACACACTCAATAAGATTGAAGATAAATGAGACAGTGTGAGGTTGACAGCAGTACAAGCAGTGTGCTCATGAAACTATGAAAGGATATTTAGGTGTTCCTTAAATGGGGAAAGCAGAAGGGGACGGTGCTCAAAGAAGGCAAGTGGGGATTCACTAAAATCGTGTTGTATATGACTTCAACACATCAAGGATCATAGAAGTTTGGCATTTCTTTGGTCAGAAGAAAATTGATCACGTATCAGTTTTATGTTTCAGTGCAGATTTACAATAATCTGTTGCCTTTTCCTCATTATCCGACTTCAATCCCAAGTAAAGTCTCGGAACACATAATTTATCCTTCCAAATGTTCCCTGAATGAGCAGCTTAACTTCTTGTGATTTGTCATCTTTTCAATTTCCCTTCCAATCTCTCGCTGCTGATGGCCATTTTGAAATCCAAATCTCCTTCAGTTCCTTGCTCACTTTCGGTCACAGAGGGAGTGTCTGCTTGATCCTCCCCCATCTTCCAGACAGGGGTAAGGCCTCCACATACAGCAGTGGTCAGTCTCGTTTTTGAGTTGGTCTATGCTGGGTTCTTTCTCCCTTTATTTTCTCCCCTCCCATATCTGGTTGCTCTGTATGTAAATCACACACTCCCCGAATTAGATTCCAGTTTATACTGAGTTATGGACTGAAATATCATTGATGATCTGAGCGAGTTTAAGTCTTGTATAACACACCGGGGAGTGAGTATCATGCTAAAATCTAATTGAGGGATGAGGGGAGTAATATACAGGCTAACATACACGAGAGTGGTACCTGAGGAACGCTTCGGGGAGATGTCAGAGATAGGTTCTTTACACAGAGAGTGGTGGGTGCGTGGTGGCAATCCCAAAATTACCTTGCCACCCCTTCCCCTCCCTGTCACTGTTCCCTGCCACCAACCACATCCATTCCTCCCATTGACCAATGAGTTGGTAGCCTCCGACTGTCTTCAACTACCCCAACTTCACCACCCTGTTCCTGGTTCCTCCTTTATATGCAGCTTCCCCACACTCAAATACAGTCCTAAAGAAAAGTTATACTTTTGGGCGGCACGGTGGCACAGTGGTTAGCACTGCTGCCTCACACTGCCAGAGATCCGGGTTCATTTCCCGCCTCAGGCGACTCTCTGTGTGGAGTTATCACGTTCTCCCTGTGTCTGCGTGGGTTTCCTCCGGGTGCTCCGGTTTCCTCCCACAATCAAAAAATGTGCCGGTGAGGTGAATTGGCCACGCTAAATTGCCCGTAGTGTTAGGTTAAGGGGTAAATGTAGGGGAATGGGTCTGGGTGGGTTATGCTTCGGCGGGTCGGGGTGAACTTGTTGGGCAGAAGGACCTGTTTCCACACTGTAAGTAATCTAGTCTAATTTTAAACATCGACTTCTCCACCTCTCGATGCGGCCTGTGTTCTTCCAGCCTCCTGCCTATTAACAGCATGGTAGTTGAGTCAAATGCATGAGGGAGATTTAAGTGACTCTTGAATAGGCACATGGATGACGGTAAAATTAAAGGTATGTCGGTTAGTTTCACCTTCCAGTAGGATAGAAATCGGGACAACATTGAGGACCGAAGTGTCTGTACTGTTCTGTGTTCTCTGTAACCCAATCCTGCGGCTGTGGTATTCTCTGCATAAATGTTAGTGATTACATCGATTAGAATCCAGTCAGTATCTCACTGCCGGATGTTATTCTATATCTAAACTATCCTGAAACCCTCGATTAGATTCCAAAATGTATCTCACTCCCGGCACCTATTATTCTATACATAAACTATCCTGAACCCTTCGATAAGATTCCACTCTGTAGCTCACTCCCACTATCTCATTCTATACATAAACTACTCTGAACCATTCGATTAGGTTCCTGCCTGCAACTCACTCTCAGTATCTCTTATTTTATAAATAACCTGCCCTGAACCCTTCGAGTAGATTCAAGCATGCATTGTACTCTTGGGTGTATGTTATACTACACGTAAACTACCCTGAACCCCTTGATTAGATTCCATTGAGTATCTCACTCCCGGGTATCTGTTATTATATGAAAAAAACACCCTGAACTTCTCGATTAAATTCCCGTCAGTATCTGACTCCTGGGTATCTGTTATTCTATGCATCAACTACTCTGAACCCTTCGTTTAGATTCCATCCATATCTGGCTCTCTGTATCGGTTATTCTATGCATAAGATACCCTGAAGCCTTTGATTTGATTCCAGTCAGCATCTCACTCCTGGGTATCTGCTATTCTATACATAAACTATCCTGAAGCCTTTGATTAGATTCCAGCCTGTAACTTACTCCTGAGTGTCCGTTATTTTATAAATTAATGCTCCAATCCCCTAGATAAAATTCCAATCTGTAACCGATTTTTCGTTTACCTGTTACTCCACACATAACACCAGCCCCTGAAACTTTCCATTAGATTCCAGCTGATACCTTATTCTTGAGTATCTGTGGTTACAAAGATAAACGCCCTTAATACCTCAGATACATTGCAGTCTGTATCTCGCCTCCCAGTATTGTTTAATTAGTAATGAACCACATCTTAACCCTCGACTATACTTTTATCCGAATCTCACTCCCTGGTACCTATTACTCTGTATATTAATCCCCAATCCCTCAAGTAGATTTCAGATTGAAACTGTTGCAATATATAAACTCACTGCGACCATCGATGAGATTCCAGTCACTAATTCAGTATAAACTAAATGGTTGAATATTAAATTGGGAGCAGAAACACAGAAAGTAGAATTTAACTTCTGCATCATCCTGTTTCCCCCAAAAAATATTAGTTTGATGGAGTGCAGTGGTTTAAGAAGACCTCTGATGTGAGATGGATGTGCCGAAGGATTGCACATCCATGGTGAAGAGGAGATAGCTAGGGCCAAGGAAGAAAAATCTACAAATTTTGCATCTAACTGAAAGCTTCAGAAGAATCATGGATGTGAGTGCTTTTTCAATTGTTTTCCATTTCAGTAAGTCACAGCACTCCCATGCAATAATTTTGCACTGTACCTCGCATATTTATTTTCAGCCATGATCTTTGATGTGTCACTTTATTTAAAAGAAAACGAAGCTGAACGTTCACCATCATCAATGCCACATGTTCCACCCTCAAATAAATGCAATAAAATCACAAAACAATGTTGAGTCTGCCAGATTACCTTGACCTGCTCCATGTGGCCTGATTGCATAATACTTCCCCACAGTTTCCCTTTGAAATGTTAAGCTAACTGGTCTATGCTTCCTGCCTCCTGACTGCCTTTTAAATACAGGACTTCCATTTGCGATCTTCCAACAGACTGGGACTGAACCATGAATCATCAGGAAGAGCAATAGTTTGAAGAAATCATAGTAAGGCTCTTTCACTCGCTGGGTAGTGGTTTCCCCATTCTTCATCAGAATGGATTTTTTTTGAGAAGATGAATGATTCTGAAAGGTGTATTACCAAAGCAATGTAAGTGAACCTATATTGTTGCAAACATGTTAGTTTTGAAACCAAGATGGCGATGGAGAATGGCTACTCTGTACACTTTTCACTGTCCTCATGTATTCCTATACTCAAGTACACGTGGCAATAAAATCTTATTCTAATTCTAAGTGCAACATCAAAACCCAAGCAAGTCAATTCGGTTAACTGAACAGTTACATTATTTAGAGTTTGTTTCTATGGCTGCCCTTGGTAATGTCGTGGGAGTTCCTTTCCTCTGCCGCTTCACTCCTGACAGTGTAGGAACAATCAGTCAGTGGTGTGCTGGGGAGGTAAAGACGGATTGTCTAGGATTTTGACAGAGGCACACCGAAGAATTCACCATAGTTCCAGAGGGTTGTTATAGAGTCATAGAGATGTACAGCACAGAAACAGACCCTTCAATCCAACCCGTACATTCCAACCAGATACCCCAACCAATCTAGTACCATCTGGCAGCACCTGGCCCATATCCCTCTCAACGCTTCCTATTCATACACCCATCCAAATGCATTTTAGATGTTGCAATTGTACCAGACTCCGCCACTTCCTCTGGCAGCACATTTCACATACATCTCACCCAGTGAGTGAAAAAGTTGCCCCTTAGGTCTCTTTTATATCTTTTCCCTCTCACACTAAACCTACCGGCTTTAGTTCTGGACTCCTCTATCCCATGGAAAATTCTTTTCATTGCGATGGCGGAATCCAGAACTAGAGGGAATAGGTTTAGCTGTTCTGTCAGAGAGAGAGAGAGAGAACTGGCGATGAGTTTAAACTGAGGATCACGTTGCCTGTCTGCATCTCACACCAGCCTGCCAACCAATTGTGCTAACTGACTTCCTGCAGCAGTGTTGGATGGACGGCTGGTTTGTGATATAGAGTGATACCAACCGCGCAGGTTCAATTCCCACAGAGGCTGAGATCACCAGGAAGGTCCCACTTTCTCAATTACACTCTTCCCCTGGAGTACAGTGATCCTCAGGTTAAACTAATGACCAGTCATGTCTCATTCATGAGAAAGCAGCTCTAAGGTCCACTGGGACTATGTGAATTTTACTGAATTAATACATATCCAAGTCAGGATGGTGAGTGGATTGGAAGGGAACATACAGGTCGTGGTGTGCCCATGCATCTCCTGCACTTGTCTTTAGGAAAGCAGTGGTCTTCAATTTGGAAGATGCTTTCTCAGGTACACTGCTGAACATCTGCAGCGTACGTTGTCAACGAGACACAATGCTGCGACTGAACACAAGTGTTGGATTCACTGCATGTTTGTAGATGTGGTGCAAATCAAACTAATTACTTAGTCTTTAAAACAAAGTCCTGGAGAACTCAGTAGGCATGATATAACCATGAAGAGTGAAAGAGAATGAATGTTTCTGGTGCAATGAATAACTTCTGTCCAGAACTGTTCTGAAGAAGAGTTATATTGAACTCAAAAGTTTAACTCTTTATTTCTATCCATAGATGCTGCCAGGTTTGCTGAAATTCTCCAGCACTTTATGTTTCCATGGTAGATTTCAAGTGTATGCGACATAGTATTTTTATATGATTGCTTGCTCATGCTTGTATCCCATTTGGTGAGGATTGTTGGGTATACACGTGTCCAGACAAGTGGGGAGTAGTCCATTACTTTCCCAATGAGAGCCATGTAGATGGGTGCAGTTCAGTCAGCATCTGAGGAGCAGGAAAATCGACGTTTCGGGCAAAAGCCCTTCATCAGGAATAGAGGCAGAGTGCCTGTAGGGTGGATAGATAAATGAGAGGGGGGCGGGAGTGGGGGGGAATGCAGCATAGAGTACAATAGGTGAATGGGGGTGGGGATGGAGGTGATAGGTCAGAGAGGAGGTGGGAGAGGTTAGAAAGAGTACAATGGGTGAATGCGGTTAGGTTGAAAGTGATAGGTCAGAGAGGAGGGTGGAGTGGATAGGTGGAAAGGAAGATAGACAACAGGACAAGTCTTGGGGACGGCTGAGCTGGAAGTTTGCAACTGGGGTGAGGTGGGGGAAGGGGAAATAAGGAAACTGGTGAAGTCCACATTGATGCCCTGGGGTTGAAGTGTTCCGAGGCAGAAGATGAGGCGTTCTTTCTACAGGCGCCAGGTGGTGAGGGAGCGGTGGTGCAGGAGGCCCAGGACCTCCATGACCTCCATTTCCCAAATGTGCTGTAAAACTAAATTAACAAGAACAGCACTGGGATAACAGTGTGCAGTAGATCAGCTCTCAAGAATCTGTACAACATGAGGGATTGAATGACTGACTAACCTCAACAATATGAAGATCAATCACTTAAAATAATATCAAAAGATATTTGATTATTAATGAGACTTGTGGTGAGGGAAATATTATTGCTATTTGAAGACAAGTTGAAAGTCACATTTGTCACCTTATAGGATCAGAGTAATCCACTCTTTGGGGGAATAAAGTAAACACTTAAATCTCAATGATAACATATCATTAAAATAAGCCTGTTGTCATAATCTGTTTGCTTTTTTTAAATAAATGAAGATGTAATCACAGATTCCCAGTGGAAATATTACACAAAATAAAGTCTCTGGAACTGTGTCAGCTCCAACTTCGAGAGAATTCTCCAATTGACAGGAGCAGGGAGGGAGAGGTTGTTTCACAAACAACACAATGAATCTGACAAGGGAAATGGTCGCTAAAGGATATTACACCATCTTTGCTATTGTTGGTGTTCCTGGTAAGTCTTGTTACAATTTGTTTGTGTAAATCTCTGCATTACATCAGACTCATTTCAGTTTAATGACTAATAATTATTTTATTTCCACTCAGTAAGACAAATCCTGATGCCTGATAATAGTGTTTTCACTGTGTTTAAAAGAAAACAGTTTGTCAATTATGAGGCTCCTCAGTAGTGTCCAGTATTATCTGTTTCTCTATACTGCGCAGAATGTCCTGAGGTCACATTGATTGTGTTTGGCTGAGTACGGGCCCAGGCTGGTCGAGAAAGTGTTCAGCAAAACCACTCTCTTTCTCTCTGGGAGTTGAAAGCATGCTATTGGTCAGAGGGATTTTGTAACAACTCACCTCTTAGTGATAACTGGTGCTTTCCATTCCTTGATGTGAAAGGATTATGTTGGTGGGTTTTGCACAGGTAGCTCGCTCCAAATGGGAGCCCAGATTCATCAGGTGGGAAATGGGTGCATTGAACTGATCATCATGGAATGAAAGCAAAGGGCAGATAATCTTAATGATCTTGTTTGCTTTCCTTAGTCAGAGGATGTATGGAGGAATGATTTTGAGGGCAGATAATTATGTTAATATGAGTTCCAAATGTTTGATAGAAATGTAGATAGTTAACATTTCTAAACTAACTCTGTGGTGTAATTCCTCAAATGAGAAAATCAGATCTCTATCTGTAGTTCATACACGCTCGACATTATCCAGTGATATATTAGATAGTAGTGGACTGTTTATCAAGATTTCCAGGAATCACTCTGAATGAAGAAATTCCTAACCGTGGAGTTGTACTGAATGGGGACTAACCTCTTATTACTGTTGCCTCATGTTGGTCAGAGCATGTGTCTTTGTAGAATTGTACTAAGTATGGATAACCGCTCAGATGTGAACTTTTGACCCAGTATTGTTGGTTTTCTCGGGTATCTGTAAACACAGCATTGCTGTCAGTGTGTGGCACGAAGGGAGGAATATCCATGACCTTAATTGTAAATATTATTGGGAATATCTTTTAGTGGAGAGAGCTGTATTGAATGTGGGTCAATAAATTGAAGGCAACATCCGATTCCCGTGGTAATGTGATACAGTGAGCAGCTTTCTGTAAAATTCTAACTGGGTCTGGGTTCTTAGCCAAAGGAGGACAACAAGCCCAGTCTCCAAGTGTTACTGTGAATAGCTGTCTAAATACAATTACACTGAGTATAAGTTACCAACAAGTCGGAAACAATTCACCCCAGTGGTCTTGCAAAATAAGGAGTATCTCTGAGATTAGAATATAACTCACGGGGAACTGAATGAAAGGGAATACTTGAATGTAATTATAATTAGGAACATAATTTGTCTGAAACCATGCGATGCTTCTTTTACACTACATTTCTCATTTCACATTTCTGATCTGTTCACTGATGGAGCTATCAACATAGTTTGGAAATACGAGGGCGTACAAGTGGGAACATCTTTGGTAGGTACATTTGATACTTAGTTTGCAGTGTTCTATTGGAAATGAATAGTTGTGACCTCTTGCAAAAAATGAAAATAAGCAAACTACCGTGTGAATTCAATCAGTTGCTCCAAGGACATGATGTTTCCTTAAATAATATTTTTGGGAGCGATTAATCTTCCAGCAATGTTAGGATAGACTGTGGGACATTACTATTCTCATGCATTATCCATATGTTAATGAGGATGGATATCACCTCGGCTGGTTGCCACTATTTCACCTCTGTGTCTGATTAGATCTATTATTTATTAGATCTACAATAAACTGTAGATCTCTCCATAGTTAATGTTACAGTGATCGCTGCTTCACTATGCATGTTCTCCATGGGAGGATGAGGATTTGATGAGGGCCATGGAAAAATCAGTCATAAGGCAATATAGAAAAATAAAGAAAATGTGTATGAATATGCTGTTTCATCAAATAACTGACTAGTACCTGCAATATTATGACTGTGGTGAATAATTGTGTTGGACAGCATTGCAGAGAATTAACAGTACAGCATACAGAACATGTTACATTAAATACAGAAACTGTGAATGAGACGTTGACCTGATTCCGTTATACCCGTCATCCGTACACACTATGTCACTAACAGAGCTCACAAAGCCATTTCCAGAATTGTGAGAGCTTTTCTGTTCTTTTTGTGTGATAATGACAAACAGGCTGACTCTGACGGGTATCCAATCTCAATCACATATTGTACAGTTTTGTTCCATCGCCTCTGACATTCCAGCACAACCACATGTTCACTCTAAAGTGTGACGAACTCAGTATTGTCTTGCATTTACAGAAACATTGATTACCTATTCCTCAATTACATTTGCCTACTTTTACAGTTATATTTTAATGACTGAAAATAAATATTCAGTTCTTAAGCATATTAATAATGAACCCATATTCACAACAGCAAGTCCTCAACGACCTGAACTCAATGAGATTACAGTTTGTTTCGGTTTCAATTCTGAATGCAGGACAAGATGGTATGGCAGATGAAGGTCAATAACCTCAGCCATTGGACATCTCTGCAGGAATTCTTCAGGATCGTATCCTCGACCACAGATTTAAAATTGCCTCATCTCATCCCTTCCCTTCATAATCATTTCTGAGGTGAAGAGGTTTGCACATGGTCATGCAATATGCCGCACCATTTACAACTCCTTAGATAATGAAGACATCTGTGTCCATATACAGTGAGATAACACCGAATTTGGGCTGACAATTGGAAAGTAACATTACCGTCCCACAAGTACAAGCTAACAACCATCTCGAAAAATGAGAATGTACCAATCTCCCATTAGCTTACTATGTCGTTACCGTCACTGACTGCATGACCTGGGCCAACCATTGACAAGAAAATGAACTTGTCTGGCCATAAAATTGCTATATATCAGACACCCTGAATCCTGTAGCAATACACTGCCCGCCTCCCTCTCCAATGCATCTCTTACATCCAGAAAGCCGAGCTCAGGGATGGGATGGAATGCTCTCTCATGGATCTGGCTGAGTTCAACATTCACACAACTCCCCACTCTCATCTCCCTAAATGCTTGAAATTGGACTGAATCCGCAAAAACAGTCTCTGATACCAAGCAATCATACAATGTATGGGTCGCCAGACCAAGCTGGGATACAATTCCAATTACCTCCATGGAGGGTGCTGCTTACACTATGGGGATTGCCAGCCCCAGCTTCTGCTCTGAATCTGGGAGGGGATCTCTGTTCACGAGGAGAACTGCAGGAGCCTGGGCATCAGGCAGGAAGCTTTGCGTCATCTCATGATTTCCAAACCGGAAATTTGCAATGACCAAAGCTGCATCAACTCAGATTTTGCTTGAGAGGGGGCTGTGGTATACAATCGTTAACATTGTGGGAGGAGTCTATATCAATTATTAACATTCTTCTGATTGCAGTGGGTACCCAACTTGGGACATGGTGGTTGGATTCATTGCTGAAAACTTCCATGTTTCAGATTGTCGTTACGTTCAATACTGTAAAAGTGGGATTGTGGGGGTGGGGTGGAAATGTGAACGGTGAAAGTTCGATGACCAATCATTTCTTCATTCACGTTGTAGAGAGTATCCATTCCTGAACACTGGAAGGATTCACTGCCCTGTACCATAGTTATACAGTGTGAATGTGCAATCCTGGAAGCAATCTGAGCTTTGGAGACTCTGCAATGAAGTGTAAGATGTTTGTAATCAATGTCCGTCCTCGGTGTCTCCCATTGATCCGGGGTGATTTTGTTTGGATGTTGTGGTCTTATGAGCAACGCCCGCCAGTCAGAGTTACCTGCAAATCAGAAGAAATTAATTGTTTAGATCAGCGTGGTGCTGGAAAAGCACAGCAGATCAGGCAGCATCCAAGGTGCAGGAAAATCGATGTTTCGGGCAAAAGCCCTTCATCAGGAATAGAGGCAGGGACCTTCTGGGAGTCTTTTGCCTAGAAGAAATTAACTACTGACCACTTCAAAAATATTGAGTATGTACCATGTTCCTGGGAGTTATTTGATCCTCATGTAATTCCCTACAAATTTAAAAGGGAAAATAATCCATTTGACAGTGATAACTGTAATGGTTCAGGTGATCCGACATGCAAACATCTTTGTGTTAAAACCATCTGGCACGGAGAATATTCGATCAGTTAACGTCAATTCTTTTTTCTCCCTCTTGCAGTTAGTCTAGCGGCGATTGTATTCTTGTCTGGTGACAAGTGTGGACTTTCAACATGCACCACTCGCTATCTGGTCGCAATGGCTGTATCTGATCTACTGTTCATTATTTTTGAGGTCATACTTCTTCAGTTTAAATACTATTATTATCCTCGGTGTTTCCTGGCCATCACTCCTGTTTGTAGTGTAAACTGGATCCTGACTGACCTCACAGTTGATTGTTCTGTCTGGTTCACTGTCGCTTTTTCTTTTGATCGATTTGTCGCCATTTGTTTTCATCAGATGAAATCTCAGTATTGCACAGAGAAAACTGCGAAGAGAGTTCTGACAACAATCTGTATTTTCTTTTCTGTAAAGAACATTCCCAACTATTTTCGTTTTGAACCTGGAAGGATCATCAACAATATTCCGTGGTACTGTTATACCCGTTACAATTACTTTAGTGATCATTTGTGGGTGAGTTATAGATATATTGAATCATTTATCACACCACTTCTTCCATTCATTTTGATCCTCTTTCTCAATGTTCTGACAGTCAGACACATCTTTGAGGCCAATAAGGCACGTAAGGGACTGAGGGGTCAGACAAAAACAGAAAATGACCCAGAGATAGTGAGCAGAAAAAAATCTGTGACTTTACTGTTTGCTATATCTGCCAGCTTCATACTACTCTGGTTGCTGTATATTTTATATTTATATGGTATTGGTTATTATGTGGATGATTTTTCTCTCTTTGAAGAAGTTGCATATATGCTGCGGAACCTCAGTTGCTGCACCAATGCAGTGATTTATGTGGTGACACAGAAAAGTTTCAGAGACCAGTTAAAGAATGCAGTGAAATATCCAGTTATAAAAATAATTCAATTGGTGAATAAATCCAAATAACTGAGTGACAACATTCGCTGCAGCAGATAATGGAATGAGGAGCCGACGTGAAAAATGTCCCGAAAGGAGAAGGAGGAGCAGCAGCATGAAAACACTTCCTTTTCTCAAGGGCAAGGACTTACTCCATCTGTGTAATAACATGAAGTACCCTACAGGAGTGAAGCCAGAGTAAAGGAACAACCGTTACACAGGAGCAACAGTCAGGAGAATGTTGAACAAAAACATGACCAAAAATGTGTGCGTTCCAAAAAAAGTCAACCCTCGTAATCAGTTCACAGCAAGTGACAAGGATACAATAAACAGACCTGGAGGTAAGGATCAGCCTTCACTGCAGGGTGAACAGCAATGACAGACTCCTGTCCACTCTTCTCATGGAATACACTGGTCTGTAAAAAAGTAAAAAAAAGAGAAGTTTGACCTCCATCTGGAGCTCCATTCAGCTGCCCCCGGTTTAATGCTAATATCACTCCCTTTCTTGATTCTTTTCCAGCAATCAGCTGCTGTGTTGATGGAGAACCCAAGGCCCAATCAGAGGTCTCGGGGGTTGTTGGGATCTGAAGCTCGGGAATGGGATGTGGGGGATGAGCCGATATCCTCCATGCTTCGATGAAAATGTTGCGTGGCTCTCACCGAGCTCAAGGGGAATTGACTCTGAATGAAGCCTGTTCGCTTGTGGCTTCATAATGGGACATGAGATTAGTTCAATCCACATCACCTCCAAGATGGCTGTTTCCATCTGTCAACCAGCTTCTAAACACATCCACTGCCTCACAGCTCATCATCGGGGAAACAGTCATTCATTCCAACGTTTACATCTGTAAACCAGATCCGAAACCCAGCCCACTGTCTCACAGCTTATCATCGGGTAAGCAGTCATTCAGTCCGTTGCCTCCATCTGTAACACAGCACCTAAACCCATCCCCCGCCTCACAGCTCATCAGCAGGAAAACTGTCATTCATTCCATTGTTTTCATATGTAACACAGATCCTAAACCAATCCCCCTGCCAATTCTGGTTTCTTTCCTCTCGGAAAGATGTTGTGAAACTTGAAAGGGTTCAGAAGAGATTTAAAAGGATGCCACCAGGGTTGGAGTATTTGAGTTGAAAAATGTGGTGCTGGTAAAACACAGCAGGCCATGTAACATCCGAGGACCAGGAGAATCGACCTTTCGGGCATACGCCATTCTTAAAGCCCGAAAGGTCGATTTTCCCGTTCCTCGGATGCTGTCTAGCATGCTGTGTTTTTCCAGCACCACATTTTTCAACTCTGATACTCCAGCATCTGCAGTCTTCACTTTCTCCTGGTTGATCCTAACCTACTGCGAATCCTCTTGCAAGGATGCCAACCTTGAAGAAGCTCTCTTCCTCCATCTACAAGGATCTCAATGAGTCCCTCTCTCCCTGCACACCCCCTCCAGGTCATCTCCTTTGTCCTGAATTTCTTTAGTCATGTCGTGAAACAGACTCGCTACCACAGCCATATCTCCTTCCTCAGCACCTGCCTAAAGAACCGACTGACCCCTCATGGACTCTTTTCAAAAGATTCCTGAAGAAGGGCTTATGTCCGAAACGTCAATACATCTGCTAGCGGATGCTGTCTGGCCTGCTGTGTTTTTCCAGCACCACATTTTGCAACTCTGGTACTCCAACATCTGCATCCTCACTTTCTCATTGGAGGATTTGAGCTACGGGAGAGGCTGAACAGGCCGGAGCTCTTTTCCCTGAAGAGCCGGAGGTGGAGGGATGACCTTACAGAGGTTTACAAAACCATGAGGCACATAGATAGGATCACTATGCAGAGTCTTTTCCCGGGGGTGGAATAGTCCATAACTAGTGGACATAGGTTTATGGTGAGAGGGGAAAGGTATCAAAGAGACCAAGAGACAACATTTTCAAACAGAGGGTGGCATGTGTATGGAATGAGCTGCCAGAGGAAATGGTGAAGGCTAGTACAATCACAACATCTAAGAGGAATTTGGATGGGTATTTTAATGGGAAGTATTTGGAGGGATATGGGCTGGGTAGTGGAAGTTGGGACTAATTCGGTTGGGATATCTGGTCGGCATTGACGGGTTGGACAGAAGAATCTGTTGCCATGCTGTACACTCGATGACTCTATGAATCTATTATCATAAACCGACTACAGTAACCTATACAGGCATGTTGTCCTCCATATTCTCAATTTTACCTCCTCATTCATCTATTCAAAATGTTCCAAAGTCATCCATTGATTTACTTGATTTCTTGGAGTGGTGTAAATCATGTTTTGTCACATCTCTATGCAAGTGTTAAATATTCTGCAGTAGTGTAATATTACCAGCTGACGTGATAATCAAAAATATGAGAGATTTCATAGAATTTAGATTTCGAATCATATAGTCAAAGAGATGTACACCACGGGAACAAGCTCTTTGGTCCAAAACAGTCCATGCCAACCAGATATCCTATTCTAATGGAGGCTCTTTTGCCAGCATTTGTCCCATATTCCTTAAAATCCTTCATATTCATATACACATCCAAGTGTCTTTTAAATGTTGGAATTGTATTACCTTCCACCACTTCCTCTGGCAGCTCATTCCATGCACACACCACTCTCTGTGTGAAAACGTTGCCTGGTAGATGCTTTTTAAATTTTTCCCCTCACCCTAAACCTATGCCCTATAGTTCTGGTCTTCCTCCACTCCAGAGAAATTACCTTGCATATTCACCCTATCTACACCCCTCATGATTTTCTAAATCTCTATAAGGTCACCTTCAGCCTCTTACATTCCAGGGAAAACAGACCCAGCCTATTCAGCCTCTCCTTATAGCTCAAATCTTCCAACCATGGCAACACACTTAGAAGTCTTTTCTGAACCCTTTCAAGTTTCACAATATTCTTCCAATAGGAAGGATATCAGAATTGCAAGAAATATCCCAAAAAATGCCCTAACCAATATCCTGTACAGACGCAACATGATCTCCCAACTTCTGTACTCAGACCAATAAAGGAAAGCATACCAAATGTCTTCTTTACTATCCTATTTACCTGCAACTCCTCCTTCTAGGAACTGTGAACACTGCACTCCAAGGTGTCTTTCTTCAACAACACTCCCGAGAACCTCACCATTAAGTGTAGAAGTCCTGCTTTGATTTTTTTTTTAAAAAATGCAGCACCTTGCATTTATCGAAATTAAACTCTACTCCTCAGTATATTGGCCCACCTGATTAAGATTCCGTTGTAATCTGAGGTAACCGTCTTTGCAGTCCACTACAATTCTAAGTTTGGTGTCAGCTGCAAACTTGCTAACTATGGCTCCAAAGTTCAGGCTTATTCATGAGGAAGGGCTTTTGCATGGAACGTCGATTCTCCAGCTCCTCGGATGATGCCTGCCTGATGTGTTTTACAGCATCACACTCTTAACTCCTATGTTCACATCCAAATCATGCAAGGCCGGACTCAAATGTCAGGGAAGAATGCCAGAAACAACACTAACCCTGACAATGGGAACAATCTTGCGTGACTGAGCTGTGTTCGCTTCTGGACCACAACTCTCTGTTCTTCCAATTACTAAGCTCCCTCTCTGAATCATAGTACTCCTTAAAATTTACCTCCTGGACCACATTATGCCAAATTACCTAATATCACCTTCTGTGGGTCATTGTAAGTCGATATGATATACGTTTTTTAAAGTACATTTCCAGAGACAGAGTTTTATACCGTGGAAACAGGCCCTTTGGTCCAACTCATCCATGCCAACCAGATATCCTGATTTGTTCTAATACCATTTGCCAGCAGTCATCCCATATCCCTCGAAATCCTTTTTGAATCATACACCTATCCAGTTGCTTTTTAAATGCTGTAATTGTACCAGCATCCACCACTTCCTCTGGCAGATCATTCCATGCACGCACAGCACTCTATGTGAAAAAGTTCCTCCTCAGGTCCCTGTTAAACATTTTCTCTATCAGCTTAAATCTTTCTAGATTTGCACTCCTCTTCACTGAAAGAAATGTTGTCTATTTACCTTAACTATATCCCTTACAATTTTATAAAGCTCTGTAAGGTCAACCAACCCCCCCTCCCCCACCCCAGTCTCGGATGCTGCAGAAAAACAGCCCCAGCCCATTCAACCTCTTCCTGTAGCTCAAACCCTCCAATCCCAGCAACATCCTTGTAATTTTCTTTTGAACCCTTGCAAGTTTAATAGCATCTTTCCAATAATTGGGAGACCAGAATTGAACACACCTCACGTTTATCTAAATTAAACTTCATTTTTAACAAAAAAAATTTACCGTTAGAGGGCAGAGGTATTTTCTCTTTCACAAAAGGAGCAGGAGCAGCGGAGGAAGTGACGTGGACCAGAGGGGCAGCTGGGAAGGAAGGCAGTGACCATACATATCAACAAGGAAGTGCACCCAACTCCAACTCCTTGAAAATCGTGTTAGGGAATTGGAGCTGGAGCTGGATGAACTACGGATCATTCGGGAGGCTGAGGGGGTAACTGAGAGGAGTTACCGGGAGTTGGTCATTCCTAAGGCTCAGGACAAGGATAGATGCATTACAGTTCGGGGGAGGAAAGGGGACAGACAGGCAGTACAGAGACCCCCTGTGGACATTCCCTTCAGCAATAAGTATACCGTTTCGATACTGCTGTGGGGATGACCTACCAGAGGAAAGCCATAGTGGTCAGTTCTCTGGCACTGACGCTGTGGCAAAGAAGGGAAGGGGGCAGAATAGAAAAGTACTCGTGATAGGGGAATCAATAGTTAGGGGAATCGACAGGAGATTTTGTGGTCAGGATCAGGATTCCCAGAAGGTATGTTGCCTCCCTAGTGTCAGGGTCTGAGACGTCTCCGATCGTGTTTATAAGGTCAAAAAGGGGGAGGGCGAACAGCCAGAAATCGTGTTACATATTGGCACTAATGACATAGCCCAAAAAAGGATTGTGGATGTAAAAAGTGATTTCAGGGAGTTAGGATGGAAGCTGCAAAGCTGGACGAATAGACTAGTGTTCTCCAGTTTACTACCGGTGCCACGAGATAACGATGTAAGGAACAGGGAGCGGGTTCAGTCTGATACGTGGCTGCACAGCGCGTGTAGGAGGGAAGGCTTCAGATATGTAGATAATTGAGATGCATTTTGGGGAAGGTCGGACCTGTACATGGAGGATGGGTTGCATCTGAACTGGAAGGGGACCAATGTCCTGAGTAGAAGATTTGCTAACGTAGTTCGAGAAAGTTTAAATTAGTATGGCTGGGGGGTGGTAACCTGAGAGGTATGCTAGAGGTGAGAGTTGATGCAGATGCGGCAATAGGGAGAAGTAGAGCAGCTAGTGGGAAGGATTTTCCTGGAATGGAATCAAGTGATCAGTTAAAGTGTGTTTGCTTTAACGCAAGGAGTATCAGGAATAAAAGTGATGAACTTAGAGCATGGATCGGTGCCTGGTGCTATGATGTTGTGGCTATAACAGAGATACGGGTTTCTAACGGGCAGGAATGGTTGCTGGATGTTCCAGGGTTTAGACCGTTTAAAAAGAATAGGGAGGGGGGAAAAGAGGAGGGGGTGTAGCACTACTAATCAGAGAGGGTATCACAGCTACAGAAGTTACCATTGTCGAGGATGATCTGCCCACCGAGTCTGTATGGGTGGAAATTAGGAACAGCAAGGGAACAGTTACCTCGTTAGGGCTTTACTACAGTCCCTCAATAGCAGCAGGGAGATTAAAGAAAGCATAGGTCGACAGATCTTGGAAAAGTGTGGACGTAGTAGGGTTGTTGTAATGGATGACTTTAACTTTCCCAATATTGATTGGAACATCCTTCGAGCTGAAGATTTGAAAGAAGCTGTTTTTGTAAGGTCTGTTTCGGGAGGGTTTTCTAACTCAGTACGTTGACAGACCGACGAGGGATGATACCATTCTAGACTTGGTGCTCGGAAAGGAGCCGGGGCAGATATCTGATCCTGTGGTGGGAGAGCATTTTGGTGATAGTGACCACAACTGCATCACATTCTATATAGCTATAGAGAATGAGAGGATTAGGAGGATCCTAATGGGAGGATATTTAATTGGGGAAGAGGAATCTATGATGTGATTAGTCATGATTTAGGAAGCATGGACTGAGAGCAATTGTTCCATGGTAAAGGTACTATAGTCATTTGGAGACTGTTTAAGGAACACTTATTGCGAGTGATGAATAAATATGTCCCTCTGAGACAGGCAAGAAAGGCTAAGATAAAGGAACCTTGGATGACGAGAATGGTGGAGCTTCTTGTCCAAAGGAAGAAGGTATCTTACATAAGGTGGAGGAAGTTAGGGTCAGGCTCAGCTCCAGAAGATTACAGGCAGGCGAGGAAGGAGCTCAAAAATGGTCTGAGGAGAACCAGGATGGGGCACGAGAACGGCTTGGCTGAACGGATTAGGGAGAACACAAAGGCATTTACACTTAAGTGAGGAATAAGAGAATGGTCAAAGAAAGAGTAGGGCCGATCAGAGATAGCAGAGAGAACTTGTGTGTGGAGTCTGAGGAGGTCGGGGAAGCCCTAAATGAGGTTTTTGCTTCTGTCTTTACGAACGAAATGAACTTTGTAATGAATGAAACCTTTGAAGAGCAGGTGTGCATGCTGGAATGGACAGAGATAGAGGAAGCTGATGTGATGAAAATTTTGTCAAACATTAAGATTGACAAGTCGCCAGGCCCGGGCCAGATTTGTCCTCGGCTGCTTTGGGAAACGAGAAATGTGATTGCTTCGCCAGTTGCGAAGATATTTGCATCCTGGCTCTCCACTGGAGTCGTACCTGAGGACTGGAGAGAGGCAAATGTAAATCCTCTCTGAAAGAAAGGAAATAGGGAAATCCCTGACAATTACAGACCAGTAAGTCTCATGTTTGTTGTCTGCAAAGTTTAAGAAAGGATTCTGAGGGATAGGAATTAGGACCATCTGGAAGAGCATGGCTTGATTAAATGCATCAACACGGTGTTGTGAGGGGCAGGTCATTCCTCACAAACCTGATTGAGTTCTTTGAGGATGTGACTAGAAACGTTGATGATGGTCGAACTGTGGTTGTGGTGTATATGGACTTCAGCAAGATATTTGATAAGGTTCCACATGGTAGGGTCATTCCAAAGGTCAGCAAGAATGGGATACAGGGGTACTTAGCTGTTTGGATACAGAATTGGCTGGCCAACAGAAGAAATTGAGTGGTAATAGAAGGAAAATATTCTGCCTGGAAGTCTGTGGTGAGTGGTGTTCCACAGGGCTCTCTCCTTGGGCCTCTGCTGTTTGTAATTTTTATTAATGACTTGAATGAGGGGATTGAAGAATGGTCAGCAAGTTTGCAGACGACACAAAGGTTGGAAGTGTCGTTGACAGCATAGAGGGCTGTTGCAGGCTGCGCGTGACATTGACAGGATGCAGAGATGGGCTGAGAGGTGGCAGGTGGAGTTAAACCATGCGAGGTGATGCATTTTGGAAGGTGAAAGCTGAGTACAGGATTAACGATAGGATTCTTGACAGTGTGGAGGAACAGAGGCACCTTGGTGTGCAGGTACATAGATCCCTTAAAATGGCCACCCAAGTGGACAGGGTTGTTTAGAAAGCACATGGTGTTTTGGCTTTTATTAGCAGCGGGATTGAGTTTAAGAGACCTTGTTGCAACTCTATAAAACTTTGGTTAGATCGCACTTGGAATATTGCTCCAGTTCTGAACGCCCTATTATAGGAAAGGAGTGGATGTTTTGGAGAGGGTTCAGAAGAGGTTTTCCAGGATGCTGCCTGGACTGGAGGGCTTATTTTATGAAGAGAGGGTGACTGAGCTCTGACGTTTTTCATTGGAGAAAAGGAGGAGGAGAGGGGACGTAATTGAGGTATACAAATAATGAGAGGCATAGATAGAGCCGATAGTCAGGGACTATTTCTCAGGTCATAAATGGCTAACACGTGGGGTCATAGTTTTAAGCGAGGAAAGTATAGAGAGGATGTCAAAGGCGGATTCTTTACACAGAAACTTGTGAGAGCATGGAATGCGTTGCCAGCAGCAGTTGTGGAAGCAAGGTCATTGTGGACATTTAAGAGACTTCTGGACATGCACATGGCCACAGGAATTTGAGGGTGCATACATTAGAATCAATGGTTGGTACAACATTGTGAACTGAAGGGCCTGTTCTGTGCTGTACTGTACTATGTTCTATGTTCTAACTCCTAAACCACTGGTCTATCTGATCAAAGTCCCATTGTAATCTGTTATAACCTTCTTCACCCACCAGTCCTTTGGTTCTTCACTCGTGTTGGCAGATGATACAATCATTTCAACTCGGAGACTTGCAATTTCCTCCGTAAATTCCTACAACATTCTCACATACACATTATCCTTTATTTTTTTTCTAAGACCACTGGCATGTCTTCTTCCATCATGTAAACTGTTGTCAAAACATCAATCCTTATTTCCCTGAAATATCTAATGCCCACTTCTTTCTCGAAAGTTATAACTGGCACAAAATATTCATTTAATAACCATCCCATCTCCTAAACTTCAACGCAAATAAAACCTCACTGATTATAAGAGGGGCCTTCTCTGACTCAATTTGTTCTTTTGCTCTTAATGGATTTGTAGAATCATGTTTTTAAAATTATCTTTAACCTTATCTGGGAATGATATTTCATCATGTTTTTATCTTCCTGATTTCCTTCTTAAGAGAACTGTGACACGCTTTAAACTCGTCAAGAGTTTCAGGTGATCCCAATTACCTGTCGTCAATATATGATTCCTGCTTTATTCCTGACGACAATTTTAATTTCTGTGTTAATCTATTGTTTCCTAATCTTACCAGCCTTGCTTTTCACTCTGACAGGGACATCATGCTCCTGAACTCTCATTATCACACAATTTAAGTCCTCCCATTTGCGAACAGTTTATTCCAATCAACATTTCAAAGCTCAGTTTTATATCCTTAAACTGTGTCTTACTCCAATTAAGAGCTTTAACTTTTGTGCAAGGCCTTATCCAATTCCGTAACTGTTTTAAAACTGATAGCATTACGATCAATCGAGCGAAAGTTTCCCTTACTAACGCTTCAGAAACTTGCCTTGGTATGATTGTTAAAAGCTGCCTTAGTAGCTTAGTGACTCAATGGTTAACACTGTTGCCTCAAAGCAGGAGAGACTCACTTCCGATCCTCCCCTGCAGTCATGAAGCTTCTGTGGGGTTTGCACATGCTCCCTGTTTAAAGTTTGAGTGAAGATTTGTAACTCGGGTGTTCGTTGTTGTGGTTCTGTTCGCAGAGCTGGAAGTTTTTGTTGCAAACGTTTCCTCCCCTGGCTCGGGGACATCATCAGTGCTGCGGAGCCTCCTGTGAAGCGCTTCTTTGATGTTTCTTCCAGTATTTATAAATACCGGAAGAAACATCAAAGAAGCGCTTCACAGGAGGCTCCGCAGCACTGATGATGTCCCCTAGCCAGGGAACGAAACGTTTGCAACAAAAACTTCCAACTCGGCGAACAGAACCACAACATGCTCCCTGTGTCTGTGTGGGTTTCCTCCAGATGCTCTAATTCTCTTCCACAGTCGAAAGATGTGCAAGTTAGGTTGGTTGGCCATTACACGACAGTATCCAGGGATGTGCAAGTTAGATTTGTTGGCCATTACGCCATCGTATCCAAGGATGTGCAGATTAGGTGAGCTACCCCATGTGAAATATAAGATAAGTTTTTTGTAATAAATACAGCAGCGCAGTCCCATGTTCCCATACATGCCCTGAGTTCATCGGCCCGATTTGTAAGACCCTTGACTGCAATAAACTCAGAAAATGCCTCAGAATTATTTGGTTCTCTGACTTGTTCCTGACTTTTTTTTAATTAACTTGTTATATTCTGATTCACAACCATCCTCATTTTTCTTTCTACTTTCGTTGTTATTTAGGAAGCCCCCAATCCAACCCCAACAACTTATAAGTTCTCGAATTAGAACTATTCGATTTTCCCACCAAGATATCGGTCCCTTTCCAGTTCAGGTGAAACCCACCTTTCTTAAACATGTTTTTTCTGTCTCAGACAATATCCCAGATGATCCAAGAAAATGAATGCCTGCACATTGCAACAGCCCTTCAGCCATTGATTTATCTGTCCACTCTTTTTATTCCTTCCCTCATCAGAAGCAAATCCGAGATTATTACTTGTGATGACTGTACTTTAATCTTCTACCTAACCTCTTAGACTCATTCTGCAAAGCTTTAACACATTCCCTGAATGTACCAGTCCTCCCAAATGTATACAATAACTTCCAGTTTCTCAGTCTCCCCTTTGACAATCTGCTTCACACGTTTTGAGAAGTCCTTTACCCTGGCACCAGAAAAGCAACACATTCTCCTAGATTCACAATCACTGCTGCCGAATCTCCTGCCTGTGCCCCTGTCAAAAGAGGACCAATTCCAAAACCGAATAACCCAGATGGCCTCCTTCTTCAAAGACTGCAATTTCCCCTCAGAGGTGGTTGACGATGTTCTCCACCGTTTCTCCTCCACTTCCCGTTCCTCCGCCCTTGAACCATGCCCCTCCAATCACAGAGCCCTACTGGTCCTCACCTACCACCCCACCAACCACCAGATACATCGGTTCATCCTTCATCATTTCCGCCACCTCCAAACAGACCCCACCACCAAGGTTATATTTCCCTCCCCTCCCCATCAGTGTTCCTGAAAGACGATTCCCTCAGCGACTCTCTTGTCAGATCCACACCCCACACCAACCCAACCTCCACTCCTGGTACCTACCCCTACAACCGCAAGAAATGCAAAGATTGCACCCGCACCTCCCCCTCACTTCACTCCAAGGCCCGAAGGGATCCTTCTATATCCATCAGAAATTCACCTACACCTCCACACCCATCATTTACTGCATCTGCTGCACCCGATGTGGTCTCCTATATACTGGGGACTCAGGCCACCTACTTGTGGAACATTTCAAAGCACACCTCTGGGACACCCGCACCAACCAACCCAACCACCCCGTGGCTGAACACTTTAACTCTCCCTCTCACTCAGCCAAGGACATGCAGGTCCGTGGCCTCCTCCTTCGCCAGACCATGGCCACATGACGCCTGGAGGAAGATCGCCTGATCTTCCACCTTGGAACCCTCCAATCACAAGGGATGAATGCAGATTTCTCCAGTTTCCTCATTTCCCCTCCCCCCCACCATTTCTCAGTCCCAAAACTCAGACTCAGCACTGCCTTTTTGACCTGCAATCTTTTTCACGACCACTCCGCCCCCACCCCCTCTCCGGCCTATCGCCCTCAACTTAACCTCCTGCCACAGAACGCATTCCCAATGCCCCTCCCCCAAGTCCCCCCTTACTTCCTTTTATCTTAGCCTGCTTGGCACACCCTCCTCATTCCTGAAGAAGGTCCTTTGCCCAAAACATCGATTTCCCTGCTCCCTTTATGCTGCCTGACCTGCTGCGCTTTCCCAGCAATGCATTTTTAACCCCTATCAAAAGAACCCAAGATAACAGTTACTCTTTTAAATCTTGACAAACCCACTGAACATTAGAATCGTCCTTAGCGCCCAAGGTCTGGCTACTTTTTCTATTTACCTTTGAGAGACTCTTTCAACAGCACCTGAAAAAGCACAGAGAGAGAGAAATAGCCACAGGAGACGTATATACGACCCTCTTCCCTTTGCTGACAGACAATCATCTATCTGACTGTTCCTGATGTGCAATCCTTTTACTAAATCTACCCGTCATCCCACTCAGTGTCTACTCTATGGCTTCAATGACATTACGTCTGAAATGAAGACGCTCTCAATAGCATCTTATATCGAAAAATGATTTAACTTTACTTATCCATAGATTTCATATGGAGCATGCAAAAAAGAGTAAAGAAAGGCCATATTAATAATAAAAATAAATCACAAATGTGACTGAACAAATGAAAAACGAAACAAATCCTCAAATAATGCAGCATTCAGCTTTTGGTTTCTGATTTTTTTTAAAAAAGTCTCTCCATTTCTGTCCACGCGTATACCTCTCGACGAGCACTGGTTACAGAAACAATCTCAACAGAGCCGACCACGTGTAGGCCTCTCCACATGCTCCATACATAAACAATCTCTCCAGGACGGTCCACTTGTAGGTCTATTCATAAACTCCGTATATAAACAATGTCTCCCAAGCTGTCCATGAGTAGACCTCTCCACAAGCTCCTTATTTTAACAATCTCTACAGAACCATTCTCGTGTAGGCCTCTCCACAGGCTCTGTTTATAAACAATGTCTCCAGCACCATACACGTGGAGGTCTCTCCACAAGCTCCTTTTATAAACAATCTCTCCAGAGCCAGCAACACGTAGAACTCCCCACAAGCTCCGATAATAAACAATCTCTCCAGAACCGTCCAAGTGTAGGCCTCTCCATAAGCTCCATATATAAACAATCTCTCCAGAGCCGTTCACGTGTAGGCCTTTCTATAAGCTCCATATATAAACAATCTCTCCAGAACCATCCACGTGTAGGCCTTTCCCCAAGCTGTAATGTATAAACAATCTCACTAGAGCTGTCCGCATGTAATCCTCTCCACAAGCTCCATACTTAAACATTCCATCCAAAGTAGGCCTCTACAAATGTTCCTAGGAGAAAGTGAGGACTGCAGATGCTGGCAGAAGGCTCATGCACGAAACGTCGACTCTCCTGCTCCTTTGATGCTGCCTGACCTGCTGCGCCTTTCCAGCAACACATTTTCAGCTCTCTAAAAGCTCCACATAAAAAACAATCTCTCCAGAGCTGCCCATATGTAAGCCTCTCCACAAGCTCCGCATATAAACAATCGCTCCAGAGCCGTCCACTAGTAAGCCGCTCCACAAGCTCCACATGTAACAAAGGTAGCTCCATAACGGTCCACGAGTAGGCCTCTCCACAAGCTCCATGTATAAATAATCTCTCCAGAACCGTCCACGTGTCGGCCTCTTCACAAGCTACGTATATAAACAATATATCCAGAGCCATCCATGTGTAGTCTTCTCCACAAGCTCTGTAAACAAACAATGTCTCCAGAGCCGCCCATGTGTAGGGCTCTCCACAATCTCCGTATATAAACAATCTCTGAAGAGCTTTCACATATAGGCCTCTCCACAAGTTCCATACAAAAACAATCTCTCCAGAACTTTCCACATGCAGCCCACGCCACAAGCTGCGTGTATAAACAATCACTCTGGAGCAGTCCACATGTAGGCCTCTCCACAAGCTGAGTATATAAGCAATCGTTCCAGAGCTGTCCACATGCAGGCCTCTCCACAAGCTCTGTATTTAAACAATCTCTGAAGAGCCTTCCACATGTAGGTCTCCACACACTCTCCGCATATAAACAATGTCTCCAGAGCCGTCCACATGTACGGCTGTCCACAAGCTCCATATATAAATAATCTCTCCAGAGCAATCCACATACAGGTCTCTCCATAAGCTCCATATATAAACGGTCGCTCCAGAGCCGTCCACGTGTAGGCCTTTCTATAAGCTGCATATATAAACAATCTCACCAAAACCGTCCATGTGTAGGCCTCTCCACAAGCTCCACATATCAACAATCTCTCCAGAACCGTTCACATATATGCCTGTCCACAAGCTCCATATATAAATCTCTCCAGAACTGTCCACATGTAGGCCTCTCCCCAAGCTCCAATGTATAAACAATCTGACCAGAGCCATCCGCATGTAGTCCTCTCCACAAGCTCCATACTTAAACATTCCACCCAGAGCCATCCACGAGTAGACCTCTCCAAAATCTCCACATTTAAACAATTTCTCTAGAGCTGGCCATGTGTAAGCCTCTCCAGAAGCACTGCATATAAATAATCTCTCCAGAGCCATCCACGTGTAGGCCTCTCCGCATGCTCCGAATATAAACAATCTCTCCAGAGCCGTCCACTAGTAAGCATCTCCACAAGCTCCACATGTATCAAAAGTATCTCCAGAAACGTCCACGTGTAGGCCTCTCCACAAGCTCCGTATATAAACAATCTCTCCAGAGCCAGCCACGTGTAGGCCCCTGCACAACTCCATATATAACAATCTCCCCAGAGCCATCAACGCGTAGGCTACTCCACAAGCTCCGAATAATAACAATCTCTCCAGAGCCATCCACATGTAGGCCACTCCGTATACAAACAATCTCTCCAGACCCATCACATATAGGCCTTTCCACAAGCTCCATATATAAACAATCTCACCGGAGCTATCCACGTGTAGGCCTCTTCAGAGTTCTGTATTTAAACAATTTCACCAGAGCCGTTACATGTAGGTGTCTCCACATGCTCCATATATAAACAATGTGTCCAGAGTCATCCACATGTAGGCCTCTCCCCAAGCTCCACATGTATAAACAATATCTCCAGAGCAGTCCACGTATCGGCTGCTTCATAAACTCCATACATAAACAATCTCCGCTTCTCTGCGTATTTGTTGATGTTACTTTATTTCTGTGCCCACCAATGCTGACAAACTCATTGGTCCATAGTTCCCCAGGAAAAAGTGAGGACTGCAGATGCTGGAGATCAGAGCTTAAAAATGTGTTGCTGGAAAAGCGCAGCAGGTCAGGCAGCATCAAAGGAGCAGGAGACTTGACGTTTCGGGCATACGCCCTTCTTCAGGAATGAAGAGGGTGTGCCAAGCAGGCTAAGATAAAAGGTAAGGCGGAGGGACTTGGTGGAGGGGCGTTGGGAATGCGACAGGTGGAAGGAGGTTAAGCTGAGGGTGATAGGCTGGAGAGGGGGTGGGGCGGAGAGGTCGGGAAAAGGTCAAGATGGTGGTGCTAAGTCTGAGGGTTGGAACTGAGTAAAGGTGGGCACTTGTGGTTGGAGGGTTCCTAGGCAGAAGATGAGGCGCTCATCCTCCACGCATTATATTGCCTCATCTTACGTCTAGGAACCCTCCAACCACAGGGGATGAATGCAGATTTCTCCAGCTTCCTCATTTTCCCTACCCCCACCTTTTCTGAGTCTCAACCCTCAGAATCAGCACCGCCTTCTTGACCTGCATCTTCTTCCCGACCTCTCCGCCCCACCCCCTCTCCGGCCTATAATCCTCACTTTAACTTACTTCCATCTATCGCATTCCCAACGCCCCTCCCCCAAGTCCCTGCTCCTTTCCTTTTATCTTAGACTGCTTGGCATACCCTCCTCATTCCTGAAAAAGGCTTATGCCCGAAACGTCGATTCCCCTGCTCCTTTGATGCCGCGTGACCTGCTGTGCTTTTCCAGTTACACATTTTTTAAGCTCCATAGTTCCCCAACCTTTCCTTAACATTCACAAGTAATGGCACCACGTCAGCCACCCTCCAGTTTCTGCTGCCCACCCGTGGTTGTTGATAGGAATATTTCATCGAGTCAGAGAGTCATTGAGTCATAAAGAAGTACAGCATGGAAACAGACCCTTCAGTCCATCTCGTACATGCGACCAGATAACCGAACCTATTCTAGTTCCATTTGCCACTATTGGCCTAGCAGTCTCTTCCCTCGCTTCCTCACAGTCCGATATTTTTGAAGATCAGAGAATTGTTTTCTGCCGGATTGTATGGAGTGAAGTCCACAAACAGCATGGCCTCACATCCACTCCCAATCTACATCACGAAGACCACGGACAATGATACATGAGAGGGGCTAGACAAACCATGAACCCTGGAGAGAATCCTTTCAGAAGAATAGCACTGCCAGAGGCAATGATCCAATGACTTATATTTGTCTCTGTGGGACTTGACCAGCCATGAATCTCCCATTGTATGTGAGAGCATGACTTGGAGCATGTCTGAATCCCTGAGGAAAGGCATAATCAACCCTGTCCACAAGTGGAAGGGGGAAGGAGAGGGTAATGATGCTACTGTGTCCATATCACTTACCACTGGGGACATTAGACTGACCTCTGTGTGTCTCTGTCACTGACCCCTGAGGGTATTAGACTGATCCCATTGTGTCTCTGTCACTGACCCAGTCACTGTTGCCCTGGAGTGTCCCTTTCTCATTGTGGACAGGCAACTGGTGGTGGGTTTAACTTGGGGGCCCCACAGGGAAGGCAGGACCTTCGGGTGACCTCAGCTGTTATGGTGTAACACAACCCCTGCTGTTAGCTCTGTATCACAAACGGCCATTCAGCCAACTGAGAATCAGAGAATCTCTGCAATGCATGTGGAAACCTCTTGACCATTGAGTCTGCACTGCTCCTCCGAGGATCATCCACCTAAACCTACCTCCCCACCCTGTCCCTGTAACCTGCATTTCCCAAGGCCAACCCACATCAGCCCGCACCTCCCTGGACACTTAGGATATTTATGTTAATCGTTTTCACCCTTCTGTAGGTTCTAATAGATACACTTGTCTTGTATTATCGCATCATAGTTATGGTTTGGAGGTGCTGGCGTTGGACTGGGGTGCACGAAGTTAAAAATCCCACAACATTAGTTTGTAACCTGGTATGGTGTGTGCTTCAACTTTATTGTATTGAAGTAAATCATGTTAGTATTTCAGGGAATGGTTGCAATCTTGCTACAGAATGATGAAAGGAGAATAGAGTGACCCTGTGGGACATTTCTGTTAAAAAAAACTGGTTTCAATCATTCAGACAGTAGCTGCTGATTCCTCCTCCTGGTCGCTAGAGGAAACCACTCTGCTTACGGCGCACTATCTCCTTGTCAGTCCTTCCATGGAAGGGCAGCCATCTCGGGGTGACGTCACCGCGCAGCCCCTTGCGCCGTTGCGTCATTTAAGTCATTGTGAGAATGTCAGAAATAATAAAATGAACAGGGGACGGTCGCAAATTGTCCCACAAACAAAGACATGCTGCGTGTACAGTGATGCGAGGAGGCGAGCAGAGGGTGGCATTGCATCACTTTAAACACAAGAGGTGCACAAAGAAAGAGAGAAAGTCAGGGAGGCTAATTCATCAGGTTTTAATTAATTAATTATTTCACGCTTCTCGCCAGGACAAACTGTGTCCCATTGCAGATAGAGAAGGGAACAAAGACACATTAGCATTGTATCACTTTAATGACAAGAAAAACAGAGAGACAGACAGAAGGAGGTTGAAGTTGAGCTGGAAAGGCACAGCAGGTCAGTTATCATCAGAGAAGCAGGAAAATCAATGAAAGGTTCAAATCTCCAGCATCTACAGACCTCACTGTCTCCTAAAAGGAGGTTGAAACCCATTTCAATGGATACAGCCCGCAAAACAACAGAAAGCCTATTGCACAGAGACACAGGTACACAGAGATACACGAACACACACAAGCAGTTAGATTAATACAGAGACAGAAACACAGACACAGTCCCCTAATATCGTCTGTGTAGAGCTTGATCTTTTTAATTTGTGATCATTTCTTTCAATAAACTGCTGCCAATTTGAACAATAGCCCTGTGTAATCACTTGTCCATTTTGTTATAATTCACAATAGACAATAGACAATAGGTGCAGTAGTAGGCCATTCTGCCCTTCGAGCCTGCACCACCATTCAATATGATCATGGCTGATCATCCTTAATCAGTATCCTGTTCCTGCTTTATCTACATAACCCTTTATTCCACTATTCTTGAGAGCTCTACCCAACTCTTTCTTAAATGAATCCAGAGACTGGGCCTCCACTGCCCTCTGGGGCAGATCATTCCACATAGCCACCACTCTCTGGGTGAAGAAGTTTCTCCTCATCTCTGCCCTAAATAGTCTACCCCATATTTTTAAGCTGTATTGTATGTATTAAAGCATTTAATGAGGAAATGTTTAAAAAATTGGCATGGTCATGTGATACCCCTCATTACATGACACCAGTATACAGTCTGACAGGTTTATTTGAAATCACAAGGTTTCAGAGTACTGCTCCTTTTTCAGGACGGGGAGGCAATCAATGAGATGTGGGAGTGATCAATCTCCCCCATCCCCTGAACCCCACCCCCCACCTCCGGACGACTGAGCGATCGATGAGATGGAGGATTAACCAACCCCCCTGGAGGAGTGGGCGATCGATGCGATGGGGACTTCATCCGGCCCACTGGAGGACTGGTCACTCGAATGCTCCTTCTTCTGCTGCTGCTCTGTTCTCAGGGCAGTTCCACACAATTAAAGTTTCTCAAGCTGTCAGCTTAACCCGCTGGAGGTGGGATGGTCAGAGACATAAATTCATCACTTTTCAATTCATTCGTTCATTCAGACGTCCCTCCGGGACAAACTGTGCCCCATTGCAGACAGTTATAGACCCACACCCACAAACTCACATATGGAAACTCACATCAACATGACCATCAGCGCTGTATCACTTTAAATACCAGAAGGTCTGACGGGGTGAAGGGGTTTAACCACATCCAAATGTATACAGCCCCCAAAAATAACAGAGACCGCATTGGACAGACACACAGACATAGAGATTCAGACACACACACTTGTATATATTAATACACACAAAAAAGATCATCAGACAGTGAAACAGATGCAGGCACACACACGTACGGAGAAACACATACGTGCAGACTGACACACACATACACACCGATGCACACTTATTGACTGACACAAACAGAGACACGCATACACAGTCCAACACACGGAGAAACGCATATACTGATTGATATACACACATACACAGACGCACATACGCAGAGACCAACTCAGACCAAACACACATATATACAGACCAACACGCACATACAGAGACAGGAACAAAATAAGACATAGGCACTTGCACTCATCAACACAAATACATGAATATATATATGCAAGGATACACAGACAGGCAGACACAGAAACACATATGTAGACAGAGAGATACACATACAAAGACACACAGAAACACACATCTGCAGATGCACAAGCGCACACAGAAACATATACATGCTGATCAAGACACTCAGACAGAAACACACAGAAACGTACATGCAAGCACAACGGCACACATAGAAGAAAGTGAGGACTGCAGATGCTGGAGATGAGAGTTGAGAGTGTGATGCTGGAAAAGCACAGCAGGTCATGCAGCAAATGAGGAGCAGAGATTCGACATTTCTGG
Organism: Hemiscyllium ocellatum; assembly: GCF_020745735.1. Lineage (NCBI taxonomy): Eukaryota > Metazoa > Chordata > Chondrichthyes > Orectolobiformes > Hemiscylliidae > Hemiscyllium > Hemiscyllium ocellatum. The sequence goes on along the minus strand of NC_083440.1, from coordinate 19,828,720 downwards.
TATAATCCCATCATCAGGAATTATTCCTGATGGAAAGGCTTATGCCTGAAATGTGGATTCTCCTGCTCGTAGGACGTTACCTGACCTGCTGTGCTTTTCCAGCACCACACTCTGGACTATTAAGACATGCAGATACAGAGAGACAGTTATACACAGACAGACACAACGACACGCATATATGCAGATACACACATAAATTCAGAAACACACTGACATACATGGGACAAGAGTCTGTGTGTAGTATCTGACGCTGCCCTAGTTTAACCATCATTAAGACACGTAGGAAAAGATCAATCAAGGGTGAAATTAAATTTGGATGGGACAGACCAGTCACAGGTTATGAACAGCACGATTGCAACAGGGTAGACTTCAGGAAATGAAAGTACTGCTAAATAAAATCAAATGTGTCCCAATACCAGGTCAAGGAATATAACCAGTCAATCCACCACTGTAACGTACATCAGGTGATACATTTGAAGAGACCACTCTTTCTTTGCAATAGAATCACCATTATCAATGTATTAACTGTGGAGCAGAGAAATGGGCAGTGAATGTTGACATCAGGCTGCCAGGTAGAGCAGGGAGTCTGATTTGGAACACTGAGATGTTCAGATGTTTAACAGTTCCAAAAGAAAGAACTGCATCTATTCAATATGTAAAGCCAGGAAAGTAAAAACATAAACAGTGAAGATGAGGATACGGAATAAGCAGAAGGAGTGAAGTTTTAGTGTTCTATTCTGGCGTGGGATTTTGTCTTTTAGCAGAAGAATGGCACCTGGGACTTGCTCCCTGGTTTAGGACAGTTCGTACCATCGATGACAGGGTGAAGTGCCTGCAAGAGAGTACCAACTTCTGCAGGGAGTAGGAGCTTTCGATGAAGATTTGAGTGACACTAAATAGCTTTGCACTACCGTCAAAAATGCGCTTTGATTCTGACGTCTTTCAGCACGGGGAGGCTGAATTGCCCCAGCCCTGAGGCAATCTGTAGGATATTCCCTCCAAATGTTACCCAAATGAACTGCAGATATAAAATTATATTGCCCAATTGAAATGAACTTTATTCAAACCATCACAGGGCAAGATGTGGTTGGGCCACCATCTTTGTCAGAGGCATGCGATCAACAATGTTTCCGTCTCATTGTGGATGAGTTACTCTTTGAAAATGAGTTGAATTAGAGACTCCAATGTGAACAAGCTCGTTTTTAATGTTCTATTTTGTCGGGTTTTTTTTTTCTCCATTTTGTCTTTTAGCAGAAGAATGACACCGGGGACTTGCTCACTGGTTTAGGACAGTTCGTATCATCGATGAGAGGCTGCAGTGCCAGCAAGAGAGTACCAAATTCTACGTCTGTCGCCCTCCATGCAGCGCGCCACCATTAGATTTGAGTCCCGGCATGGAACACTCCAAATGCCAGGTTCAGAATGTGTTCTGAATTGGGAATAAGAGGAGGCCATTTGGCCCCTCTGACCCTTCTATCATTCAGTAAAACCGTGGCTGACCTGATTTTGACCATGACTCCATTCTGCTGCCAATGTCACACCACGATTCATAGGGAGGGAGCTAAAAGCAGATGAGCCTCACATCTATTGTTGGGAAAATACCAGGATCAATTATTAAGGAAGCAATAGCAACAAATTTGGAAAATAATAATATGATAAGCAGAGTCAGTATGGCTTCGTGAAAAAGGAAATCATGTCTGGATAACTTATGACAGATTTTCAGGAAAATATCAATCATGGTCGAGAGAGGAGAATTAGTTGATAAATTGTATTTGGACTACCAGAAGGTGTTTGACAAGATATCCCACACATGTTAACCCTTAAGATAAGCACCGCGGCTTTAGAGGTGGTATATTGGTGTGGGTAGATAATTGCTTAATGGGCTGGAAACAGCGAGTGAGGATAGCGAGGTTCTTTTTCAGGTTGGTGACTGGTGACCAGTAGGGTCCACAGAATTGAGTTCTGTGACCGTAACTGTTTCCAATATATATTACTGACTTGGAGGGAGGGAGGAAATGAGCATGCTACTGGCAAATGTATCGATGACAAAAAGAAAATAGATAGGTTAGGAAAGGAATACAAAGAGTTGACAGACAGCCTTTGATTATTAGGTTAACTAACTGGGCAAAACCATGTCAAATTAAATAGCATGCGTTAAAATACGTTTTTATTAATTTGCGAACAAAAGAGCAAAATATTATTTAAATTTAGAAAACCTGCAGATGCCTGCAATGCAATGAGACTTGGGGGAAGCTATGGGGAGAACACAGAAAGCTAGAACACAGGGTACAGCAGGTGGGCCCTTACTTCAAGGGTGTTGGAGTAAAAGAGTAGGGAAGTGTTACAGTACAAGGTGCTGGTGAACTCATGCCGGTAGTACTGTGTGCAGTTTCAGTCACTTCATTTAAGGAAAGATCTCAAGATATCATTTCATTGCAGACCGTTAGGGGAAGATTCTTTAGGATAATCCTCGGTATGGAGGGATTTTTTATGATCAAGGGTTAAACAGGTTGGGACACGACTCACTGAAGTTTTAAAAAAAATGAGTACTGATTTAACTCAAACGTACCAGATTTTTAAGGGGCTGGAGAGAGTAAATACTGAGGGGATGTTTCCCCTTATAGAACGGTCTTGGACCAGAGGGACGAGTCTGAGAATAAAGGGGTGCCAGCTTCTGTCTGAGGTGAGGAGAAATCTATTCTCTCGGGATGAAGAGTCTTTGGAACCCCTTGGCCCAGAACGCTGTGGGGTTAGAGATCTCATGTGTTCTTAAGGCTGAAAAGGTAGGTTCTGATTCAGTCAGGGAATAGAGGGGAAAGGGCAAAGGACAGGAGTATGAATGTGCGGGACGTCGGATCAGCCATGATTCTATTGAATGCTGCAGCAGCCTCGTAGAACCAAATGGCCAACTCTTGTTCCTGTTCCTTATGGACCTATTAGCCGATATGGTGTGATGTGACCAATGGGACCCCATAAGGATCTGCGTCATGGCTGTGTTCAAATTATTCAAACATTTATTAACAACTTGGATAATGGCAGAGAAGTCGTATAGAGTCATACAGCACGGAGACCAGATCCCTTGGTCCAATCATAGAATTATATAAATTAGGCCCTCTTTCTCTCAAATTTAGAACATGAATAGGTGATTAGATTGAAGGCTGCAAAATATTATATCCCCAGCCCTACCTTCACACATACACCCAGTCCAGAACTGCAGTTATGTGATTGTTTTTATGAATGTTCATGTTATTGTATTTATGTGTATATGCGCATTTGTGATTGTGAATGTCATACTATGTGACTGTATCTATGAATAACTGTGGGTGTATTTATCAGCATGAGCATGTCTATATTTGCGATTGTAAGTGTTCACCTCTATGTGAGACTACCAATGTGCATGTGACTGTATGACTATGCATATGACTGTATTTATGAGTGCGCTATAAATTTGTATTTGTGAGACATGTTATGACTGTGTCAGGATGTCAAACCTCAGCCCATTGGCACATCTGATCAAGATCCCATTGTAATGAAAGGTAACCTTCTTCATGGTCCACTACTCCTCCAATTTTGGTGTTATCTGTAAGCTTACTAATTATATCTCCTATGTTCACATCCAAATTATTTATATAAATGACAAAAAGTAATGGACATAGCACCGGACCTAGTGGCAGTCCGCTGGTCACAGACCTCCATTCTGAAAGACAACCCTCCATCCGTACCATTATGTTTGACCCAGATCTGTTTCCAAATGGCTAGTTCTCCCTTTATTCCTTGAGATCTAAACTTGCTAACCAGTCTCCCATGGTGAACCTTGTCGAATGTCTTACTGAAGTCCATTTAAATCACAACTACCACTCTGCCCGCATCATTCCTCTTTGGCTACTTCTTCATGTGTGACCGCTTACTCCGAGTTTATGCTGTCTGGTCCTGGGCGTTCTCACGAGGGAAACAACTTATCTTTGTTTTTTTAAAAAAAATCTCCTTCCTGATATGACATTTGAGAGTTTTCCAATCCTCTAGGACGATTCCAGGATGACAGGATCCCTGGAATGTTCTGACCAGTGCATCCAGTATCTCCGCAGTTCTGTAAATGGGTGAAACTATTCATTGACAACAGCAAGTCAATCTCCCCATTGCTGTCAAGTGTCACTTGGTTGGGCCCTGCCATTACACTTTGCTGGAGGAAGAACACGCTCGAAATTTAAGTTTCATTTCAGTCTGCGAAACAGGAGGTGAGAGACGGTTCAGAAATGTTCACCCAGCCGTATGTCAGTGAGAAAGAAAAGGGAGCAGGACTCAATCCTCAAAAGATCCGAGACCGACCAATCCCTCCTCTCAAACGCCAATCTTATGGCTTGGTGACCAAAATCAGTTGTTTTTTTTGAATAAAGAAACGAATGAAAAGCATTGCCCAATCGCCTGAGTCCGAATTGAAATAACAATTTCCAATCAGCGTAATGCAACAATAACAACAAAATAGGGGGCGGGAGGGAGAGAAGAAGGGCTTTATCTTACAAAGCGGTTAAATTGGAAGCTATGGCTACTGCACACTTCAACTGCCCAAAGACATTGAGGGTGTTGGTGGGCACCACATGCTCCCTCACCAAAGTCAGCCGGACAGGAATGCAGACAAAGCTGTTACTTTATTAACTCTTTCTAAGCCACAACCCACAGCAAGTTCAGTGACATTAGGAATGGTGCATGCAGTTTAATTCAGATAAATACGAGTTGCTACATTATGGAAATGCAAATCAGAACAGGACTTATACACTTAATGGTAAGGTCCTGGGGAGTGTTGCTGAACAAAGAGACCTTGAGTGCAGGTTCATAGCGCCTTGAAATTTGAGCCACAGTTAGATAGGATAGTGAAGAGGCGTTTGGTATGCTTTCCTTTATTGGTCAGAGTATTGAGTACAGGAGTTGGGAATTCATGTTGCTTCTGCATAGGACATTGTTTAATCTACTTTTAGAATACTGTGTGCAGTTATGGTCTCCCTGTTCCAGGAAAGATGTGATGAAATTTGTAAGGTCCAGAAAAGATTTCCAAGGGCATTGCCACAGTTGGTGGGTTTGAGCTACAGGGAGAGGATGAACAGGCTGGGGCTGTTTTCCCTGGAGCGTTGGAGGCTGAAGGTGACACTATAGAGGTTTATAAAATCATGAGGGGTATGGAAACAGTGAATAGTGAAGTTCTTTTCCCCAGGGTAGTGGAGACCAAAACTAGAGGACATAGATTTAAGGTAAGAGTGGAGAGTTTTAAAATTGACCTAAGGGGTAAGATTTTCATGAAGAGGGTCGTGTGTCTATGAATGAGCTGCCAGAGGAAATGATGGAGACTGGTACAATTACAACATTTAAAAGACATCTTGATGAGTTTAGAGAGATACAGGCCAAATGCTGGCAAATGGGACTGGATTAATTTAGGATATATTTTTGGCATGGATGAGTTGGGATGAAGGATCTGTTTCCGTGCTTGACAGTTCTATGACTATAAATTTCTGTGGAACAGTGAACCCCATGAGGAAGAGCAGGAAAGAGCCTGTCGTTGCTGTTCCCACTCTGGGCCTGCAGTGAACAATGATCCTTTCCTCCAGGTCATTAGTTTGTATCTGGTTCACCCACTGAGAATGGATTGTTTGGATAGATTTTTTGGGGGGCCAGATCTAAGTCCTCTTTCGGTTATGCTTTTGTTGTTCATCTTTATGCAAACTGTTGCTCCTTACACTGGCTTTACTCCTCCAGCCTCTTCCATGTTGTTCCTCAGATGGAGTCATTCCTTGCCCATGAGAAAAGGAGTGCTGCTCCTCTTTCTCCTTTCAGGCCATTCCTCACATAGACTTCTCGTTCCAATGTCTCATGTCGCCGCTCAGTTAGTTGGATTTAGCAATCACTTGAATTATTCTTATAACTGGATATTTCGCTGCATAAATTAGCTGTTCTCTGAATTTTTTTCTGTGTCACCACATAAATGAAGGCATTTGTGCAGCAACTGAGGTTCCGCATCATATATGCAGCTTGTAGAAAGAGATGATAAGCAGCAGAATCCAATGAGTAACTGGCATTAAAGAAAAATAAAATATACATCAACCAGAGGAGGATAAAGCTGGCAGATATGGCAAAGAGTAAAATCACAGATTTTTTTCTGCTCCCGATCTCTGGGTCATTTTTTGTTTCATTTTGGACCTTCAGTCCCGTACGCACCTTATTGGCCTCAAAAATGTGTCTGACAGTCAGAACGTTGATAAAGAGAATAAAAATGAATGGGAAAAGTGGTGTTAAAAATTGTTCAAAATATTTAAAACTTGCCCATCGGAGGTCATAATAATAACTGTTGTAGGTATAACAGTACCATGGAACATTATTGCTGATCTTTCCAGGTCTAAATCGAAAGTAGTTGGGAATGTTCTTTTAAGTAAAGAAAATGCAGATTGTTGCTAGAACCTTGATTGCAGTTTTCTCTGTGCAATACTGAGATTTCATCTGATGAAAACAAATGGCAACAAACCGATCAAAAGTAAAATCAGCAGTGAACCAGACAGAACAATCAATGGTCATGCAAACCAGGACATAGATCACACTACAAACAGGAGTGATGTCCAGGAAACACTGTGGATAATAATAGTAAGGAAATCGACGAAGTAGGACATAAAAAATAATGAACAGTAGATCAGATGCTGCCATGGCCACCAGATAGCGAGTGCTGCATGTAGAAAGACCACACTTGCCACGAGCTAAGGTTATGATCACCATGAGACTAACTGTCAGAGAGAAAAAGGAAAGAAAAGAGACTTTAATTTATTAATCAAACATTCTCCATACTTGAACTGTGGTTGTAAGTAATGGCACAAAGATAGTTGTTTTCCATATCAGATGTCGTGTAAAGAATTTGATCCACAGCAACAAGCTCTCTCCAAATAAATCATTTGCACTTATAAATGACAAAGGGAACATCCTGAGCAAAGTATTTCTCGCAGAAACACAGTCATGTCTTCAATTGTTTTGGGGGGATCAGCAGAGATTTATTTTACCTGTTTTATAGATTACTCAGAATTCCTTTAAGACCACTGCATCCACACAAAAACATCTGGGATCAACAAACCAAGAACAGGAGACACCGGACAGACAATGATTGCAATAGCTGTATTCGATTTCGGAATCTCAAACCACAGATTGCTCAAGCATTGTATATCCATACCATATAAACGACACATAGAATCACTCCACAGTGTACAGGAATGGATGAACAAATAATCGAGAGAGTCCCTTTCTCGTGTGCAGCATTTAACATCGTGACATTCTGAACTACGAAAGTATTCAGGAGTGAATCCAGCCACCATATCGCAGGTTGGATTCCCATTATAATCACAAGAACTTCAACATTTGGCAGGGACTCGCCCATCTGACCAAGACTGTGCACCACAGCCTCCACCCAAACAAAAGCTGAATCCATGCAGCATTGTAAAGTTTTGTTTGAGAAATCAGACTCTCTATCTCGAATTCAGTAAAGTTTTCTGCCTGCACACACGCAAGCGCCTCTCCTAGGCTCTTTCCTCGTAAATAGAGATCACCCTCCCAGATTCGGAGCCGTCAGGGGCTAAGGATCCCTATATTTTACCCAGTAATTCTCCATGGAGATCACTGAAATTATACTACGGTTTGGCATGAGAGAGTAATCTACACAAATCTGAATTGATAGCCAAAAGCGAAACAACAATCCCAATCAAAGGCACGTGGGAACACCTTCACATAAACCATTATTGTTCAGGGAACATCAAGGGATAAAAGCAACTAAGGGCAAGGTAGGAAACATCCTGTTGGATAAAGTTGTTTGATCCTCTGTGGGAGAGCTGCTGACACTACACTTCAGATCTCAGTAGTTGTCTCTTTAGACCCTGCACCAAAGCACTGTGCAAATGACACGGGACATGCGGCTTTTTCACAAACAAATAATTCAATATTATGCATCATAATTGGAGCCCTGTGCTGAACAACCCTACCAGTGACCTGTCCTCACAATTATCATGCCCCCACACATCCACTGACTGGCCAGTACACCCTAGATGTACTGGCTGATCAGTACCCACCTGCGCGCGTGAGCGCGCGCGCACACACACACACACACACACACACACACGAATCTGGTCATCCCGTCCATTGTCCATCTGTTTTACCTGAGCTCCCATTTGGAGCGAGCTGCCTGAGCAAGATCCACTCAAAAATCCCTTCATGACAAGGAGTGGTAAACACCAGGTATCACGAAGAGGTGGGTTGTTTTAAAACACAGCTGCAAATGTGTTGCTGGTCAAAGCACAGCAGGCCAGGCAGCATCTCAGGAATAGAGAATTCGACGTTTCGAGCATAAGCCCTTCATTATTCCTGATGAAGGGCTTATGCTCGAAACGTCGAATTCTCTATTCCTGAGATGCTGCCTGGCCTGCTGTGCTTTGACCAGCAACACATTTGCAGCTGTGATCTCCAGCATCTGCAGACCTCATTTTTTACTTGTTTTAAAACACATCTGATCAATAGCAGGCTTTGAACTCCAAGAGAGAGAGAGAGAGAGAGAGACCATTTGAAACACTTTCTAGACCAGTCACGGCCGGTGCTCAGCTAAACCCCATCAGTGTGGCCTCAGGGCAAACACATTCTGCACAGTATAGAGAAACAGACAATGCTGCACATTACTGAGGAATCTCCTAACTGACAAGCTGTTCATTTTAAACTCAGTAATTGCGGACACTACCATATGCCCATCAGTAATTGCCTTGCTAAATGGAAATAAAATAATTATCTGTCATACATTGGAGATAATTATGAATACATGCAGAGCTTTATCAAAGTTAAGCTGTTCCAGGAATTACCAGGAATACCAACAATGGTGATGACGGTGTTGTACACTTTTTCGACCCTTTCTCTTAGAAGATGCATTTTTTCAAATAACCTCTTCCTCCCTGCTGGAAAATTGTCGGAATAGGAGAATTCTCTCAGAATTGGATATGAGACAGCTGGAGAGACATTATTTATATTGTCTGCTGGTATCTCTGTTGGGAAATTGACTCATCGTTCAATTCTTTTTTATCATTTTGAACAAACAGGTTACGTAAACAGGTTTATTTTAATGATTGCTGTACAAGACTGTGCGTGAATACCCCAAAGACTGGATTAGTCTGATCCTATTAGTGTTCAAATATGGGTTGCAACTTGTTTTCAAACAACAATACTTACATTATTTCACATGAATATCGAAATATCTTTTGATGTTCTTTTCAGTGATTAACTTTATTTTGCTTAGGTTGGTCAACCATTCAATAATTCATTTTGTAGATCACTTTGAGAGCTGTTGCACTGCACACTGTTATAGCTCTGTATTTCTTGCTAATTTAGTTTCACAAGTTACTTGGGATATCTTATCTGTGAGTGAGCACTCTGATACAGTGCCTGAAGCTGATCCTGACCGTAACAATAGCTGGAAGTTCTGCTAAGTAATATTCTTTCTCAAAACAAATATGAATTAATAGAAGCGAATTCATAACCTTAACTTCAGAATTCTAGAGCAACTGTATCACAGAACGGAACAGGCCCTTTGGTCCTCATGCCAAAACTACAATAACTCTCCTTCAGCCCCACTTTCCAGCAATTGGCCCATAGCCTTAAATGTCATCACATTTCAAATGTTCATCCACATTTTAAATGTTGAGAGGTTTCCCATCTCAATGTCCCTCCCGGGCAGTGCATGGCCAGCTCCTATCATCCTCAACGGGAGAAAACTTTTCCTCATGTCTCCTCGCCTTTTAATTGAAAATGCAGCCACATTGTTATTGACCCTTCAACTGAGGGGAAACAGTGGCACTGTCTGAACTTCCTCGTGTCCTGCCATTCACGGAGTACTGCCTTGTCTTGTTTAATCTGGAAAAGTGCATCACCATACATTTATCAGGATTGCACTTCAACTGCCATTAATCTGACCAATCTGTCGACTTCTATCTCAAACCAATGACTATTTTCCTCACGTTCTACCACGTGGACAATATTTGTAACATCCGAAAATGTACTTACAATCCCCAACCTGCCTCCCTGTACACCCACACCCACACACACCCCTTTACACCCACCTACACACACACACGCACACACACACCGACACACATGCATACACACAAAAAAAACACACACAGATATGCACACACTCACACTGACACACACAAACATTCATTCATTGTTATCATTGTGGTATTCCACTGGACACCAGCCCCCAATCACACAAACAGCCGCCAATTACACAAAGAATCTCCAATTACACAAACAGCCCCGAATTACACAAATAGCTTCCAATTACACAAACTGCCTCCAATTACACAAACAGCTCCCGATTACACAAACAGTCTTCAATTACACAAACTGCCGCCAATTTCACAAACAGCCCCCCCAATTGCGCAAATAGCCTCCAATTACATAAAAAGCCCCAAATTTCACAAAGCATCCCCAATTACACAAGCAGCCCCGATTACACAAGAAGCCTCCAAATTACACAAACAGCCTCCAATTGCACAAACAGCACCCCAATCACACCAACTGCCCCTAAATACACAAACAGCCCACAATTACTCAAACAGCCACCAATCATACAAAAGCCCCCGATTACACAACTGCCCCAATTACACAAACTTCTTCCAATTACACAAACAGACCCCAATTTCACAAACAGCCCCAATCACACCAACTGCCCCAATTACACAAACAGCCCTCAATTGAGCAAACAGACTCCAATTACATAATGAGTCCCCAATTTCACAAAATGTTCCCAATTACACAAACAGCCTCCTATTACACAAACAGCTCCCAATTGCGCAAACAGCCCCCAATCACACCAACTGCCCCTAATTACACAGCCACCAATCACACAAAAAGCCCCCGATTACACAAACTGCCCCAATTACACAATCAGTCCCCAACTAATCAGACAGCCCCCAATTACACAAACCGCCCCAATTACACAAAGAGCCCCAGATTACACAAACTGCTCCAATTACACAAATACCCCCCGATTACACAAACTGCTTCCAATTACACAAACAGAACCCAAGTTCACGAACAGTCCCAATCACACCAACTGCTCCAATAACACAAACAGTCCCCAATTACATAAACTGCCCCAATTACACAAATAGCCCCCAGTTACACAAACAGACCCCAATTGCTCAAACAGCCCACAATCACACCGACTTCCCACAATTACACAAACAACCCCCAATTACACAATGAGCCCCCAATTAAACAAACTGTCCCAATTCCGCAAACAGGCCCCAGTTACACAAACAGCCAAAATTACACAAATAGCCTTCCATCAACCCCCCTCTGCCTCCCTTGAGTGAACCAATTTTGGAGCCAACTTGCCAAGTTACTCTAGATATCATGTGCTTTTACCTTTTGTTATCAATCTCCCATGTGGGGGCTTGTCAAATGCTTTGCTGGAATCCATATCAACATCAATTGCTCTTCCCTCATCGAGAGACTTGGTCACCTCCTCGTAAAACTCCATCAGATTTGGGACACATTTTCCCCTTCTGATAAATCTGTGCTGACTGTACATGATGAAACCTTGCCTCTCTAAATGGTATTTCATTCTGTCCTTTGGAAATAGTTTTCCTATCAATGATGTGACACTCATCGATTTGTATTCCTGATCTAACTCGACCACCCTTCTTGAGAAATGGAAACAACTCCGCTGCCTTCCAGTCCTCTGGCACCTCCTCTGTGGCCCGAGAGGAATGAAAGGTTTGGGTCAGAGTCCCTGCACTTTGTTCCCTCGTCTCCTTGGTTATAACTCCTCTGGACTTGAGGATTTGAACAATTTTAAGCTCCCCATATTTATAACTTCTGCATTCATTATATATAAATAAGCTGAAGACAGATGAGGATTGAGGCTTTTTGTCGATTTTTGGATTTTCCTTTCAAATGCTGTTCCTATCCTTACTGAGGTGGGGAAAATTATTTTTCTGGAGACCTGTTTTCAAATTCAAATTTTTCATATGAATACATTCCAAAGTCCTTTAAAATTATTTTATATAGAGAGAGTTCTTAACTAAAAATGCAAAAGAATATCTTTAGTATTTTATGCACACATTAAATACATCTCACATATAAACTATTCTACCTTTCCACTTAATGCCTTCCTTTGCATGGGAAAACAAGTCACTCAGCTCATCCATAGTTTCTTCAAAGGTCTCAATGTGTAAATTCACGAACCCATCTCGATCAGAAGCACCCTGGATAGTGTCATCATTATTCACATTGAATTCAAGTTAATGCAGTTGACAGGCCCAAGTGTCTGCATTCCCCTTTTCAATATCCAGATGGAGAAAAAAATAATATTACACTCAATGATAAATTACAACATTTCAACCCGTATTTTGTAATTGGAACAGAAATATCTAATTGGCTTCTGAATCAGCCAGGAAACCAGCCATCAAATTGGCTTTTATTCAGATACTTCCAAACTATTACCATGTGTCATTTATCTCTCACTCTTTCTCTCTCACTTATCTCTTGTTGTCCCCAGTCCCCCTTACTGGCAGCCTGTCTCTTTCTCTCTCTCGTTCTCTGTGTGTGTGTCTATCCCTTTCTGCTATCCACTCGTCTTCGTTCTCGTTTTTTGTTCACTTAGTGGAAGCCTCTCAATCTCTCCTTTCCTCTTTGTTTCTTCACATTTTCTTCTCTCTTTGCTCTCTCCGCCATTTTTCTCCCTGAGCGCGCCCTCTTCACACCACTCCCCCGCTTCCCAAATTCAAACTTTTTTACTCCCATAAAGTTTATGCCCCCCCAAAAATTGTACATGAAACATTTCCCACCCCATTTGTGACCCTCATATATAGCTCTACACGACTTATGACCCTCAAGTAACAGAACATAGAACATTAGAGCAAAATACAGGCCCTTTGTGAAACCAATTTAAAGCCCATCTTACCCGCAGTATTCCATTTCCATTCGTATGTTTATCCAATGACCATATAAGTGCCCGTAAGGTTGGCGAGTCTACTACTGTTGCAAGCAGGGCGTTCCACGCCCTTACTTCTCTCTAAGTAAAGAGAGTACTTCTGACATCTGTCCTGTATCTTTCAGCTCTCAATTTGAAGCTATGTCGTCTTGTGCTAGAAATCACCATTTGAGGAAAAAGGCTCTCACTGCTCACCCTATCTAAACCTCTGATCATCTTATACATGTCTATTAAGTCACCTTTTAAGCTTCTTCACTTGAATTAAAGCAGCCTCAAGTCCCTCAGCCTGTCCCCATGCAACCTTCCCTCCATACCAGACAACATGTTGGTAAATCCCCTCTGTACAGGTTCAAAGGCTGCTGTGTACTTCCCATAATACAGCGACCGGAACTGTACGCAATACTCCAGATGCGGCTGCACCAACGTTTTGTACAGCTGAAACATGACGTCATGGCTCTGAAAACTCAATCCCTCCACCAGTAAAAGCTAAGACACTGAATGCATTCTTCACAACCCTATCAACCTGGGTGGCAACTTTCTGGGATCTATGACCATAGACACAGAGAGCTCTCTGCTCATCCACACTACCAAGAATCTTACCATTGGCCCAGGACTCTGTATTCCTCTTACTGCTTCCAAAGTGAATCACCTACCACTTCTCTGCATTAAACTCCATTTGCCACCTCTCAGCCCAGCTCTCCAGCTTATTTATGTCCCTCTGTAACCTGCAAGATCCTGCAGCACCATGCACAACTCCATTGACCTGAGTGTCATCCGCAAATTTACTAACCCATCATTCTACAGCTCATTTGTAAAGATTACAAAGGCAGAGGCTTCAAAACAGATCTTTGCGAAACATCATTAGTAAGTGAACTCCAGGATGAATATTTCCCATCAACCATCACTTTCTATCCTCATTCAACTGGCTAATTTCTGATCCAAAACTGCTAAATCATCCTCAATCATATGCCCCCATATTTTCTGCCTTACTGAAATCCATATACACAACATCAACCGCTTTACCCTCATCTACCTGTGGGTCACCTTTTCAAAGAACTCAATGAGGTTCGTGAGGTCCAACCTACCTTTCACAAAAGCGTGTTGACTATCCCTAATCAACCTATTCCTTTCTCGATGATTATAAATCCTACCTATTATAACCCTTTCCCACACTTTACCCATAACCGAAGTAAGTCTTTATCTACCAGAGTTATGTCTACTCCACTTCTTGAACAAGGGAGCAGCATTTGCTCTCCTCTAATCTTCTGGTACTATTCCTGTAGACAATGACGACAGAAAGATCAAAGCGAAAGTCTATGCAATCTCCTCCCTGGCTTTCCAAAGAATCCTAGAATACATTCCATCAAGCCCAGTGGGATTAACTATTTCTACACTTTCCAGAATTGATAACACCTCCACCTTGAGAACCTCAATACCGTCTAGTCTCGTAGCCTGTATCTCAGTATTTCCCTCAACAACATTGTTTTTTTTACCCAATGTGAGTACTGACGAAAAATATTCAGTTAGCACCTGACCCATTTCCTCAGACTCTACATGCAACTTCCCTTGATTGGCCCTAAACTTACTCCAGTCATTCTTTTATTTCTGATAGACATATAAAAAAGTTTTAGGGTTTTCCTTGATCCTACCAGTTAATGAATTCTCATGTCCCCACCTGGCTCTTCTTAACACATTCTTTAGGTCTTTACTGACCAGCTTCTAATTCTCAAGCGCACTAACTGAGTCTTCATATCTCATCCTAACATAAGCCTTCCTCTTCCTTTTAACAAGAGATTAAATTTCTTTAGTAAACCACATCTCCCTCGCTCGACCACTTCCTCTCTGACCGATCGGTACATACTTACCAAAATTTGAAGATGCCAGTGTTGGACTGGGGTGTATAAAGTTAAAAATCACACAACACCAGATTATAGTCCTACAGGTTTAATTGGAAGCACACTAGCTCCTTCATGAGATAATTCTGGAGATGAACGAGTGGCGCTCCAAAAGCTAGTGTGCTTCCAGTCAAACCTGTTGGACTATAATCTGGACTTCTATGATTTTTAACTTTATACTTATCAAGGACGTGCAATAGCTGTTCCTTGAATACACTCCACATTTCAATTGTGCTCATCCCTGCAGTTTTATTCTCCATCCTATGCATCCTACATCTTGCCTAATCGCATCATAATTGCAGCTCCCCCAGCTATAACTCTTGCCCCGTGGTATATACTTTTTCTTTTCCATCACTATTGTAAACATACCTAAATTATGGTCGCTATCACCAAAATGCTCACCTATCTCTAAATCAAACACCTGGCCTGGTTCATTACCCAGTACCAAATATAACGTGTCCTCGCCTCTTCTTGGCCTATCGACATACTGTGTCAGAAAACCGTCCTGCACATGTTGTACAAAACTGATCGATCTAAATTACTCGCACTATAACATTTCCAGTCAATATTTGAAAAGTTAAACTACTATCCTGTCATTCTCGATCCTATCCAGAATCATGTTTGCAATCGTTTCCTCTACAACTCTGGATTTTTTAGAGGTCTACAGAAAACTCCCAATAGGGTGACGTCTCCTTTCCTGTTTGTAACATAAGCCCATTCTACCTCAGTAGACGAGTCATCAAACGTCCTTTCTGCCACCATAATATCGTCTTTGGCTGACAATGCTGCACCTCCCCGCTTTCACCACCTACCCTCTTCTTTCTGAAACATCTAAATGGCGGAACCTGCAACAACAATTCCTGTCCCTGCTCTACCCATGCCTTCGAAATGGCCACAACATTGAAGTCCAAGTTACCAATCCATGCTGCAAGTTCACCCACTTTATTCCAGATGCTCCTGGTGTTGAAGTAGACGCACTTCACATCACCTTCCTGCCTGCCGGTACATTCTTGTTACTTTGAAACCTTATTTCTGACCTCACTCTTCTCAACCTCCTAGAAACGTTTGAACAAAGCGAAAGACTGAGAACACAGAATCATATTTAACTAATATCTTCAGCACCCACTAGCCCACGAGAGGGGCAGCAGTTCTAGATTTAATCTTCTGAAATGACTCTGGGCTTGCAGATGAATTTGAATGGATGGATTCTTTTTGAGGAAGTGACATTAACCCTTTTACATTGAGTGTAAATACAGAACAAGACAAAGGCAACAAGGGTCAAAGCTCGATTTTTGTTGCAGCCAAATATGATGAAGCTGAGAGATTATCTGGTGAATTTGAGGTGGATCTTGAAGCGAAGTTATGGACAAATCAGTCGGAGAATTTCAAAATTGAGATTCTGGAGATACCGTACAGGCATGAAACAACAGCAGAAATTGTTACATTTCCAGATTTCGAGCCCCATTGGTGTCAGCAGGCAGACAGGGGAGGATGGAACAATCAAAGAATAATTCTTACCATGACAAAAATTCATAAAATTATAGGCAGTCCTACAGAAACTCTAAACTAAACATAAACTCGGAAAGGTCAAGGGAGCAGAGGAAAATTACTAGCGGGTAAGGTAGACAAACAAACAGCAAATTTCACCGTATAAAGGAAGTAGAAGAATACTTAAGATGGAAATCGTGAGGGCAGAAAGGGGACATGAGATAGCTTTGTCAAATAGAGTTAAGGAGAATCCAAAGCGTTCTTGCAAATACATTAAGGGCAAAAGGGTAACGAGGGAGATAATAGAGCCCCTCAACGATCAGCAAGACAGCTTTTGAGTGAGCTGCAGAAAATGGAAGATTTACTAAATGAGAATTTTGCATCAGCATTTGTTGTGGAAAAGGATATGGAAGATATAGACTGTGTGGAAATAGGTGCTGACATCTTGCAAAATGTCAAGATTACAGAGGAGGAAGTGCTTGATGTCTTGAAATGCGTAAAGGTGCATAAATCCCATGACCTGATCAGGTGTACCCTAGAATTCTGTAGGAAGGTAAGAAGTGATTGCTGGGCGTCTTGCTGAGGTATTTGTATCATTGATAGTCACAGTTGAGGCACCGGAATACTGGAGGTAGGCAAACTCTGACACACTCACATACTCTCCAAAACTCAATTTCACGCAATCAGGCTTTCACACGTTGCAGCAAACACATTCAAACTGACACCCCCTCACTCTTATTCAGTCTCTCCCATTAAATCACACAGTGCACTGCAGGCACACACACACACACACACACACGTAATCAGATGCTCTTGCACACTGTCACACATTCACGCAGTTTCATCTGTTCAACCATATGGTCAAATATCTTGACTGAAGGGTCAACAACAAGAGACACACTTTTAAAGTGAAACGCAGCAGTTTTAAAAGTGAATTTGAGGATTAGTGTCCCATCAGAGAGCGGTGGGAATCTGGAATTCACAGTGTGAGAGGGTAATTGAGGCGAGAAAATTCCCAACCTTTAAAAAGCACCTGGATGGTCACATGGTATAGTCAAGGCTCTCGGCCTAGTGTGGAAAGTTGGATTAGTGTAGGGATGAGTGTGGTTTTGGTGGCAGACTTGATAGGTAGAATGTCCTCTCCTGTACAATTTTAATCGATGATTCTGTGATATCACCTTCCAAACATTCCCAACTGGATGGAAGCATTCTAGATATTCACTGCAAATTTCCTTGTTTGATACTCTCAATTCTGTTCTGTTAGATTCCTGTTTCCTAACGTCCACATAAACAATTTTCATTTTCTGGGAGGGTAATCTTGAGTCTGACACATTTGGGTGAATTTCCTGTGTTAATCTGACACAGGGATTGTAGAAATCTAAATAATCCTTTGCGTTCAAAGTTCCTTTGAAACTATGTGTGTGCGTGTGTGTTTGCGTACGTGTGTGTGTGTGCATGCGTGTCTAAGTGCATGTGTATGTGTGTGCGCGTGTGGCTGTCTAAGTGTGGGTCTGTGTGCGTGTATGTGTGTGTGTGAGTGTGTATGCACGTCCGCGTGCATGTGCGTACATGGGTGTGTATGTGCAAGTGTATGCATGAGTGCGCACCACCACGTTTCTGCATCATGTGGACAGTTTATCCTTTACACCATGTTAGAGTAGTTTCCTGTGCTCTGTTAGAATTAACATTACTGCTAGATTTTGTGCATCACCAGGAATATGAGTAGGTGCCAAACAAGAGTAGTCTTAGATAACAGTTCCCATCACTGCTAATGAAATTAAACAATGCATTGTACTGTGAGTAAATTAACAGCAGTCAGTACCATTATATTACACTGTCATTCTTAGACTAAACAGTATTATTAAATAACACTTCATTGAAAATTTTCGTTAATTAGCATGATTCCACAACAATTACTAGTGGAATGATCTACCCATCCTTCACAAAATATTCCGTACACTTTGGGTTCATCTTCCCTTTTCTAGATTTAATGTTTGGGAATTTATGGCCTGAGCTTTGTAATGATGAACCAGCCACACTGAGGTAGAAAGCCATTCCTTGTTTGTTAAAGGGCTGCCAATAATTATTTTGTCACAGTTATTGCATGGTATCATTTATTCTGAGGGAGAGATGGCTTGATTTATAAAGGAGGTGAAATTACAAGGAGCCAGAAAATGTGAGCGATTTTTTTCATTCTTCATGATAGAATGATTACAAGTCTATAAACAAAGAAGATTTCCCATCCTGTTATTGCAGCCTTTGGTGTTCATGGTAAGACAATGTTAATTTCCTTCTTGGACACTGAATGTCATGGTGTTCATGTAACAGATTTCGGAAGAATCCTCATTTCAGAGTCACTTCTCCATCAGAAGTAACTGGCGAAGACAAATTCAGTGATGCACATTTACTGAGCAGCTTCTTCAGGATAATTATCAGTGAAGAAAATCAAATCTTGCATGTTAATGCAATGTTTGTGTTCAAACGGAGTGTTTTATTTGAATCAAGAAATGTTTAGCAATTGTCCAGAAATGATTTACACATTCCATCAATGAGATATAAAGTTTCTTGGAAGAACACAGACATTAAATTTTCAATGTTGTTTTGACCTCAAAATGTCAGTTCGTTCGTCTACATTATGTAGAATCACCTCTAACTATTTCCCAAGCATTTCAATGATATTTCGTTATGGAATCCTACTTCCAATCTCTTCTCTCTCCTTCTTACAGCAAACTTACCCACCATCGTCATTCTCTCCGATAGAAATTATGGATTTTCTAAATGTATCTTGGCTTACATAATTGCCATGGCAACTGCAGATTTCCTGGTGATATTTGTTCATGTCATTGTGTATCATATTTTGAGTTATCACTTACCACATTCATTTCTATCATACGCTGCTGCTTGTAAGTTCATTCCCTGTGTTAATCCTGCCACATTGGATATATCTGCGTGGTACACTGTCTTCGTTACAATTTACCGGTTTGTAACTGTTGTCCGAAGTTCAAATCAAACTACTGCACAGTGAGAACTGCCACTGTTATTTTAACCACGCTGTCTACCCTGATTTATTTGGGAAACATATCCTTCTGGTTTGCCTATGACCCCAGCTGAATTATTTCCAGCGTTGC
This sequence comes from Hemiscyllium ocellatum, assembly GCF_020745735.1. NCBI lineage: Eukaryota > Metazoa > Chordata > Chondrichthyes > Orectolobiformes > Hemiscylliidae > Hemiscyllium > Hemiscyllium ocellatum. The sequence continues at coordinate 19,809,212 of NC_083440.1, read as the reverse complement.
CTGGGGCTGTCAACCCTATATGCGTCGCCTGCCGGTAATGCCGACACTTGGGTGAAATGTATTTTAGGTGCATGGCTGCCTTTCTGTTTGATATAACTGTTAACTCTTTGAAATTCCAGCCTATTTTAGTGACCAGCAATGTCCGCAGGGCACTGTGGGGTCTCGGCAATGAGGATAGCACTGATCCTGAGATGAAAAGCAGAAATCCATCGTGTTACTGTTCAGTGTGTCAGGCAGTTTTGTTCTATTGTGGCTAACAACATTCGTTAACTTTTTAACCAGCAAACTCACAATATCATATTACCGAGGGGATCACACAGCTCCAACATATTTTGCCACTGAATCTGGCTACATTCTCATGTATGTGAGTTCCTGTACAAATCAGTATATTTATATAGATACACAAACTAAATTCAGGGAAGAGATGAAGAGGATGATGAAATCTCCTTTCCTTTTGAAATTGACGTTCGTTTAGAAAAAAGTGAAACCAAAACTATCTTCCTAAACTAAGAAAATATCAGCTTGTCTTCTCACTCAGAACAGCCTATTCTGATGTGGCTGAGGATTGCACTTGTGAATAGTGAATGTTCTTAAAATAAATTGTTTTCATGCTGTACAACTGCTCATTTCTCAGGGTGAAATAGTCGTCATGGTGTTTACTCTCTGTCTAGTCAAATCAATGTCACTGTTTAACCAGCCAGGGGCTAACATCACAACGACCACTTTTCATTCAGCAGCATGGCTGTTTTAATCCTGAACAGTAGCTCAGGCTCTGAATTGCACAGCCTCACCTCCGTTTCCCAGATGGATGGGACTGCCAACTTTTGATTCTATTCGGAATTGAACCATCTGAGAGAAGATTGGTTAGCTGTCAGCTGGTATATGATGCGCACTGATGCCAACAGCATGGTTTCAATCCCTGTCACAGACTGAGGTTCAATCCCTCTCACTGCCTGACATTACCACAAAGGACTCTCCTCTTCAACCCAAAGATGGGAAACAGAACAAGGCAATAACGTCTGTGTCAGTCTAACAGTTACCGTCGGGGAAAACATTGCAACACTGCCTTTTTTAAGGAAGCTGTTGCATGGAATTACGATGTGAAGCAAAGCCAGCAGTGTTTTATGAAAAGCAAAACATGATGACCAATTCGTCCATAACCTGTGGGGATAGATCAAGCAGGATGGATAAAGTGTGGTCTTCAGATGTAGCGTATTTAAAATTCTAAAGAACAGTTATAATGTTACAACTCGTTCTCAAAGCACATGGTGATGGGGTTAGTATGCTCGTTTAGAGCGAGAATTGAGTCATGATGAGAAACAAATTGAGGAAGAATGGGTCATTTGCAGACCGTTAAACTGTAACGAGAGATCAGTGCTGGTACATTCATAATCACAAACTGTACTCACACTAATACACAGTCAAGAAGGAAATGGGTGAGTTTAACAGTAAGAGTCTCCATCAGGAATAATGGTTAAGTTGTGTAAACAAAAAATAGCACATGGAGTATAATACTGTGCATTGTCTATCTCATATTCTGGATGGACAAGCAAAATATTCATTAACATTTTGACATTTACATAAATGATTTGGATGCGAGCATAAGAGGTACTGTTAGTAAATGTGCAGATGACACCAAAATCAGAGGTGTAGTGGACAGCGAAGAGGGTTACCGCACATCACAACAGGATCTTGACCAGATGGACCAATGGCCTGAGAAGTGGCAGATGGAGTTTAAATCAAATAAATGTGAGTTGCTGCATTTTGGGAAAGCAAATCTTAGCAGGACTTATACACTTAATGGTAAGGTCCGAGGGAGTGTTGCTGAACAAAGAGACCTTGGAGCGCAGGTTCATAGCTCCTTGAAAGTGGAGTCGCAGATAGATAGGATAGTGAAGAAAGCGCTTGGTATGCTTTCCTTTACTGGTCGGAGTACTGAGTACAGGAGTTGGCAGGTCATGATGCAGCTATACAGGACATTGGTTAGGCCACTGTTGGAATATTGCGTGCAATTCTGTTCTCCTTCATATCGGAAAGATGCTGTGAAACTTTAAAGGTTCAGAAAAGATTTACAAGGATGTTGCCAGGGTTGGAGGATCTGAGCTACAGGGAAAGGCTGAACAGGCTTGGGCTATTTTCCCGGGAGCGTTGGAGGCTGAGGGGTGACCTGATAGAGGTTTACAAAATTATGAGGGACATGGATAGGATAAATAGACAAAGTCTTTTCCCTGGGGTCGGGGAGTCCAGAACTAGAGATCATACGTTGAGTGTGAGAGGGGAAAGATATAAAAGAGAGCGAAGGGGCAACTTTTTTTCATGCAGAGGGTGGTACGTGCATGGAATATGCTTCCAGAGGATGTGGTGGAGGCTGGTACAATTGCAACATTTCAGAGGCCTTTGGATGGGGATATGAATAGGAAGGCTTTGGAGGGATATGGGCCAGGTGCTGGCAGGTGGGACTAGATTGAGTTGTGATATCTGGTCGGCATATACGTGTTGGAGAGAAGGGTCTGTTTTCATGCTGTACATCTCTATGATTCTATGACTGAAGATGTTGAGATACACGGCAGTCTGGGTGGCCTGAAAAATCAAAAAAGTAGTTATTGGACAAGTACAAGAAACAATTATGAAGGAGACAGAAAAGCTTTTATTTGTGGAAAACTTGGAAACAGACCTTCAGTATTGACCAACTCTATTGACGATGTATATACCATTGGAAGCAGTCAATGAACTACATCGAAATACAATCAGCTACAAGAGTTTGAACAATATTTCTGCTGATACAATACTAGCAAATAGCCACTAGAAGGCCTACTCGCACTTTCGTTGGATAACGTGGGGTCTTGCCAAAATATGTACAGTCATTGTTGTAGATGTGCAGCACAGGAACAGATCCTTTGGTCCAACTCGTCCATGCCGACCAGATACCCTAACCTAATCTAATCCCACGTGTCAGCACCTGGCCCATACCCCTCCAAACCTTTCCTATTCATTAACCTATCCAGATGCCTTTTAAATATTACAATTGCACTAGCGTCCCTCACTTCCTGCAGCAGCTCTTTCCATACACATACCACCCACTGTGTGTGTTAAAACCCCTATTGATTTCGGCTTATGCAAAGGATATGCAGTTACATTGCTGATATTATATAAATACAATATTTTATGATTTATGCAGAAGAGTTAACTTTCAATAATGCTCGCTTTCTTATGGGTAAAAACTTAATCTCTATATTTCCAAGGTTGGGTCAGACAGTCACACATTAAGATTGTCACACTGTTAAATATAAATTTTTCTGAGTAATTTTTTTTTAGCTACCTACTGCTTTTGCTGTTTGAATTTATGTATCACTGGACATCGGAGTACATCCAGAGAAACTTAACAAACAGCGAAATTCAATAGATCTTGGAGGAACCTGTACGGAAGAGGTCACAGCACCGAAACAGAAAAGTGAATAGTTTCAAGTATTGCCTTGCTGTAAATCTATAACAAGAGTAGAGTGGGTTCTTTCCTGCTTAGAGTGTTTTTTGAGGTATGGCTCTTGATTAAGCTTTAAAACTAATATGAATTTACCCTGGAGCTGTGTTTTATAGAACAATAAGACGGTGCTATTTTCTGGGTCTGCAGATGTGGGAGTTTCAAGAGATTCTACGTGTTACTGAGGATTAAATCTGTTATAAATGTCTTTGGTTGTGAATCCTATCCGGTCAGAGCGACAGTTAAACGCAATGAGGCATTTAGAAGACCAGGGGGTTGTAATGGATGGCAGCTATAGGACGTGAGAAAAGCCGCAGATATGGTCAGATAGGTGCGTTAACTCCTGGGAAGGTAAGAGATGTCGGCAGGTGGTGTAGGAGTCTCCTGTGGCAATCTCCATTTCCAACAAGAATGTTGTTTTGGAAAATCTTGTGAGGGATAGATTCTCAGGGGAATATAGCACGACTCAGTTTCTGGTATTGAGGCTGGATCTAATGTAATGTGGGGTACGTCAGGTTCCTTAACACAAGCGAACAATTGTTTGGGGATTCTCGATGAAGAGGGAAAGACAGACGTTTCTGTGGCTAGCAGCGAAAAAATAGTAGACTGTGTTGTTTCCACGATGCCAGGGTCAAGGATGTCTCAGAGGGTGCAGATAGCTGTTCAAGGGGTGAGGGATCAGCAGGACGTCAGTGTATGCATTGGAACTACGGGCATAAGGTGGAAAAATGATGAGATTGTGAAGGGGGTATATCAAAAATAGGAAGGAATTTAAAAAGGAGGTCTTTGAGGATAGTAATATTTGGATTACTCGGGTGCTCAAAGCTAGTTCGGGTAGGAATAGGTTGGAAGAGCAGATAAATGCGTGGCAGAGGAGTTGGTGCATGGTAGAATGATTCACATTTTTCGATCCTCTGGGGTAGGAATGACATGTACAAGACGTATGGATTGCACCTGATTTGGAAGGGAACTAATACCCTGGCAGGGAAATTTCCAAGAGCTGCTCACGAAGATTTACACTGGTGAGATGGGGGGATGGGAACCAGGTAGATACTGAGGAAAAATATCAACCTTAGTCTGGTACTGTTGAGAAATGAAGCGAGTCAAACAGTCAGGGCACGACCGCACAACGCAGAGAACAAGGTAGGACTGATAAATTAAACTGTATTTATTTCAATGCAAGAGGCCTAACCAGGAAGGCAGCTGAACTCAAGGCATGGTTAGGAACTTGCGCCAGGGATATCATAGCAATTAGAGAAACATGGCAGAGGGATGGACAACATTGGCAGTTTAATGTTCCAGGCTACAAAGGTTATAGGAAGGACAGAAAGGGAGACAAGAAAGGCGGCGAATGGCGTTTTTGGTAATGTTACAGCGGTACTGTGGGAGGATATTCTTGGAAATACATCTAGAGATGTTGCTTGGGTGGAACTGAGAAATAAGAAAGGTATGATCAACTCTTTGGCATTATATTATCTAACCCGAATAGTCAGTGCGAAATTGAGAAGCAAATTTGTTAGGAGATTTCAGTTATCTGTACAATTACTGGAGCGGTTACGGTAGTGGATTTTAAATTTCCAAACATAGACTAGGATCGCCATAATATTAAGGGTTTAAATGAAGGAGAGAGAAATTTAAGTATTTACAATACCATTTTCTGATTCAATATGTGGATGTACCTACTAGAGATAGTGCAAAACTTGATCTATTCTTGGGAATTAAGGCAGGGCAGGTGACTGAGGTGCCAGTGGAGGAACACTTTGGCGTCAGCGAAAAATATTGCATTTAAAATCCTATAGAAAGGAAGAATTTGATTTGCGACTATCAAATCGGTTTTGTGAACAACTTATTGAATTCTTTGAGAAGGTGGTCAAACAGATGCATGGGTAAAACGCTTGATGTGGTGTATAAGGTTTTCAGTAATGCTTTTGATAACATTCCCCATGATAGGCTATTGCAGAAAATACAGAGATATGAAATTGAGGGCGATTTAGCTGTTTGGATCCAAAACTGGCTAGCTGAAAGAAGAAAGGGTGGTGATTGCTAGGAAATGTTCAACCTGGAGGTCAGTTGCTAGTGCTGTACTGCAAGGATCTGTTTTGGGGCCACTGCGTTTTGTCATTTTATAAATGACCTGGATGCGGGCATAAAAGGATGCGTTAGTAAATTTGTGGATGACGCTCAAGTCGGTAGAATTATAGATGGTGCTGAAGGATGTTGCAGATTACAGAGGGACAAAGATAACCTGCAGAGCTGAGTTACTGTAATGATCTATGCTCTGTAAGTCTTAGTTAGCTAATCAGCTGCGGGTTTCCATAAAGGTTGTGTAGTGCATTGCAATGTTCTATATTTTGTGAGTGGAACTTTTACTATTAGCTGGACAGTTCCTTGGAGGTCCTGTACTGTGCTCTGATATTCTATGTTATATTAGTCTAATAACCTTCATCAGCTGAACGGTTCCATAAAGGGCGCTGTAATCTTCAATGTTCTATGTGTCTAACTTCCTTTATTAGCCGAGCCGTTCCATAAAGGGCAAGTACTGCGCTATAATGTTCGATGTTCTATGAGTTGAACTTCCTTTATTTGACGAGCATTTCCATAAATAGCATGTAGTGCGCTGTCATGTTCAATGTTCTATAAGTCTAACTTGCTGTATTTGCCAAGCGATTCCACAACGGGCCTGCACTGCGCTGTCATGTTCAATGTTGTATTAGTCTAATTTCCTCTGTCAGTCGAGTGGTTCCTTACAGGACCTGTAGTGCATTGCAATGCTCTGTGTTCTGATTCTAACTTTCTTTATTCGCCCAGCGGTTCCAGAAAGGGCCAAAACTGTGCTGTAATGTTCGATGTTCTATGAGTCTACCTTCCTTTATTGGCCGAGCAATTCCATAAATAGCGTGTAGTGAACTGTCATGTTTGATGTTCTATGAGTCTAACTTCCTTTATCAGCTGAGTGGTTCTCTAAAGGGCCCGAACTGCGTTATCATGTTTTATGTTGTATTAGCCTAACTTCCTTTGTCAGTCGAGCGTTCCATACACGGCCTGCAGTGCACTGCACTGCTCTGTGTTCTGACTCTAACTTCCTTTATTACAAGCTGTTATATAAAGATACTGCACTGCGCTGACATGTACTTAATGTTCTATGAGTGCAAGTTTCTTTATTCGCCGAACGGTTCCATAAAGGGAATGTCCTGCACTACAGTTATCTATATTGAATGAGTCTAACTTCTTTTATCAGCTGAGCGGTTCCACAAAGGGCCTGTACTGCGCTGCAATGTTCTATGTTGTATTAGGATAACTTCCTTTATTAGCCAAGTGGTTCCATAAAGGGCCTGTCCAGCGCTGTAAATATCTACGTTGTATTTGCCTAACTTCCGTTATTAACCGAGCGGTTCCTTAAAGGGCTTGTACTGTCCTGGACTGTTCTATGTTCTATGATTGTAACTTCCTTTTTTAGCCAAGCTGTTCCGTAAAGGACGCACACTGCACTGTAAAGCTCTTCGTTTGATGAGTCTAACTTCCTTCATTGGCCGAGAGGATACATAATGGGCGTGTAGTGCACTGTAATGTTCTATGTTCTATGAGTCGAAATAACTTGATCAACCGAGTGGTTCCGTAAAGCTCCTGTACTACACTGTAATGTTCTATGTTGAATTAGTCTACCTTCTTTTATCAACCGAGCTACTCCATACAAAGCCTGTACTGCACTGTAATGCTTTTTTTGTGTGAGTGTAACTTTCTCTACTATTCAAGCTGTTCCATTCAGGGCTTGTACTGCCCCGTAACGTTCTATTTTTCACGAGTCAAACTTCCTTTATTAGCCGTGAGGTTCCCTAAAGTGTCTGTACTTCACTGTAATGTTTTATGTTGTAGTAGTCTAACTTCCTTTATTAGCCAAGCAGTTCCGTACATCACATTTACGGCGATGTAACGTTTCATGTTCTATGAGTCTAATATCCTTTATCCACCGAGCGGTGCCATATAGGGCCTGAACTGCGCTGTCGTGTTCTATGTTGTATTTGTCTAACTTTCTTTATGGGCTGAGCAGTTCCACATAAAGCTTGTACTGCCGTGGAATATTCTATGTTGCGTGAGTGTAGCTTATTTTATTCGTCGACTGGTTCATTAAACGGCCTGTGCTGCACTGTGTTCTATGAATCTAACTTCCTGTATTAGACGATCTATTTCATAAAAGGCCTGTATTGTGTTGTAATGTTCTATGTTATATGAGTGTAACTTCTTTTATTCATCGAGTGGTTCCATAAAAGGCCTGCACTGCGCTGTAATGTTCTATGTTGCATTAGTCTAACTTCCTTTATCAGTCGAGCGATTCCATAAAGGGCCATTACTGCTCTGTAATACACCTGGTCAGAGGCAGACGGTTCTATCTGCTCAAGGATAGATGAACTGTTTGTGTCCCGAAAGCTCTCGGTCACATCCACCAACGGCAAGCCGTTGTTCTTCTCTGACCACTGCCTCCTGCTGGCCAATTTTCATCTACAGGACGAGTAGCGGGCTGGTAAGGGAACGTGGAAGCTGAACACAAAGCTGTTGAACCCGGGGAACATTGAGTAGCTCAAGAGAGACTGCGCAGGTTGGAGAACCGTGAAGCTTCTCTTTGAGTCTCCAGCAAACTGGTGGGAAACAGTAAAAGGGAACATCAAGCTGTTCATCAGCCTCAACGGTGTTCAGGAGGCGAGAGTGAGGCGGGGAAAACTGCTCCAGCTCCAGGAAGGTATGCAAAAACTCCCCTGCTGCTGACGATGGGGGACGATGTTATTGAGGACCTCAAGGAGATGAAGGGCCAGCAAGCCTCTCTCTTTGCCTCGGAGTGTCCAAGATAATCTTCTGTTCCAGGGTCGGCTCCGTGGAGCAGGACGAGACATGCTCACGTTTCTAATTTGAGAAGGTGCACAAAGGTGCTCAGCTGCCTGAAGGAAGGAGATGGCTCGATAATGTCATCTCAGGCTGACATCATGCGGATCAGCAAATCCTTATCAGCCATTTTGTATGAAGTGGAGCCAACCAACAGTGCGCCCCACCCCACCCCCCAGACAGTCCTGTCCTCTATCTCGGACGTCTTGACTTAGATCACGGGCGATGCTGGACCAGCCGCTACCTCTGGACGAGCTGACCAAGTCCTTCGAAAAGACTAACAATCCCTTAAGAGACAGCTCACTAGTCGAGCTCTATTCGGCTCTGTGGGAGTTGATTGGTCAGAACCTGTAGGGGGTGTTTGTCAGTCTGCTTCGGGCAGGTACTATGGATGAATCCAGGAGGAAAGGCGTCATCAACCTCATCTACAAGCGGAAGGGGGAGAGGGAGGAACTCAGAAATTGGAGACCAATCTCACTATTGAATGTGGATCACAAAATTTTGTCCAAGATTATCGCCAATTGGGTCAGGTCTGCTCTGGGGTTGGTAATTCATCCTGACCAAACCTGTGCTGTACTGGGCAGGAGGATCACTGAGAATCTTGTACTGCTCAGGGATACGATCGTCTATGTGCGGGACAGAGGGTTGGACATCTGTGTGATCAGCCTGGGCCAGTTGATAGCCTTTGGCAGGATGTCACACACGGATATAGATGTTTTCTCCAAAATGGGCTTTGGGGAGGGAATCTGAAATTGTATCAGATTGCTTGACACCAACATTGTCAGTACAGTCTCAATCAATGGATGGGAATCAGATAGGTTCCCAGTCAGATCTGGAGTCAGGCAGGACTGCCCCCACTCTCCTGCCTTGTTCATGTGATGCATAGAGCCATTTGCCGACTCAGGAAGGATGATAGTCTGAGAGGTGTGACTATTCCTGGCAGCGGGGGCCTGCAGGTTAAGGCCTCCCTGTACATGGATGATGTCGCTGTTTTCTGCTCAGATCCGCTGTCTGTGCACAGACTCATGTGCATATGTGACCAAATCGAATGGGCCTCGGGGGTCAAGGTAAACCGAGCCAAGAGCGAGGCCATGCTCTTCGGAACTGCACTCGATTCCCTTCACCGTCAGGACTGACCACGTGAATGTGCTGTGTATTTGGTTCTGGGGTGCTGGGGCTTGCACCAAGTCGTGGGAGGGGTGTATCAGCAAAGTGAGGCAGAAACTGGGCAGATGGAAGCTACGGTCGCTCTCCATCGCGGGAACAAACTTGGTCATCAGGTATGAGGCACTGTTATTGCTGTTATACGTGGGACAGGTCTGGCCTATTCCCAGAACCAGTGCCGCTGCAGTCACCTGGGCCATCTTCCAATTTAGATGGAGATCAAAAGGTGGAGTCGATGTATAAAGATGTGGGCAACGGGGCAAACTCACACCCAATGCCACCCTTACCTTTATGGCCACCTTTGTGTGTGGCTGCATCAAGCCATGCGTGATCCCCGGTATGCAAACACCAAGTTTTGGGTTCTACCTGAACCCGGTGTTGCGAAGGATGGGCCTGGCCTCGCTGCCGCGGAACGCTCCAAGTTGTTGGACTGTTCCATATCACCTGTCCTTTGTGGAGATGTTTATGAAGAAAAACACCTTTAACCACAAATCCATCAGGAGCTGGTCAGCACGTCGTGTTTTTGAGATCCTACTGGAAACGGAACAGGGAGATCCTATCCAGCGGTTCCCTGAGTAGACTGTCAAAGCTATTTGGCAGAATGCCTCATCTCCAAAACTTGGCTGGTAGTGAGAAGGGCTCTGCCTTTGAGATCCTTTATGCACACCCAGACTCTCTCGCATACCACACGCTGCCCTCGAAACAACTGCGGGCTAGACGAGACTGTCACATACCTCTTTTTGGAATGTGCCTATGCAGAAGAAGTCTGGAGAGGAATGCAGTGGTGTTTGTTCATAGGCGTCCTGAGCAGCACCGTGACGTGGAACTCCGTGCTCTACGGTCTGATCCCCGCGACGCTCACTGAGACAAACATCGACTATGCTTGGAGGATCATCAACTCGGTGAAGGACGCTCTCTGGGTGGTCTGAAAACTGTTGATATTCCAGCTAAAGGAGTTGATACCGACTGAGCGTTGCAGAGTATCACATTCCAAGGTCCAGGACTACGCGTTGAGGGACATGCTGAAGCTTGGGGCAGCGGTGGTCAAGGTGCGGTGGGGAAAGACCACTCTGTAACGTCTACCTGCCAAAGGACAGGGGGCCCACGCAGTAAGTAGGCTCCATTGACAACTCAGTTAAATATATGGAGGGTCAATGTACTGACTTGTATATATGAATGATTGCTCGATTTCTGTATGCAAAGACATGAAATGTTTATGTATCGTATGACCAATTGTACAGATCATCTAAATATTTTTATGAATAAAGTATATTTTTGAAATAAAAAGAAAAGTTCTTATCAGTTTTCATATCTGATATGTCCCTGACTAAGGGTCTGAATATTAATCTGATTTTTGCAGGAAGTAGTTGTGTTTGGAGCTTGATCCACTATCTTCACGCATCATCCTAATATTGCAGTGCTTCTGGGAATGGTTACCCATCATTAAAGAATCTGAAAAGCAGCTTGGTTTGTTCTCTTTGTGTTATGCTTTTGTCTTATTTCTTATGGTTAGTCAAGCTACACTCTCCTTCGTGCAAATCAACTTGTTCTGCAATCTGATTCATTTGTGTCTTTCTGCATGTTCAGCACTCGCTCTCAATGTTGTCACTTCATCCCTGGGACATACCGCCCCTTCCCACCAACTCTAATTCCCAACAAAAAATGTAAAGCAAAGTTGTCCACCAGCTCTACCTAATGGCAAACGGCATTTCAGAAATCAAAATGGAGAAGATGAAGCCATTGAAGTAATCAACAGTTCTGAATTTGATGATGATGAGAATAATTTTGATGTATTAAATTAGATATTTTGAGAACAATGAGAAGCAGACAAAGATCTGATGTATTTAAGGTCCAAAGTCAGAGAGATGTGCAGCCCAGAAACAGACCCTTCAGTCCAATTCGTCCATGCCAACCAGATATCCTAACCTAATCGAGTCCCATTTGCCAGCATTGGCCCATATCCTTTTGATCCTTTCCTGTTCATATATCCATCCAGATGCCTTTTGAATGCTGTAATTTAGTTTAATTTAAATGCCTCCACCACTTCCTCTGTCATCTCGTTCCATACATGAACCACCCTCTGCATGAAAATGTTGCCATTTACATCCCGTTTAATTTTTCCCCTCTCATGCTAAACCTATGCTCTCTAGTTCTGGATTCCCCCACCCCAGGGAAAAGCGCTTGTCTATTTATCCTGTTCGTGCCCTCATGATTTTATAAATCTCTAGAAGGTCACCCCTCAGCCTACGATTCTCCAGGGAAAACAGCCCCAAACTGTTCTGCCTCTCTCTGTAACCCAAATCCTACAACCCTGGCAACATTCTTGTAAATTTTTAAGAATGCTTTTCATCAGAGTGCGAGAGCAACCAGAATCGATAGGTGTGTTTGTGAAGGCTTTATTTTCACAGTTCAAAGGCCTGTGAAGTGAATCAGATTACATATTCACTGCCGTAGGACACAACTTGGTGTGGTATCATGTATGGTCAAGTAAGGGGCATATTACTCCAAGAGCCAATTCGCACATTAACCAGTCCCATAGATGCTTGCAGAGCGGGTGAAATGAGCCAAAGTTAAATAAAAGCGTTGATAAAGATGTAGAATTATCTGTCCACAAAGTGCATTATTACTCTAAGAACACCACAGACTTTCCAGTGCCTGGGACATGGCCTGCGGGGACTGGCACAATATCTCTGCCTTTCCTTGGCGGTTTTGCACTTTGTTGCCTCAACAAGAACTTAATGTTTCACAGTGCTCCTGTCTTGTCTGGTTGCTTATCACAGACATAAGCCAGACAGTTTATCATCGTTCCAACAGTGATCAGTCAAGGGGCTGGACTGTCAGGCTTTTGGAACAGCAGCTGAAGCAGCAAACACACTGCATGTGTTTTAACTAAATGGTCACGTCCCAAAGCCTCAGGGAACCAGTTCTCAGTCAGGGCAAGGAGACAGGGTTCAGGCAGGAGATCCTGGCATAGTGTGTCCTGGGACTTTAACATTGTTTGGGAAATTTAGAATCAGGGAATCTCCAACAGTACAATCCAGAGCGTCCGTATCCTACGTGGAGAAGTTGATGAAGAAAATCACCTTTGACCACAAATCCATCAGGAAGTGGTCGGCACGTCCCTGAGACCCTACGGCAAAAGGAGATGGCGCATCCTATCGAGCGGTTCCCTGAGCAGATTGTGAAAGCCCTTTGGCAGAATGCCTCATCGCCAGAATTTTCCAACAAGCACCAAGACATGGCTTGGCTAGTAGTGAGAAGAGCTCTGCCTTTGAGATACTTTATGCACGCCTGGACTCTCTCCCACACTGAACGCTGCCGTCGAAGTGGCTGTGGGCAGGCGAGACTGTCACACACCTCCTTCTGGAATTTGCCTATGCAGAAGAGGAAAGGCTGAGGCACTTGGGGCTGTTCTCATTGGAGAAGAGAAGGTTTAGGGGAGATCTGATAGAAGTGTATAAGATGATTAGGGGTTTAGATAGGGTAGATACTAAGAACCTTTTACCGCTAATGGAGTCAGGTGTTACTAGGGGACATAGCTTTAAATTAAGGGGTGGTAGGTATAGGACAGATGTTAGGGGTAGATTCTTCACACAGCGGGTTGTGAGTTCATGGAATGCCCTGCCCGTATCAGTGGTGAACTCTCCTTCTTTATGTTCATTTAAGCGGGCATTGGATAGGCATTTGGAAGTTATTGGGCTAGTATAGGTTAGGTAGGACTCGGTCGGCGCAACATCGAGGGCCGAAGGGCCTGTACTGCGCTGTATCCTTCTATGTTCTATGTTCTATGTTCTAAGACATCTGGAAAGGAATGCAGTGGTTTTTGTCGAGATGCGTCCCCAGCAGCGCTGTGATGCGAGATTCTGTGCTCTACGATCTGTTCCCCAGGACACACACAGAGACGAACATCAACTGTGCCTGGAGGATCACCAACTCGATGAAGGACGCTCTCTCGGTGGTCCGAAAGCTGTTCATCCTCCAGCTGAAGGAGTGGACCTAGACTGAGTGTTGCAGACTGACACATTCTAATGTCCAGGACAATGTGTTGAGGGACCCCCTGAAGCTTGGACCAGCTGCCGCCATGGCACGATGGGGAAAGACCACTATGTAACATCTGCCTGCCTAAGAAGAACAGGGGCCCCACGCAGTCATTTGGGCTCTGCTGACGCCTCAGCTAAATGCTAAATAGTTGGATATATGATTGCTAAACGTATAGACCTGTATATACAAATTATAAATTCTGATATCTGTATTCAATGAAATGGAATGTTTACGTATGAATAGCAGGACAAACTGTACAGATCATCAAAATATTATATGACTAAAGTTCATTTTTGAAATTAAAAAAAAACAGGACAGTCAGAGTGGTGGCCACACAAACTATTCATTACAGCCTGCAAATGCTCTGATAGCTTTTTCAATCCTGAATTCCTGTTCACGAATTCGTACATTCCTGTCTTTAGGGTGTCAGCCAAATGAAATTCTGAAGGAGGTGTTCGGGGATCCGTACAGCAGCAGTGATGTTGCGGAAGTCAGTACTGGACAATGGGGACAGGCTGCTTGTCGGCAGAGGGACAGTAATTGTGGAAGGGGTGCGAAAGATACCATATCAGAGGGGGAGGGAGACAAGGACGTGGTTTACTGTGGAAGTGCGATTCACCTTCACTGTCCCGGCTTGATGTGGGAACAGTGCAGCGTGATGGTTGGCATGGCGACGCTGTAGTCCTGGGGTTGGGGGATGGGTTATGTTGGGAAGTAAAGTTTCTAAATGAATGAGCTCTGTGCGAAATTATTGAAGCTCATGAATCCGACACAAAGTGCAAGGGAGGAAAAAGAGTTAGGACGTCATGTTGCAACTTATAAGGATTTAGTTTGGCTTCCTCTAGGGTGTTGCATTTAATTTTGGTCGCCACCAATACAGGAACGATGTGGAGAGTGCAGAGGTGCTTACTGGGATGCTGTCTGTATTAGGGGGTATGACCTATAAAAAAGAGTCCAGAAAAACTCAGGTTGTTTTTCTTGGAGCCACAGAGGCTGAGGGGAGACTATGTAGAAGTCTATAAAATTACGAGATGCATGAATAGAGTTGACAGTCCGAATCCCTTTCCCAGAATTGTAGTGTCATAACCACTGGAGCATGCATTGAAGGTGAAATTGAGAAAGTTCGAACGAGATAGGAGGCAAGGATGTTTTATCCAGAGAGTGGGAGGTGTCCGGAACGTAATGTCAGGGATGCTAATGGATACAGATATGGTTGCGGTATCTCCGGGGCTTTTAACACCACAATCATATGGATGTACAAGGAATGGAGTGCTATGGAACAAGTGAACATCAGCCAGCTGGAACTACCACTTACTAAATAAATGAATACAGAGGTGAATGTATTTGCAGGTATGATAGGCAACAAACACATCGAAACTATAGGCTAGAAATCAACCAATCTCATTTTTGTTGTATTGAACATGAGATCTGTCACTGCCATGGAGACCAGGGAATATTCTGAAGAGACTGCATTTCCCCCTGAACAGCATCACAACGCTCACCAGGTTCGAGATCAGATCAGGAAAATGTAAGCAATGATAAAGCACAGGACTCGTCTCAAAAGTTTGTTTGGAGTTAAAACTTTCCTTTGATCATTTCCCACAAATTGACAGGTTATATTGTTTCCAATCGACAAATATATATTCAGAGTTTAAATGTTTGTGTGGAAGTGTAATAAGAACTGTAATTGTAAAGGTGTGTAGACGTATTAACCAGGCACTGATTAACGTTTAAAAAGCCACATGATCTGAGTGCAATTTCCCCAATTGAAGAGCATTCCACGCTAAATATTAACAATTGAGCGTGCTCAACAAAAGATTCTCTTCCATCTCTGATTTTCACAGTCACCCGTTGTTTGAGTCTATCCCCTTAAACCGAACAAAACTTCTCTGAACAGAGAACAAATTTATCATTTCAAGTTCAGCTGACTCTTATGGAAAGTAAAGAGCATAAGAGCAGGTGAAGGATGAAACATGAGGACTGATGGGATGTTACAAGGATCTGTGGAATACTATAACAATCGGGTATAGAACAATGCTGGGACAAGTATGTTAGTTACGACGTATCATTATGTTCGGCTCCAACAGCAGCATAATCAGGTTAATCATAGCACGTGACATATTAGTAAATGTACACATGAAGTAATAGGGCCAACCTTGGGCTGAAGACCATTGTGGCAGATGTAATAGCAAGTATCTAATCGTAATATACTAATGGAAGATTCAGTTTGAAGTAGGAAAAGCCATACTGGCAGAGGTAGTGAGATAACATGAACTAAGAACATTGGTTTGGTGTATAACTACAGAAAGATAGTCCTGACTAACACAGTTGGACATGCTGATAAACTCGAAAAAAGCATGATCACTAAAAGGTATACAAAATCAGGACTCCGAGCTTCAGGGGATAATCATGAATTCGCTTTCTGGTTGTCACAGCTCGAAGAACTCTCTACATCTCCTGGTAATTCTCCACAACACTCTCAGTGACTTTGAAGTCAAAACTTTGAAAGAATGTGAGTCCCTCCAGACGCCACACCACTTCCTGCAGCATCCACAATATTTTACTTTTCTTTGTGATTTCGACTCTAGTTTGCACTCTTATACAATTGCTCCAGATCAATTACTTTTTATATTTCCCGCCTACTTATTCCCACTTCAAAAACATGTTGATGAAATTTCGTTGAGCTAAAATGTTTACTGTGTTTATCCCCACCTGCCTGACCTGTTGAGCATTTCCAGCATTATCCTTCCGAGAATTGAACCTTTATGCATCGGCAACGTCTCACAACATCAGTCTAAGGGATGATTTCCAGAATGAGCTGAAGATTTCTCCGGAAAAAAAACAGCAATCTGTGGAAAGGTGATGTGCTCTCTATCCTGGAATCGTCTGTTCTAAATCCATTGGAAGACATTTCACATTAATTCTGTCAGATCAATGCTGGTACTGATTCAATTCAGATTCCATCATTGATCAGACCAATGAGTTTTTTACACATGTCCTCCATCAATGCATCAGGATTTCAGCATTATTATGATTGTGGGTCAGCATTGTGTCCAAGGTCATAAGCATTCGCTGCATAAAATTTCTTCCTCACATTCTCCCTGTGGAACATTCCCAAACTGATGTAACTCTGCTCTACTACTTTTATGGTCCGTTAATGGAAACAACTTCACCTTATTTAACTTGTGTTAATCTACCATACACTACGGTTACCATTCTGTCAAATCTTCCCTCAATGCCGATTTCTACAACCTACCTTCATGACTAAACTCTATCATTCTCCAAACTATCCTGCTAAATCTCCTGGGTCCCCTTTCACGAACCCTGACATCCTTCCCAGTCTCTAGTTTGCACAGACCCAGATGGTCTGTGTTCCTGTGCGTGATGTCATCACACAGTGACAATGACACGGTGACATCACCCCATCCTGGACATTCCCTCAGATTTAAGGGTTTTCTCTGACACCAGAGTGCGGATAGCTTTCCAGTTGGAGGGTCCTCCTGAATTTTATCAGAATGTTTTTAAAAGCGGAAATTCTTTCATCACCAATTTCGTTTGTTAGCTTTCATCTCCAATGTCGTTCTTTTTGTGCTGTGATCTGTTCCATGTCTAATATTCCATGTCTCGGGGATTGTGATGGTTCCTTTCTGTTGGTTTGAATCTCTGTCCAGCATTGCTCTGTCTCACCTCTCCAGATCCTGATCACCACATTGCCATTGCCTCCCTTCCACTGTCTTTAATAACGAGTGTATTTTAGCTCAGTTAGGTATTTAACTTCTGCTTATGCCAACTGTATTTATCTGAGTTTTCCCCCACTGCCTATGTGATGCTAATTTACAGTTGTTATCTTCCCTCACTTTCACTATAGTGACAAATTCTCTTTCTCTGCACTACAATGCATTTATCCTATATTTCTGAGCTTAAAGTGAGGAAAAAATTTCACACTGTTTTTATTCACATTTGAAACATGAACTGTGTTTGTTTTTCTCCCTCCATAGATACTGTCAACTTTCTGAGAATATCCGGCACTTCCCTTTGGATGGCAGACTTACAGCAGCTGCAGAATTTCTCTACTATTTGATTACAGACGTTTTTCCCAGGACTGAATTTAACACAGACACCGCAATTCAGAGAGAGATGTATCGTGGTGAATATTGGTGACAAAGATGATCCCTGGCCTCCACTGCTGCTCCATTTACACTGAGTCACAGAGTCATTGATTACCATATAGAGCGAGTCTACCGATCCCATTTTGTCTGTGGGGGCTTTCTGCAAGAAGAAATCAACTCGTTCTGTTCCAGTATCATCTCCTTGGAACAGTTTCAGCAGTTAGAATTTCGGGAAGATCAGATTGAGCATTTAAGGTATGAGGGAAGATCATGTGCAGCAGGTAGGTTCTAACAATTATCAGGTTGAATGAGTAGATTATTGGGAGCTTGAGATGGAACAGGAATATTCGAAGGGACATCATATGGAACAGGTAGATTCCAGGGAAGAGCTGGTGGTGCAGGTGGATTTGAGGGAAGATCAGGTGGAGCAGGTAGATTTTTCAGAAAATCAGGCAGAGCAGGGAGATTCCAGAGAAGATCAGGGGAGAACGTGGATTTGAGCGAAGATCAGTTGGAGAAGCTAGATTCGATGGAAAATCAGGTGGAGGATGTCGATTCCAAAGAAGATCTGTGGGAGCAGGCAGATTCTAGGGAAGATCACGTGGAGCAGGTGAATTCTAGAGAATTCAGATGAATCAGGTAGATTCACGGAAAGATCAGATTAATCAGGTAGATTCCAGGAAAAATCAGATTGATCAGATAGATTACAGGGAAGATAAGGCGGAAAATCATGATGAGCAGGTAGTTTCCAGTGAAGGTCAATTCGCTGAATAGACATTGCCCATAAAATGCAAAGCAACATTGTTTCAGCAAGACATTAGATGCTCTGAAGCTGCTGTATGTATTCATATTTATAAATCTGTGTTCTTGTAATTTGGGATTCACTGCCCAACTACTCCATAAATTTAACACCAAAGTATCTGTTTGATTCTCTCTGTTCGGTTCTGATTCAGTTTGATTGCTGATTCTGAACATCCACATGGACAGTCGTCCTAATCCCAAAGAGCCACGTCCTACTCATAAATGCAGCATCTGATTCCAATCTGAAGAGTGATACAGGAACATTTCAGTGTCAGACGGAGCTGAGTCTTGAACCTGAACCAGGTGGGTGAATGTCCTGTGATCATTGACACCCAGCGATCGTTTAATGGAGCTTTAATATTTGACAATCCCAACATTAATTTGACATTCTGTGTCCCTATGTAACTGTGGGAGCGAGTGTGCGTATGTCAGTGCATGTGTGTGTTTGTGTGTGCATCTGTGTCTGTCCATGCATGCGTATCTGTGGGTTTGACCCCGTGTGTGTGTGTGCATCTGTGTGCGTATCTGGCTGTGTGCCTGCATGCATGTGGCTGTGTGTGTGCGTGTGATCGTGTGTATCTCTGTACGTATCTGTGTGTGTGACCGTGCGTGTGCACGCATGCTTGTCTGTCAGTCTGTCTGCCTGTTACGAGGGCCCGGCAATATTGAGTCAAGTCCTCGTTCACTTCAGGGCTTAGTATTAAATATTATTTCCTTCATCCTTGTTCACAATTCACAACAATCCAATGTGTTTGTGTCACCAAGTATTAGGCTGGTTTGCCGATTATTCTGAGGGCATGGGAGTAGGGAAGTGAAGAAGACTTGCTGCGTCTGGAGACTTAGTCTACAGGAGCAGCAAGTGATTAGCAAGGCAAAGGGCATGTTCATGTTCATTGGTTCATGGGATGTGAGTATCGCTGACTGGGCACAGCATTTATACCCCATTCCCATCAGCACTTGAGAAGGTGGCAGTGAGCTGCCTTAATTGAATCGTTGCACTCCAACAAACGCATATTTTTGGGAAAACAGAATTTGACAGAAATTTAGTTGCATCTTTGTGTGTTTCTGCTCCTAATTTAAAACTTAACCGTTTGGTTTATACTGAGTTAGGGACTGGAATCTCATAGATAGTCTCAGCTGGTTTATGTTTTCTATAATACACTGCAGAGTGAGTTTCTGTCTGAAATCTAATATACAGAGTAACAGCTACCAGGGAATAAGTTACAGATAGGAGTTTCGTCAAATGACATGACGTGGTTCACCAATGCTGGGGAGTGAGGGACAGACTGGAATCTAACTGAGGGGTTTAGAGTGTTTAGGCATGGAATCATAGGTACTCAGGAGTGAAATATGGGTTGGACTCGAATGGAGAGTTTTGGAGACAGGTGTTATGTATAGAATAACCGGTAAATGAAAATCAGTTAGATATCGGAATTTTATCAAGGGGTTTGAAGCATTTATTTATAGAATAATTGAAATGCAGGAGAGAGATCCAGGCTGGAATCTGGTTCCAGGGTAGTTTATGTATAGAATAACAAATGCCCAGGAGTGAGATACTGAATTTTAGAATTGATTGCAGAATTCGGTACATTACTATGTAAATCCCAGAGCTTCTTTAAGGTCACATTCTCGAAATAACTTTAAAAGATGTAAAATTTAACAGCCAACTAGGTTTGTTTAATATATCATTTCGGTTGCATGACACTGTAATCTTTTACATAAATTCTGTGTCTATTCATCGTGCTCCACAGTTACCTGATGAAGAAGCAGTGTTCCGAAAGCTAATGCTTCCAAATAACCTGTTGTACATTCAGTTGGCGCTGCGTAATTTTTAACCTTGTCCACCCCAGTCCAACACCAGCTCCCCAACATCAGAGTAGATTTAGAGAAGGGATTACACAGGAAGATCAATCAGATAGATAATTGACTGTATGGAAAAGTAACAGGGTAGTTTAGAATTCTGATAGGGCTGTTTCTCTCTCAAACAGATATTCTGTTTTCAATTGAATTGAATCTGAATTGAATTTATTTATTCAATTCTCAAGGCACATTGAAAACCTTTATCTGGAGAGAAATGCAGGCAGACCACAGAGTTGATTAGCATAGATAAGTAAATAATAGATTAACAGCGTCAAAAAAAAACACAGGGACAGGCGAATGCAACGAGCTTTGAGTCCATTCAGTATTCTAACAACAGGAGGGTAGAAACTATGTCAAAACCAGCTGGTGCGTGTGTTCAGGTTTCTGTACCTTCTCACTGATGGTAGAGATTGTAGAAAAATACTGCCAAGGTGGGATGGATCTTTGAGAATGCTGGCGGCCTTTCCTTGCCAGCGGGCCTGGTAGATGGATTCTATACATTGGAGATTAGCCTTTATGATTGTCTGGGCCGAATTCACCTCTGTCTGTAACCGTCTCCGATCTTGAATGGTACATTTGCCACAACAGGTAGTGACATATCCAGACAGAATGGTGCACCTATAAAAGTTGGCAAGCGTATTCAAGT
Organism: Hemiscyllium ocellatum; assembly: GCF_020745735.1. Classification (NCBI taxonomy): domain Eukaryota; kingdom Metazoa; phylum Chordata; class Chondrichthyes; order Orectolobiformes; family Hemiscylliidae; genus Hemiscyllium; species Hemiscyllium ocellatum. Next base: position 19,788,238 of record NC_083440.1, on the reverse strand, counting down.
CTCTCAGAGGAAATCAGAAGTAGGAGTCAGATCTTGAGCAGCAAAATGAATCTGTTAAACAGGTTTGTCAAGAATTAAAAGAGCAACTATTACTGGAGACTGTGCTATCGGGGCAAAGAGAAGACATTGAGCAGCACTATGCGTGAATGCATGATGGGATGTTGCTTTTCTGGTGCCAGGGTGAAGGACATCTCAAAACATTTGAGGCAGATTGTCAAAGGTGAGAGTTAAAAGTCGGAAGTTGTTGTGTACACTAGGAAGAATGACATCGCCAGGGCAAGTGTTAGGGCGTTGCAGAGTGAGTATAAAAGCTTGGGTAGAAGGTTAGAGAAACAGAACATCACTCGTAGTATTCTCTGGTTTACTTCCGGTCTCAAAATCAAGCGAGGGAAGAAGAGGGCAGATAAATCAAAGCCTGAAGAGGTGGTGCAATGTGCTGGCATTCCATTTCTTGGATCACCGGGATTTCTTCTGTGACTGAAAAAGCCTATTCAAAAAGAGTTTCACCTGAACTGGGAAGAGACCTATATCCTGGTGGGTTCTATTTCAAGAGGCTGTGAACCCATTGTTTTGTCGAGGGGGGAGTGGGCCTTTCCTGAGTAACAGTGCAAATGGACAAAATGATAAGGATGGTTCTGAATCAGAAAAGAGCAAGTTAATTAGAAAAGTTAGGCAATAGCAATTCAGAGGCAAAGTAACTGAAGAATTGAACTGCATGTATTTCTGAACAGATAAGTCTGATTAACTCAGGGTGTATATGGCAGCAAAGAAGTCGCCTGTCAGAACTATCACAGAAACGTAGCTAAACAAGGACAAGACAGGCTGCTCAATGTCCTGGGTTTTACATGCTAGAGAAAGGATAGAAACGTGAGGCAAGAGAAGAGGCGTGATAGCATTTTTGATTGAGGAAGAGAGGAGGGGATTAATATACAGAGTAATAGGTACCGGAAAGTGAGTTACAGATTAGAGAATATTCGAGAGGTATGGTGTGGTTCACAATTGATTAACTAGTAATGGGAAGTGAACTACAGACTGGAATATAATTGAGGAGTTCAGGGCGCTTAGACATGGAATCCCAGATACTCAATTACTACTGTACATAATGTAGCAATAACTGAAAAGGACCATTTTATGAAAATCTATGGTATGAAATGGGAAATAAGAAAGGTATGATCAACTTTATGGGATTGCACTACAGGACTCAGTAGTCAGAGGGAAGTCAAGAAGAAAAGATGTTGCTTCCTCAAATGTATGTAAGAATAATAACTTTGTAATAGAAGGGTAGTTTAATTTTCTAAATCTGGCGCCATTCAGAAAAGTGTGGTAAGGAGAGTTCAGAGCATGTTGCTCCTGTCAGAGTGAAAGGGAAGGCTGGTAAGATTAGGGAACAATGTATGATTAAAGGTATTGAAGTTCTAATCAAGAATTAAAAAGAATCATATGTTAGATACAGGGTCTAGATTCGATTGGTGTTGGAAATGCACAGCAGATGAGGTAGCATCTGCGGAGCAGGAAAATCGACGTTTCGGACAAAAGTCCTTCAGCAGGAATAGAGGCAGTGTGCTTGCAGAGTGAAGAGAAAAATGAAAGACGGGTGGGGTGGGACAACGTAGCATAGAGAACAAGAGGCGGATGCGGGTGTGGATGAAGATGGTAAGTCAGAGATGAGGGTGGAGTGGTTACGTGGAAAGGAAGGTGGTCACATAGGAAAGGTCATGAGGGCTGGAAGGTTGGAGATGGGGTGAGGTGGAGGAAGGGGAAATGAGGAAACTGGTGAAGTCCACATTGATGCCATGGGTTTGAAGTGTTCTGAGGCAGAAGATAAGACTTTCTTCCTCCAGGCGTCAGGTGATGAGGGAGCGACGTTGGAGGAGTCGCAGGACCTGGCATCTCCACCCTCCTCTCTGACTATCACTTCCATCCCCACCCCCACACCCGTCTCATTTATCTCTCCTCTCCGCAGGCACCCTGCCTCTATTCCTGATAAACCCCTTTTGCCTGAAACGTCGTTTTTTTTTGCTCCTCGGATGCTGCCTGTCCTGCTGTGCTTTTCCAGCACGACTCTAATCCCGAATCCGGTTTTCAGCACCTGCAGTCCTAACCTAAATGTTAGATACAGAAAATTGGGATCAACTGAATCTCTTGAGGGCTCTAAAGAGTATTTGCGCAATTTTAGGAAATAAGTCAGATAGGCAAAAACCGAAGTGATATAGCCCTGGAAGACAATTTTCAGGATCATCCAAAAAGATTCCACAATGACATTAAGAGCCAGACAATAACAGAGAGAGCAAGACCCCTTAAGGGTTAACATGATTATGTTTGTGTTGAACCTCAAGAGAAGAATATTTTGCGTCAGTTTTTATTGTTTAGAAGGGAATGGAGACAAGAGAACTCAGAGAAATGAATATTGATGTTTTGAAAACAGGGATTACATTACAGAAGAGAGCATGCTAAAGGTAGATAAATCTCCAAGACCTGATCAAATGTTTCCCAGGACAAGGTGGGATGGGAGGGAGGAAATTGTGGGGTCCTGGCAGAAATATTTGCATCATCTATAAACATGAGTGAATTACCAGAAGAATGGAGGTTTGGCTAATGTCGTGCCATTGTTTAAGAAGAGATAAAATAAGCCAGAAAACTATAAACCAGTGAGTCTGAACTCGGTGATTGATAAGTTGTTAGAGACGATTCTGAAAGATAGGATTGATATGCATTTTGAGGGGAATGGATTGAACAGGGATTGTCAGCATTGTTTTGTTCGAGGAAATTCATATCTCACAAATTTGATAGAGTTTTTTTTGAAGAAGTGGCCAAAAAGACTGATGTGGGTAGAGAGTTCAATATTGTTTACTTGGACTTCAGCTATGTCATTGACAAGTCCGGGCAACTCCAGACTATTGAATCTGACTTCAGTGGTGGGAAAGTTGCTGGAGAAGGTACTGAGGGATAAAATCTATTTGGAAAAGAATGGGCTAATCAGTGATAGGCAACATGGTTTTGTGCGGGGGAGATCGTGACTTACCAGTTTACTACAGTTCTTTGAGGAAGTGACCAAGTTGATAGATGAAGAATGGGCTGTGGATGTCATATACATGTACTTGAAATCGATTGATAAGGTTCCCCAAGGTAAACGAATGGAGAAAGTGAAGTCACATGTGTGCAGGGTGTTCTAGCTAGGTGAATCAAGAACTGGTTGAACAGCAAGAGACAAAGGTTAGTAGTTGAAGGGACTCGAAATAGAGAATGGTGATCAATGGTGTTCCACAGGGGTCAGTGCCAGTGCCACTGTTAGTGGGATACACATAAATAATTTGGAAGAGAGCACTGTTGGAATTATCAGCAAGTTTGCCCATGACACGAAGACTGGTGGAGTAGCAGAAAGCATCTGGGATTGTCAAAGAATGCTGGAGAATACAGATTGTAGAGTTGGACAGAAGAGTGGCAGATGACGTTCATCCAGGCAAATGCGAGGTGATGCATTTTGGGAAGTCTAATTGCAGAGTGAATTATACAGTGAACGGAAGACCCTTGGGAAAAGTTGATGAGCAGAGAGGTCTGGGAGTTCAGGTCCGTTTTACACTGATGGTTACTGCACAGGTGGATAGAGTGGTCAAAAGGCAATTGTTATGTTTGCATTCATCGACGGGGTATTGAGTATAAGAGCTGGCAGGTCATGTTAAAATTATACAATACTTTGTTTAGGCCACATTTAGAATACTGTGTACAGTTCTGGTTGCCAAAAGGATGTGGAAAATTTTTGAGAGGGTGCAGAGAACGTTTACGAGGATGTTGCCAGGTATGGAAGGTGCTAGGTATGAAGAGAGGTTGAGTAGGTTCGGTTTGTTTTAATTAGAAAAAAAGAGAGATCGAGGAGGGACCTGATTGAGGTTTGAAAAATCATGAAGGGTATAGACAGGGTGGATAGCGACAAGCTTTTTCCCAGTGTGAAGGATAAAATAACGAGAGATCACCCTTTCAAGGTGAGAGGTGGAAAGATTAAGGAAGCATGTACTTTGCACGGAGGGTGGTAGGTGCCTCGAACACGTTGCCAGCAGAGGTAGTAGAGGCAGGCACGGTAGATTCATTTAAGATGCGTCTGGACAGATGCATGAGTCTGTCGGGAGCAGTGGGATAGAGATGCTTAAGAATTGTGCGACAGGTTTAGACAGTATAATTGGATCAGCTCAGGCTTGGCGGTCCGAAGGGCCTGTTCCTCGGCTGTAAATTTTCTTTGTTCTTTGTTCTTTATTCGAGGCAGGTGGGACGTTTAGTTTTGGAAGATTGTTAGAGTAGACAGGTTGGCCCCAAGAGTCTGTCTCTGTGCTCTATGACTCTTTGACTCGATGACATTACAGTCGGCATTCAGGAGACAAGTTAGTCTCAGCAATGCTCCCATTGTCATCTACCCCAGGGTTTGGGAACAGGCATGGGGAGTATTGTGGATGGATATGGACACATAGGGTCTCTTATCTACAGTGGGTGTGTAGTGGAGGAACGACAGAATGGGAGGTTCAGGGGAGATGAAGATACACAGGGAGGGGCCATGGTAGGGGGAGGTGCTAATTTTGTGCGACTGCAAAATTTGCCAGAGTGGGGTGGGTAAAGTTGGCATGGGAGGCCTGCAGTTTCAGGATTGAAATACAGAAATAGGGAAGGAAAGAAACACAAAGAAAGTGAAACAAGAAGAAAGAAAGGAAGAAAGTGAGAAAGGCATTCACAAATTTGAAGAAGAAATAGGAGAGAAAATGACAAAAAGCAAGGCTGTCAGTAAGAACAAAAGAGATAGTGTGAGAGAGAGAAAGATTGAGAGAGATATGTGGAGCGTTAGACCGACGGAGAAGAGAGAGAAAAGAGGAAAGCTCAGAGAGAGATAAAGAGGAGTTAAGAAAAGACATAAAAAGAGTAAAGTGGTGATACTCTTCATTCAGGTTTGTCCCAGCTCATCGATGATCTCTCACACTCCCTCTTTCCCACTGGGAACAGACCCTGCTCCAGTGGCTTGCTTTAGGAGGGGCTGCTTTGGGAGGGAATGGGGGTGTATTAAATGATCAAACTGCAATTGAGATTCAAACACTCTCACACACAGAGACGGATAGACCCACACAGATACTGACTCCCTGCTCAGTGCACATGGCGAACAGGACAGTGGCTGCAAGAACCTGTTTGAAGTACCCCCAGGTCTGTAACTCATAGACACTCAGTCCACCCAAGTCCCAGCTCATCCAGTCAGCTCCCAACTCCCTCTCCCTGTGGTAAACTTTCCCCAGAGATAGAGCACAGACAGAGTCATTTCTGTGGGAGGGATGGAGGTGTTAGAGAAAGCAGCAGGTAAATATTTTTTGTCCAGACTGCCCACTGACTGGTCCTGATTAGCAATTTACTGTCTTGGAATGAAAGCTGCATGTATTGTCATCCTGTTCAAATTTCTTTTGTCTTTGGGTTTTCCGACTGATAAATATCAAAATCTAACTTGCCATTGCCGGGAATCAAACCCAGATTACCAATTCGGAAGGCAGCTATAGTCACCACGATATACCATCACTCTCCACTTTAACTTAACACAGTCCCCAAACACATTGCTTAAAGACCTTTATCATGACAAATGGAACAAATCTAATGTTCTCCCACTGAAGGTGATGTTAGGTCTGGTGTCAGAAACTAATATAAAGTGGCAGATTTGAAGTAACATCTTCAATCGGAGGGGGAGTTGGGTCATTGGAACGTGCGGGGAGAGAGAGAGAGAGAGAGAGAGAGATAGAGAGAGAGATACCAGGAGTCCCTCTGGTTGGGCTTGGATTCCCATCAGATGGTTTACGGAAAGGAAGGAATAAAACAAACAGAATGACACAAGGGATTGAATGGAAATGAAGAAAATTACTGTTAAAAATCAATTTGCAAACAAAAGACATGGAACTTTTATTACAGAACGTTATTTACTCGTTATAAATCAGCAGCTGATTCCTATTTGTTTTGTCGCGATGTGTGGAGCAATGACTTCAGTAAGGAAGAGTGGAGAGGACTCTATAGATGCATTTCCCGCTCTGGGCCTGTGGTGAACAATGATGCTTTCCTCCAGCTCATTTATTTATATATTCATGAAACCGACCGAGAACTGATTGCTTGGAATGAATGTATCTTTCTTGCATGTCTAAGTCCTCTTTCATTTTTGTTAATCAGTTTTCTACTAACTGTTGTTTTATGCTAACCACACTTTATACTGGTTTTACTCGTGCAGTCTCTTTCAATTTATTCCTCAGATAGTGTCATTCCTTGCCCATGAGAAAAGGAGTGTTATCATGTTGTTGCTCCTCCTTCATCTTTCAGCTGTTCCTCACGTGGACTTCTCGTTCCACATTCTGCAGCAACTCATGTTGGCTATCAGTCGCTTGGGTTTATTCACCAATTAATTATTTTTATTACTGGATATCTTACTGCATACTTTAAATGGTCTATGATTTCTTTTCTGCGTCACTAGATAAATGCCTGCATTGGTGCAGCAACTTAGGTTCCACAGTATATATGCGACTTCTTTAAAAAGATAATAATCAGCGTATTCCAAGAAAACACCAGAGCGAAAGAATACTAAAGCATACAGAAACCACAATAGGATTAAGCTGGTGTATATGGCAAACAGCAAAATCACAGAATTCTTTATGTTCTCTATCTTTGTGTCATCCTCTAATTTTCCCTGACCCCTCTGTCCCTTACGCATCTTCACACCCTCGAAGATGTGTCTGGCAGTCAGAATGTTGAGAAAGAGAATAAAAGTGAATGGTAACATTGGTGTTAAAAAAATGTTCAAAGAATTTAATACGGTCCCACCAGTCATTAGAATAACTCGACCTTGTTTTACATTATCATGGAGTATTTTTGATAAACTTATCAAGTTTACATCAGAAGTATTTGGGAATGTTCTTTAAAGAAAAGAAAATGCAAATTGTTGCTAGAATTCTGATTGCACTTTTCGCTGTACAATTCTTAGTTACATCTGATGATAACAAATGGCAACAAATCGATCAAAAGAAAAAGCAACAGTGAACCAGACAGAGCAATGAATGGTCAAGCAGACTAGGACATAGATAACATTATAAATAGGAGTAAGGTCCAGGAAACACTGTGGGTAGAAATAATATGGAAATCGGTGAGGTACAACGTCAGAAACAATGAATAGCAGATCACATGCTGCATGGCCACCAGATAACGATTGGTGCATGTAGAAAGACCACACTTCCACCGAGCTTTGATTACTATCACCACTAGACTGACTGTAAGTGATAGAGAAATGAATAAATAGACTTGAAATTACTGATCAAACATGTGCTGATGCCTGAGCCCAGACGTAAATAATGGCACAAAGATAGTTGTTGCCGCATGTCATATGAAGTTTAAAGGATCTGAATCACAGTAGCAATCCCTCACTAAATGAATCATTGCCATTTTTAATAGACAGAGGGAAGAACATGACCAGCAGATTACTCACAAAAATATGGTCATGTACTCAATGATTTCTTGGGATTGATAGCATTTGATTTCATCTGTTTCAAAAGTTACTCAGACTGTCTGGTGAGTCCCCAAAGACAACAACATCGAAACAATGACACCTCGAATCAGTAAAACAACGAATGGGAGACACCTTGCATAGACATTGATTGTGAAATTTATGGCTTTGGCTTTGGAGCATCCACAGCTCAGATTGCCCTCAGAGTTGTACTACAACCTGTATGAACGACAATACACGGTGTTGAATCACTCAACAGTGTCCAGGAATGAATGCAGTTCACAAAGTGGGCATACGAAATGATTGGGCATTAAGTCCCTCCCTCATAGTCAGTGGCCAAATCAATGTCCTGTACAGCCACAACATGCCCTCGCAACTCCGATACTCAATACTCTGTCCAATAAAGAAAAGCATGCCAAACGCCTTCTTCTCTATCCTATCTATTTGCGACTGCACTTTCAAGGCGTAATTAACCAGCACACCAAGGTCTCTTTGTTCAGCAACACTCCCTCGAAACTTACCATTAAGTGTATAAGTCCTGGTAAGGCTTGCTTTCCCAAAATGCAACACCTCACATTGATCTGAATTAAACGAAATAACAATCCCAAACAAATGCACATGGGAGCCCCTTCGTATTCACCAGTATGGTTCCAGGAACATCAAAGGATAACAGAAACAAAGGGCAACGTGGGAAACATCCCAATGAACGAAGTTGTTTGATCCTCTGTGTGAGAGCAGCTACCACTATACTCCAGATCTCAGTATTTGTCCGAATAAACTCCACACCACAGCACTGCCCAATATTTTACAAATGGCACAACTCTCTCGTCTTTTTGACAATCAAATAATTAAATATTATGCATCATAATTGGTATCTTGCACTCAACACCGCTACCAGTGCACTGTCCTCACAAATATCATGCCCCCACACAACCACTGTCTGAAATAAACAGAAAAGATGGTCAAACCTATCCGTGCTGACATTCACTTCTCACTCTGTAATGACTTGCTCAACTTGATCATTGCACTCATGTTGTATCTGGGCTCCCATTTGGAGCGAGCTGCCTGAGCAAGACCCACCAACACAATCCCTTCACATCAAGGAATGGGAAACGCCAGGTATCACTAACAGATTGTTTGTTACTAAACCCATCTGACCAATAGCAGGCTCTGAACTCCCACAGAGAGAGTGACGTCTTGCTAAACACTTTGTAGACCAGCCAGGGCCAGGCGCTCTGCCAAACCCCATCAGTGTGGCTTCAGGGCATACCCATTCTGCGCAGGATAGAGAAACAGGCAATTTTGCACATTACTGAGGAACCTTCAATTAAACAACTATTTCCTTTAAATTCAGTAAGTGAGGATACTGGCATGTGGCATCAGTATTTGCCTTGCCAAATGGAAATAAAATGATTAAGTGTCAGAGTGGAATAAGTCTGATTTAATGCAGAGATGGGTACAACCTAAGTTGCTTCAAGACTTACCAGGAATACCAACAACAGCAAGGATGGTGTGGAATATTTTGGTGAACATTTGTATTGGAAGATGCATTTTGTTGCTGGTGAAACAACCTCTTCCTGCTGCTGGCAATCTGTCGGAAAGGGAGAATTCTCTCAAAATTGGAGCTGACAGTTCCAGCGATTTTGTTTTTAATATAATGTATTGCATCTCCACTGAGATGTTGTGATTATATCCTCAACATTTTTATATCATTTTGAACAAACAAATTATGACAACAGGTTTATTTTAATGATGTGATATGAAGATGCCTCCACTGATATTGAGGAAAAAATCTCAATAGCTGTACATTCCAGCTTTGTTCGGATCAACAAAACCCACATGGTCACTGGCCACGTCATTTCTTTAGCCACTATCTCCAATTAGAGGCAAAAGGCTTCTGCGTCCTTCTCCTAAACTTAAGACAACGCTTGGTTATAGTTAAACAAAGCCTCACTAGCCCTTGGATGCAATTGGTTTGCACATCCTCACTATCTTCCTCACTAAGCCTGCCTTCTACCTCCACCTCCATTCTTTTAAACCAATTATCCTGTTGAAGTGACAGTTTCTCCCTTTCCTCTCTCACTTTTCCTTTTTTATTCTACCAAAATTATTCTGTCTTTTGCTTTTTGTTCTGCTTGGCCCTTCCTTTCCTTTTGTTTTTTTTTCCTTCTAGAGCGACTTGGACCTTTTTTCTTTTGTCTGCATTTAATCGTAATTTAAACTGTTACCACTCTTTTGTATGTTCAAGCTGCCCCAACTCCAAATGAGTTCCAGCCATTTCCAAAAATTCCGATGTTCAGTTATGACGCAGAGTTAAATATGTGCCAGTTGTGAGAGGTTTACTGCTCTAGGAGAATATACAGGCACATTGATCTGTGTAGTTGATGGCAACAGTCTTCTTTTTACGTGTTGGGTAGCTCTTCCTCTTGGTGTTGGTCCATCTTCTCAGCCTCTCAAGAAAACAGCTGCTTGTTGTGGACTGCTTCTGAGCAACAGTGAATGGACTGCAATCTCAATCCAAACCTTCATGGTGTATCACTTGGAGGGGATCTTGCAGATGGTGCCATTTATCTGATGCCCTTGTCCTTCACCGTGACAGAGATTACAGGTTTGTAAGGTGCTGTCTAAGGAGAATTCATTAATTATTGCAGTGATTCCTGTCGATGTCAGACGCTGCGGCAATTGGGTGTTTTTGTTGAAGGGAGTGAATTTCGAAGGTGGTGGATGGATGTAAAATAGGATGGTAATTTGACCTGTCAGATATCAGGCTTTTTGAGTGTTGGTCAGCCAGGCAAAGTTGGAGAATGTTTCATCAAATTCGTGACTTGTGCCTTGTTGGTACTGGATGTTTTCCACATCCATGTTTTGAGAATGGCTAATTCCAAGCAGTCGATTCGGGGTTGATTCCTGGCCATTGCAAGGTTCCAATTTTAAATTCACCTCCAAGAGGAGAGCAGAGGAAAGGCCAGTGGGTGTTATCTACATGGACTTAATAAGGCCTTTAGTCAGGTGCCGCATGGCAGACTAGTCATGAATGTTAGGTCACATGGCATACAGGGAGAGCGAGCTAATTGCATTCAGAATTGATTCAATGATAGCAAGCAGAGGGTAATTGTTGAAGGTCATTACTTGGACTGTTGGCCTGCGGCTAATAGTGAGCCATAGTGGTTAGTGCTTGGTCATTTTGGATTCGCATTTACATCAAAGATCTGGATGGAAATTTACGAGGCATGATTAGTACGTTCTGAGAAGATGTGTAGCTCAGGTTGAGGTTCTGAATGTAGGTTTACACGCTGAGCTGTAAGGATCATTTCCAGATATTTCGCCACCGACTAGGTAATGTTGATAATTCTTTCCTTCTATTTATATGTTTGGGTTATTTTTGTCGGTGATGTCATTTCGGGTGGTGATGTCATTTCCTGTGATGTTGTCATTTCCTGCCCTTTTTCTCACTGTGTGTTCGATGTGTTTGTTGATAGATTCTGGTTGAAATGCCATGCTTCGAGGAATTCTCCTGCGTGTCTCTGTTTGTCTTGTCCTCGGATGGATGTGTTGTCTCAAACGAAGTAGTATCCTTCCTCATCTATATGTAAGGATACTGGTGAGAGAGGGTAATGTCGTTTTGTGGTTAGTTGATGTTCATGTATCCTGGAGGCTAGTTTTCTTCCTCTTTTTCCAATGTAGTGTTTGTTTCAGTTCGTGCACGGTACTTTGTAAATAAAAATAGATTTGCTTTCTGCCTGAATGGGATCTTTCAAGCTAATTCGCTGCTGTTTTAGTGTATTGGTGGGTTGGACATTATTTTACAGCCATATAGATCCTGTTTTCTAGTGTCACTATGTTATAACCTCACATACTGTATATAGTCCTGCTATTTGCATTTTCTTTTGTATTCTTCATTGAATTAGGGTTGAATCCATGGCTTGATGGTAATGGTGGAATGGGAGATATAGAGTCAGAGAGTCTTACAGCACAGAAACAGACTCTTCGATTCAACTCATTCATGCTGTCCAGACATCCCAATCTGACCAAGTTGTTGATCAATTTGCTGTGCTGTTGGTTTTCTTGCAAATGCTTCCTCTCCATCCAGGGTGTCATCTTCAGTGGTGTGTAGCTTCCTGATGAAGTGCTGTTGTTGTGATCTTCCTCCAATTTATACTGTTTTATCTGTGCCAGTTTTAAGTTTGAAAAAGTAAAGAGGTCACACCTCTTTATTTCTTTGAATCTTTAAATCAAAGCAAACCTTTTTTGTTAATTGAAGATTCTTTAATTGTTATTAACTTCAATAATCAGAGTACACACTTAATTACACTGCTCAGTTTAGTAACTGCAGCAACCAGCTGATTATTGTTCAGTTAAATAACCGCAGTAAAGACCTGATTCATGTTCACAGCACATTGCAGTGCCAACACATTGCAAATGGCTTTGGAAAGGCCTGAGTTCAAATATTCTACTGTTGCATCTCAATATCGCACGCAGAAAGTGTGATTCATTCATGGACTCTTAATTCTGTTCAGAGAGCTTCTAAAATGGATCCAGGCAGTTATACAGCCATTTCATCGTGTTAAGAACACAGAACATCACAGGGACAAGCCCTTCGTCCCTCCAAGCCTGCGCCAATCCAGATCCTATATCTGAACCTGTCGCCTATTTTCTCAGGATCTGTATCCGTCTGCTCCCTGCCCATTCATGTATCTGTCTCAATCCCTTTTAAGTCACACTATTGTGCCCTCCTCTACCACCTCCATTGCATCCACCACCCCTTGCATAGCTTTCCAAGCATAGCTTCATTTACCCTTTACTTCTCACGTTGAACTCATGACCCCTACAAGTTGAGTCTCCCACTCTGGGGAAAGCTTATTCTATCCGCCCTGTTTATAACCACTCATGATGTTGTAGACCTCAATCGAGTCTCCCGTTAAGCTCCATCTTTCCAATGAAAATAATCCGAATCGACTCAACCTCTCCTCACAGCTAGTGCCCTGCATACTTAGATTTACTTACAATGTGGAATATGCCCTTCGGCCCAGCAGTCCACACCGACCCTCCGCAGAGCAACCCACCTAGACCCATTCCCCTACATTCACACCATCACCTAACACTACGGGCAATTTAACATGTGCTGAAAATGTGTTGCTGGTTAAAGCACAGCAGGTTAGGCAGCATCTCAGGAATAGGAAATGCGACGTTTCGAGCATAAGCCCTTCATCGGGCAATTTAACATGGCCAATTCACCTTGCCTGCACATTTTTGGACTGTCGGAGGAAACCCGAGCACCCGGAGGAAACCCACACAGACACGGGGAGAATATGCAAACTCCACACAGACAGTTGCCTGAAGTGGGAATTGAACCACGGTCTCTGGCGCTGTGAGGCAGCATTGCTAAATACTGTGCCACCGTGCCACCCACAAAGGGAAAGAGACCAGCAGCAGGTCATTGTATACATTAGAACAAACAACATAGAGCAAGAAATGGACAACATACCAGGCAAAATCCTGGTGAACCTCCTCTGCACCCTGACTAAAGTATCTACACCCTTTTGATAATGTGGCCACCAGCACAGAGCCCAACAAGCATTTCAGGAAGGTTGGCAAGCTGCTTTAAGCAGGTGCAAAATGAATATTTCAGGAGAGATGGTGCCAGACGAACAACTTAGTTTTTACCAAAACTGACTTTATTTACAAGATTGCTGAATGAAAGACAAACAAGAGATAACACAATATCAAATAACTTAACCCCTCTGAAAACCCAACAGATCATCCCAAATTAATGATGCTGTTTCCAATAATTGCATGAACCCCCATAAACACCCATTCGTACAAAAGGGAAAATCAAACGCAGGGTCTTACATGAGAGAAGTCAGCGAGAGAGGACCAGCCCTGGCCTACTTCTTTGGGTCCAGCAGATTCAAACCACTACTGCTAAAACCTAAACCAAACTAGCGTGAAGATGAGCTGGGGGAACTGGCCAAACCCCTTTCATTGGACAAGGGTTTTATTTTCGAAAACCTGAAAGCCTGCTGCCTGAGGGAGTATCTGTTAACGAAAATCAAACTGGTCCTAATACATCTCAACCTCAGACATTTCGGAGGCTGTGTCTTTTCCGACCTTTCTGAGAAAAAGCACCAAGGACTGCATCACTTTGTAAAAGGAGCAGCTTTGTCACAATAGATATTCCTTGACTATCTTGGAGAGGATTCAGAACAGTCACAAATGGGAAAGAGACCAGCAGCAGGTCATTGTATAATTAGAACATCAACAAATGGCAAGAAAATGACAAGCTTTTGGGGAGAGAATATAGGAAATTAGGCAGGAATTCAAAACGTAGGTTCGCCATGGTGGAAATACCTGGATTACTCCCAGTGCAGGATAGTGCAGATGAATGTATGGCTGAGGAGCAGGTGTAGGGGAGAAAGCTTCACATTTTTGGCTCATTGGTATACCACTGGGGTAAACGTGTCCTGTATAATTGATTGATTGATTGATTGTCACATGTACCAAGGTGCAGTGAAAAGCTTTGTTTACGAAAATTACAAGTAGACCATAGTAACAAAGGTTGTACAGATAAACAAATTTAGACAAAGAAGAAAGTGAGGACTGCAGATGTTAGAGATCACGGTCGAGAGGATGGTGCTGGAAATGCTCAGCAGGCCAGGTAGCATCCGAGGAGTAGTAGAATTGATATTTCGGGCATAAGGTCTTCATCAGGAATGAGGCTTGTGGGTCAGGGCTGATAAGTAAATGCAAGGGGGAATTGGGGGGAAGTAGCTGGGAACACAGGTGGATGAAGGTGAGGGAGAAGATTATAGGTCAGAGGGGGCAATGTTGGTCATGTCTAGTGGGCAGTACTGAGTTGGAGTTTTGGCACTGGGATAATGTGGGGAGAGGGGAAATGCGGAAGCGATTGAAGTCCACATTTATCCAGTGTGGTTGCAGTGTCTCAAGGCAGACTATGAGGTGCTCCTCCTCTAGGTTGTGGGTGGTAATGGCTTGGCGACGGAGGAGGCCCAGAACCTGCATGTCCTTGACGGAGTGGGAAGGGGAATTGAAATGTTCACCCACGGGGCGGTGGGGCTGGTGGGTGCTGGTGTCCCAGAGATGTTCTCTGAAACGTTCCACAAGAACGTGTCCTGTCTCCGTGATGACAACTCAGACAAAGTCTCAAAGGTTGCATTGCACAGGGCGCACATTAGATGAGATCAGCGTTTGCAAGGTCAGCATCGTTTGAGGATAGAGTGTCCATTCATAAATCTAATAATCACCTGGAAGAAGCTGTACCTGAATCCGCTCGTGTGTGTGTTCAGGCTTATGGATCTTCTGTCTGATGGAACAGATTGTAGCAGTTTATTATCGCGGTGCAATGGGTCTTTGATGATGTTGGCAACCTTTCCATGGCAGCAAGCCATGTAAACCGAGTACATGATTGGAAAGGTAGCTTCTGCTATGTACACGAACTTCTGTAGTTTGTTTCACTCTGGCCAGAGCAGTTACCATACCGGGCCTTGACGCACCTGGACATCAGACATTCAATGGTATATCTGTAGAAGTTGGTAGGTATCCTTATGGACATGCCAGGTTCCCTGGCCCTCCCGAGGAATGGTGGATCTGTGCTTTTTGGATCGTCGCATTCACATGGAAGTCCAGGACTGATCGCTGTCACTCCCAAAAACTTCACTCTCTCCAATCTCTCAATCTCAGTTCCAGGGATGTAGATCAGAGCATTTTCTTCTACATTCTTTCTGAAGTCTATGATTGGTTCTTTAGTTTTGCCGACATTGAGAGAGAGGCTGTTGTCATTGCACCACATTACCAAGCCCTCCCTCTCTCTTCGCTTTAGGAAGTACAGGTTGCACCTGAAGGAGAAGGGGTCCAATATATTGCAGGGAGATTTGCTCGAGCTGCTCGGGAGGATTTAAACTCATAAGGGCTTTGGATGAAACCCAGCGAGTTAGTAAAGAAAGAGATCAGTTTGAGACTGGTGCAATTGGAAAAAAGGAGCAGGTCAAACAGTCAGTGCAGGCAGGAACAACGCAGAGAATGAGATTGGACTGATAAATTAAACTTAATTTACTTCAATGCAAGACGCTTAACAGGTAAAACAGATTAATCCAGGGCATGGTTAGGAACATGTGACTGGGATATAATAGCAATTACAGAGATGGCTCAGTAATTGATAGGAAAGGCAGCTTCATGTTTCATAATACAAATGCTCGGGAAATATAGAAAGGGAGGCAAAAAAGGAGTGGTGCTTGTGTCATTTTTAATTGGGAATAACATTACCAATGTGCATAGAAAATGTATTCCTAGGAGTGTGCCTAGGAAAGTTATTTGAACTGGAACAGAGAAATAAGAAAAAGATAATCACCTTATTAGGATTATATTATGGACCCCTCAGAGTCAGCAGGAAATTGAGTCTCAAAGGGTTCAGGAAGTCTTAGCTATCAGTTAGACTAACAGAATGGTAATGGTAGGAGATTTTAACTTTCCAAACATAGACTGTGACTGTTATTGTGTCAAGGGCGTGAATGGAGAGGAATTTGTTCATTGTGAACAATAAACGTTTCTGATTCAGTGTGTCAATACACCTACATTGTGCAACAGCATACTTATGTTTTGGAAATAAGGCAGGGCAGGTGACCGAGGTGTCAGTGGGGGAGCATTTCTGCGTCAGCGATCATAATTTTCTTAGATTCAAAATAATAATGGAAAAGCATTGACTGGAAGTAAAAGTTGAAGTTCTAAATTCGAGGAAGGCCGATTTTAATGGGGAAAGTTAAGAACGTTCAAGAAATGAATGGGTCGGATATTTGTATGTAAGGTGGTGGCTGGAAAATGAGCAAACTTCAAAAATGAGATGACGAGAGTCCAGAGACAGTATGTTCCTGTTTGTGCTTTAAGACAAGGCTGGTAAGTGTAGAGAATGCCCCACTAGTCACACTCTGTAACCTAGTAATTCCAAATAAACCCACTGCAACATAACATGGTCTTGTGTGATTTTTAACACTGTTAAACAGGAAAGCCACATCCCTGTGTTGAGGAGAACAGTTCTCAGAGACACATTTAACAACCAGAATATCGTTACCAAATGGTCATAATCAATATTATGACAACTCTAACATGAGATCGTAGTATGGATGGGATGGGTATCAATAATACCCATTTTGCTGTGTTTGTTATTAACCGAATGTGATTCACACATTCCAATAAACTTTTAAAAAGTCTGATCGGTCACAACTGGGGTTCAAATTACTGTCGTCATCCATTTATTCATATTCTTGAAAAACAATTGGAGTGCTCTGTGAAAATCCCCTGGGCACTGCCAGCAGCTATAAAACTTTGGTAAATATTGCATCATTTATTAATACGGAGAGGGATTGCTTGAACAAAAATATTCTCGAGAAAATGCATCTTCCAGTTCAGAAGGCGCAGAAAATATTTTACACAGTCCTTCCAATTCCAACAATTCCTGGTGAGTGCATTGTGTCATTGAATGTGTGCAAATCAGTCTTGAGGATTCCCTATGGTTTCACGTTGCAATTGAAAGCGATACATGTGCAATTTGGGGCCACTCTCAAACATGGGTAGATGATCGATGGTCAAGTCTCAGATTACAGATTACCGTGCAGAATCCCCATCATTGCAGACCCGGAAGAATTTGCTTGAGAAATTGAAATTTCCATTTTGTAATTCAGTTTGTCACACGACGTTCTAGAAATATGCAATTCAATCGGAGACTGTAGAGAGTTTCGATGAAATTAAGTAAAATACACACTTTCGTTTTCTCGTGTGAACAACCGTTAGGTATCTCTATTTATCTGAAGGTAATAGTTAACTTATAGGTATTTCTGGCACCACACATGTTTTTCACTTTTAAAAAACGTGTTTATATACTGGTTCGAGGCTGAATGGTTTTGTGCACAATAAACGTTTGATGTTATTTTCTGATTGATGCAACCTAGGAATCTGGAATCTGAGTTTAAGGAACACACCATAAATTGAGAAACTTTTTTTTACTACACTTTTAACTGTGATTAATTTTTTTTATCTCTTGGAACACCCTGAACTGGGTGTATATGTCGATCTGTGCTCATGAGAAGTGACCCAGAGAATTAGTCAATTCGACTACCATGATTTGAAAAGTTCCTGTTCATCCTGTTGGGATAAAGGAAGTCCTGAAGAGTTTACTAAAAGCTGAGTAGATTGATTCTCAGCTGTATGTTAGATTCCCGAAGAAACTACTGCAGTTCCGCTCTAAGAGTGGAAATCACAACTGACATAACCAAGTGTAAAATTCAGATTTTTTGGTGTCAGTGTTATACGAGAGGTGTTTTTTTTAACTGCATCAGTGGTGGCGATCTGCATACATTATATGTTTTTTTCCCCAATTTATCGGGTGTTTTCAAATTAATGAGGTTATAGATTTACTGTGTGCTCAATGTGTTTGAGTCTCTGTTATGAGTGCAAAGTTTGCATTGTTCTGTTTTCTCATCATTTGTTTGGTACTGAACGGCTGTGTTGGTGTTGAACTAAAATTTGCAGCATTGTGTGTTTATGAGTTATCAAGAGGTCATGTTGTTCAAAACCAAAACAAATATCGTTCAGATCCATCACGTTCTATTCAGGTCCCGCTTCTGGCTCGTACTGCAGTTAATCCAGCTCATATCAGATAGAAGAAATGTTGTTAAACTCATACTCTAACTTCTGAGTAACTGATTAACTGATGACACACCACCCTCCAGCCGTCCAGGTCCAGTACATAGCCCAGCCTTTGACCAGGCACCTTCTCCAGGAATCAATTCCATATTTACTCTTTCCCAACCGACTCCTCCCTTACCCTGGATGTAATCCTACCTGAAACAAACCGCCCCCATTCCTGCAAAACCTGTAACTCTGCTATCCCGTAAAGCAGTGGATAGATTACAGCTGCAATGTTGTGCACAGTTGTGGTCACCACTTAACAGGAAGAGTAGAATTTCACTGGGATGAACACAGAGTAGACTTACAACCAAATTACCAGCATTTGGAAATTAGAGCAGCATTGAGGAAATATTGGATCGGGCCAGACTTGTTTTCTGGAGAGCAGAGGAGAATGACCGTTGATCTAATTAAGGTGGACAAGCTTAGGAGGGTTTTGATTCAGACCTGTTTCCACTAATGGATAGAGCATTTATCACGGGACACACATTGAGGCTAACTCCTGAAGGATCATACAGTTCATGAAGGCTAACCCTGCCATCCAGACAGTCGTGGTGTGACTGGACCTCATTTCCCAATTTGGGTCGTGACGTGTCAATTCTCAATATATTTAAATACAACCAGGACCTTGCATTGAAGTGTATAAACCAAGAAGACTGTGTACCAGGGATTGAACATTGGAATGAGAGTAGGGAGCTAGTTCAATTTCCTCTGAGCTAACATCAAGAACTGCAAATGCTGAAAACCAGAGTCCAGATTTAATTGGTGCAGGAAAAGCACAGCAGGTGAGGCAGCATCCAAGGAGCAGGAAAATCGGCGTTTCAGTCAAAAGCCCATCATCAAGAATAAAATGCAGCACCTATCCTTTGTTTGCAATTATCAGTTCTTGGCTGCGGACAAAAACAGAATTAATCATTTGAGTCGAGTCACCCTTCTTCAGAAGAACATTTCTCTGTGCAGAGTGATGCCAGTCTCCAAACATTAACTCTATTTTTCTCTTCACCGATGCTGCCATACCCGTTGAGTTTCTCAAAGTATTTTTGCATCTGTTCCACTTTTCCAGGATAAACAGCTATTAGATTTAGGATTGCAATGTTCAAACTCCTAACAAGCCTCACAGAAGCACTTCCTGGAATCTTAGAAGCTGACCACACAGAAGAGGTCATCCGTTCCATTAGGCCTATGCTAACAAAGCTACACTGAAGCTGTAGTCCTTGTTTCCATAACCAGGTTAATCGCCTCGAATGTCATGACACTTCGAGTCCTCATCCAAATAGTCCTGAAAGGTTGGGAGATATATTGCCTCAGCTACCACCCCATACAGTGCATTCCAAATCCCCAACCCTCTCTGGGCGAAAGCCTTTTCCGCAAATCCCCTCTGTCTTTTATTTGAAAACCGTGCTCCCTTGACTTCTCTGCACAGATCGAATAAAACATAAAAGAGTGCACACACCTGAAATGATTTCGGGTTGCAGATGTCTTTTTGAGATCTACCATTGAAAACTTCTCAATTGTAGAGAACATCTATTGCTCTGTCGGCAGACTCATATAATGTTTTATCAGTAATTTCCAATTCCAGTCTTACCTTCTGTCTCCTACAGTTAATTTCCTAGTGGTTTTGATTCTCACGCGAGGGAAATGTGGACTCTCTAAATGTACAACGCGCTGCCTATTGGCTATGGCAATGTCGGATCTACTGTTCATTTTCATAAACATCATACTATGGCGATTTAATATGTATTACTTCAAAACGTCTCTCCTGGGAATCACCCCTGTGTGCAGTATTATCTTTGTCCTGGCTCGTGCAGCCACAGACTGTTCTGTCTGGTTCACTGTTCTTTTCTCCTTTGATCTTTTTGTGGCCATTTGCTGTCTGAAAATGAAGAGAACATTTTGGACAGAGAAAACCTTGGCTGTGGCTCTAACGACAATTGGCATTCTGCTCTGTTCAAAATGTATTCCTTTTTATTTTGTGTTTGAACCAAAGAAGATAATTAACAACATTCCACGGTTGTGCCGAATACCATCAAGCTATTATAGAGACCCCAAGTGGCTGGGATTTAAGTGGTTTGATAACGTTTTAACCCCTTTCATCCCATTTGTGTTAATTCTTTTGATGAACACTCTGACGGTGAGGCGTGTTTTGGTGGCCAAACGACTCCGCAAGACTCTGAGGAGTCTTAGCACGAGAGAGAATCAGAGAGACACAGAAATGGACAGCCGAAAAAAGTCGATAATTTCCCTCTTCACCATATCCATCAGTTTTATACTTCTGTGGTTAGTGTATGGTATAACCTTCTTATCCCAAGGCTTTAATGGAACAAAAGACTATTTTGGGGAGGGACGTATTTTACCATATGTCGGGGATATGCTCAAGGATTTCAGCTGTAGCACAAACACATTATTTTATGCACTGACTATGTCCAAGTTGAGAGAGAAGGTGAGGAATGCGGTGCAACAACTGGTCAAGTAAATTCTTCACTTCAGGATGCCAGCAAAACAACTGGTAGGTCCAAATGTGGTCGCAGCATTCCCAGGAGTTAAGCATGTCTGGCGAGGATACCATGAGGGCAAAGGAAGGACTGCAGATGCTGTAGGTCAGAGTTGAGAGTGTCGTGCTGGAAAAGCACAGCAGGTCAGCCGGTATCCGAAGAGCAGGAGAATCAATGTTTTGAACAAAGCTCTTCATCAGAAATTGAGGGCTGATGCCCGGAAGGCCGAATGTCCTGCTTCAAGGATGCCACCTGACCTGCTGTGTTTTTCCAGCATCACACTCAGGATCTCATCGGTACATACGCATCGATCTGAGTATAACACCCAGCAGGGCATGGGGAGGGGTCAGAGACAGTGAACAGCAGGAGGCCATCCAGTTCAACGAGCTTGGGGTGGCGCAAAATCAGGGGGTATTGCAGAAAGACAGAATGAGAAAAAGAGAAAGACAGATAGAGAGAGAGGAAAACAGGGAGAAAGAAAGAGAGAGAGACAGACAAAATGCGAAAGACAGAGACAGAGACAGAGAGGAAGACAAAGAGAGAGAGAGACAGAGACGGAAAGAGACAGAGAGAGAGAAAAAAAAACAGGCAGAAAGGTTGATGGAGAGAAGCAGACAAACTGATACAGGAAAGACAAGATCAGCGAGAAAGAAACACAGACAGACACAGAGAGGGAAATAGAAAGGGAAGGGGGAAACGTGAGTCAAAGTCAAAGGTGAGAGCAGGAGGGACATAGAGAGAGTATCGAGATGAAACTCACGATTCGAGCTCGTTCAAGCTCCCTCTCCACATGTTCTCTCTCCGTCTCTCACACTGTGTGTGTGTGTGTGTGTGTGTGTGTGTGTGTGTGTGTGTGTGTGTGTGTGTGTGTGTGTGTGTGTGTGTGTGTGTCATGAGGGACACAGCCTGCTTTGGAGAAGCTTGACGGATGCCGATTCAAACAGAACACACTCCCACTCACACACAGACAGGTAGACAGAGCGAGAGAGATAGTGACTCACAAATACTTAATCTTTGTCACTCCACATGGCAAGAGGCTAATGGCTTCCTGAGCCAGGTTTAAATACCCTAGGACTGTGAGTCAAACCCCATCTCCTTCCAAGTCCCAGCTCATCCAGTCATCTCCTGGCTCACAATACCTGACATACAACTCCCACAGGTATGGGAACAAACCATCCATGTACTTTGTAGGACTATGAAGAAGTCTGAGAGAATGCAGCAGGACAATGGTTGACGCAAGGGCTATCCCAGTCTGATCCAATCCTTCCCTTAAAACATCCCACTGGGGTACAGCCTGGGAACGGAAACACACAACTCTACACACACACACACACACACACACACACGCACACACACACACACACACCCTCAGATAGTTATACAGGTGCAAGTTCAAACCCTGCACAGCCCCGGAGACACACTCACAACAGAAACTAACACCAGTTCATTTCACAAACTGATGCATGACGTTTGCACAACTAACACAGATTAATTGCACAAATTGATACAATTGGTTGCCCGAGTGAGAAGAGGCTTGTCTCCCAAATTAAGACAAGGGTTTTGTACACATTGATAGAACTGTGTGCAAGTTTGTTGCACATATTTATACAAAATGTTTGTACAAGGTAACACTTTTTGTGCAAATTAATGCAACGTTCTTTGACCAAATTAACACAAATTTATTCCACAGATTAACACAGGACTTTTACACAAAGTAATGAGACTACAATGAACCTGTGCAGTGTGGAAGCTTGCTGATTTTGAATGTTATCTGAATGAGGATACATCTTCCACTAATAAACAAAACGTTTTTACACTTTGACATCGAAAGGATTACACAGAGGGACGGGAAGGACTGCTCGACTGGAGCGGACAAGTCGATAGGAAAATGCATCAGAATTCAGTTACAGGAAGAACAGCTGACCATCTGACGACATCTAACAGCACGGCACTCTGTCTCTGTCACCATCAAATCATGAGTGCCACTTGGGAATATTGTCAGAACTATCCAAATACCCAAAATGACCACAGAAACCAAGCAAATGATGAACATTCGACATTGAGCAACTTCATAGCCCTATAGCAATGCCATAATAATCCCAGGGTTCCCCTGACTACCTTCCCTCACTGGTCAGTGTTACAATTCAGGGTCTGACCTTAACAACAATGTGGCTATTAATTAGGGATTAGCTTTCTCTGTATTACAGATGAGCTGCAGTGGCTTAGAAAATAGAGCAAACTTTTATGTTACAGTTTAAACAAAATTGTTAATTTTTTACATAGTCTCAGAGAGATGAAACAATCGACAGCATGCACACACATTTATGTGCATGCATACTTATATACACATCTCTATTTCCATTTTCTTTGGATTTATTTGGAATGCGTACAATTCAGAAAAAAATAAAATGAACATCATCAAGTGCTGCAAGAAATACATCTCTGCAGGGGCTTGTGCAGACCACCAGAGGGTGACAACGTATGCCATTAAACATAAGGAGTTTATCTCTCCAGGCCAATCTGGTTCTAATTCGGAGGCAATCCTCCCTCATTCCAGAATCCCCAACAAGTCATCCTGCCCCTTACCTTCTTCCCTGTTTGAGCAAACGAGCCTTCCATCAAAGAAGGCACCAAACCAATCCATTGACTTTCCCGATTTGATATCCTGTCGCCACCCTGTTTCCCGGGCATGAGGAAGGTCAGTGAGGGCCATGGCTACCCCTCACCTGAAATGGTCAACTATGGAGTGAAGCACACATCTTCCTGTCTAATGTTCTTGTGCAGTTGGCTGAGGGAACCAAGTGCAACATCTCAAAGTTTGCAGATGATTGGCAGGGTGAGCTGTGATGAGGATGCCAAGATCTTCCAACATGCTTTGGCAGGTTGGATGAGTGGGCAAACCAATGGCAGATGCAGCATAATGTTGAGAAATGAGAAGTTTATTCACTTTGGAAGCAAAAACAAGAAATGGAAAGGGTGCAAATTGGGTGAGGGAAGTGTGCAGCGGAACTTGCGTGTCCTTGTGCACCAGTTGCTGAAGGTCAGCATTGATGTGCAGCAGGCAGTAAAGAAGGAAAATAGGATGCTGGCCTTCATTGTGAGAAGTTTCGAGTACAGGAGGAGTAATGTGTTGTTGCAGTTATACAGGGCATTGGTGCGACAGCGAGCACTAAAATGTTGTGAGCAGTTTTGTTCTCCATTTCTGAAGAAGGAAGCTTGGGTTCTCGAGGGAGTGCATTGACAGTTTGCCCAGACTCATTCCGGGAATGACGGGACTGGTGTGTGAGGAGAGATTGACTCAGTTGGGATTGTTTTCACTGGAGTTCAGGGGAATGAGGGGATGGGCGTCTGTGGTTTCGGGGTGGACCATTTAGGACGGAACTGGGGATGACATTTCTTCAACCAAAGAGTGGTGAACCTGTGCAATTCGTTACCACAGGAAGTAGTTGATGCAAAAACGTTGAATGCATTCAAAAGCCGGCAAGATATAACACTTCTATCGAATTGGAACAAAGATTACTGCGAGACAGGACGAGGAAGCTGAGTTGGTCAATCAGACATGATCATGATAATTGAAGGAGCAGGTTCAAATGTCGAATGGCCTCCTCCTGCTCCTATCTTCTTTGTTTCTACGTTTTGACTACTTTCTGACTGCTGCCATATTTTTTTTTACCATTCAGTTTGTTGGGTTTTGCTGAGTGCAATTGGCTGCCTTATTTATCAATTAACTGGATCTACTCTTGTTCGAATTTAATTACACTGTTATGGAATATGTGAGGCATCTGGAGGACACATTGTGGATGTGCTTTCTTCTTGAACATTTTCCATTGCGCTGTCTGTCAAACACAGTTCTCAGCCCTCCAGTGAGATTTGTAGATGATTGACCTCTGTGTAACAACTAACATCGGTGCAATTTCTTTCAGGAGTCTGGGCATAGCTGGAGTGCCTCCTTTTCTACCCCATTGAGGATGGTAGATTAGCTCTTTGCATTTAATATGTTTGTACAAAATAGCATGTAAAAACAAATGTATGTGCATTTGGATTGGCAATGCTAAACTGTCCACAGTATTCAGATATGTACAGGTGGGTTAACTGGGGTAAATGGAAGCTATTGGGATAGGGTAAGGATTGATGCTCTTTGAAAAGTTAGTGGAGGACAAAGGGGCTGAATCCCTGCATCTGTAAATGGTGACTCACTGGTTCGTACTGATGCCTCACTGTGACAGGTTTTGGGTTGAGTTTCATCCAGATGGCTTGCTTCCATTTGGTCGGGATTCTTTTCTATGATTCATTTAGAAATGGCACGACTTAATTTCTGAGGCAAGCTGAGTGATGTTTCCTGGTGTGCACAATCTAATTGTCCAAACTAAAGAGGGTTTCTGAAATGTCGAAAGCAAATGCGGTTCATTTTGAATTCCCTACATATGTTTTGTGTTTGGATGCAAGGACACATCCCTTCTCTCCCAAACCTTTCCTATTCATGTGCACACAGAAGTGTCTTTTAAATATTGTAACTGTGTCCTCATCCACAACTTCATCCGGAAGTTCATTCCAGACCCAAACCAGCGTGGTGAGATTTATGAAATTGGAGTGGATCTGCTTCGAGGATTGAAGTTGCTAGGAGATTGGAAAGAGGGGTTCAAAACGATCGCTCTTTCTTCACTTCTCTGAAAGCTATGGCTTGGTGTTGTGACCATTTCTAAAGCTGACCCTTTTTGAAGAGTTGATGCAAAGGTTATGTATGAACTCTCTGTTAGAATAAACATCAATACAGATATGGGAGGCAGGCAACATAAGACCACCCTCACTTTACCCTCCAATGGTTGCAATCCAGTCCTGTCTACTCTGTAGCCCAAGCAGGCCATTTGGGGTGCCTTCAAGGAGTCCACCCACCTGGGAGAAAAATCTAAGGACAATGTCCAAACTCTTCATCTGCTACGTATTGTTCTTCCTTGTTATTAGCATATCATTCAGATAATAGGCAATTTGGGACAGACATTGTAAAATGTTTTCCATAATCTGCTGAAATATAGCAAAGGCTGACATTACTGCAATTGTCAACCTGACGTACTTAAAGGAATCCTTCTGGTTTTCAAATGCAGCATACTCTGGGAATCCTCATATAACCTCAATTGCAAGTGCACATAGCTCATTTCCAGTTTTGTGAAAAACAGCCGCCCAGATGGCTTTGTGTTTCTGCCCTCCGTGTCAGGGACTGGGTGTTTATCCTGCTGCAAAAAAAAAACGGTTTACTGTTTGTTTAAAGTCCCCACAAACCGATTTATCAGAGTTAAGAATTGGTGTGACTGGTGCTTCACATTCCACAAACTGGACTGGCATGATGATTCCTTCACTTTCCAGCTTTCTGATTTCTGCCTCTACTTTTAGGAATAAGGCAAATGGCACTGGGTGGGCCTGTTAGAATTGTGGAATTCGTTCCTGGTTAATATGCAGGGTGGCCTGAGTATCTTTGGTCGTCCCTCGACCTTCCTGAAAAACACCCTGTTATTTAATGAGGAATTCACTCAGGCAGTCATTTTTAATCAACAAGTTTTGAGTGAATCAAGGTGACTCTTTCCCAATCAATATCGCAACATCACACCTTTTACTACAATCGGTTGTACCTGAAGCAGTTGCTGCTCGTAAAAGATTGGAACATTACCTTAATCTGTAAAGGCTCCCCCGGTAGAGGTCCTCAGTCTCGCCAAGGTCTTGCACAAACTCAAGCCTTGGAGTCAAGAGCAAATTTTGCAGAAGTCTAGTTCTGTCATCACTGGAACTGTCACACTGTTATTGACCTCCATTAGAACCAGGTGACGATTCAACCAGACGTTTATTTCGATTCGTTCAGATTTAAATGTTTCTATACAATTTAACTGTTCCCAACTAGACGTAGATGGACTTTCCAGAACGTGCAATCTCCTGGATTGAACCCGGTGAGTTTACTTATTCAATTTAGATCTCGTGAGACTCTTGACATCTTGAGTCTGCAAACCAATAGCAATTACAATGGGTAGCTGGCATGGATCCTTAAGAAAATATTCATTGTTGGGATAAGGCTAGGCTTTGTTTTGGAGTTTTGCTGTGGGCTGACCTAGAGACTCTATGTCCTGAGAAAGACTCTGTAATTGTCTTATCTAAAATGGTGTTCCCCAAGCTCAGTTGAATTGGCAAGGGTTATCCCTTCATCAGAACATCTTGAAATTCATCTGCTCCACTTACCACATTTTCCAATCAGAAAGCTAGGTGTAGTCCCTATTTGAAGTCTTGTTGGACTTCAGCTGGTGGGTGATATGCATATTTACGACATTAATCCCACAAACCACAGAGTCCCTCAGAGTTTCATGAATGGGTAAACCGAAGTCAAAATCATATGCCTTGGCCAGTCATCTTAAACTATTCATAAAAACTAACAAGGATTCCCATGATTCTCAACATGCAAATTAAATAGGTAGCGTCTCAGCATGGTGGCTCAGTGGTTCACACTACTGCCTCACAGCGTCACTGACCTGGTTTAAATCTTGCCTTGGGAGACTGTCTATGTGAAGTTTGCCTATTCTCCCTGTGTCTGCCTTTGTTTGCTCGGGTTTTCTCACACAATCCAATATATGTGCAGATTAGGTGAATTGGCCATGCTAGATTTCCTCTTGTGTTAGGTGCATTACACAGAGTGAAATGGGTCTGGGTGGGTTACTCTTCAGATGGTTAGAGTAAGTTTTCTGGTCGTATGAGCTGTTTTGGCATCATTAATAATCTAATCTAGCCTAATGAGCGGTCTCAGAATTAGAGGAGACTCGAGGTTCCAATTCTCCTTAACCAAATCCCTCAACTCCTGATGGTGTTAGCATTTGGTGCCTTTGACAAAGTCAGGCTCTGAAAGACCAAGCATTCTGTGGGTCCACAAGCTGTCAGGAGAATTACTGGTTGTTTTACATCCACTCCAACGTCAGTTACACAGAAAAAAACAATACGTTTTTTCCACATGCTGGGCTCAATCTTCAGAGGCAGGATTGAGCAAGTCAAATTTCTCAAAAAAACAGCATGATGCCAGAAATGCTGACCCAACGCAAAGAGTATTGTTGGGAGAGAGAGTTTTTTTCAGGACGGTGCTTTTCTCTCATCACCACTGAAATAACTCCATCAGCTCCAGTTCTCCAAATGAATAGGACATGTGTGACACCAATGCTCTTTTCTTTTTTTTAACCAATAGGAAGAACAGAAACACCCGAGTGGCCAGTGACAAGCAGTGCCCTTCACTTCAAAGGGCAATACTGTGTGATCACACAGTGAAGGGGAGCAAGATTTGTGAGGTTTTGTAGCTTAGGTTGAGGTTTAGAGTGTAGGTTTGCTCTCTGAGCTGTAGGTTTGATATCCGGACGTTTTAGTAACTGGCGAGGTAACATCATCAGTGGCGACCTCCAACTGAAGCAAAGATGTTGTCTCCTGCTTTCTATTTATATCTTTCTCCTAGATGGGGTTCCTGGGGTTTGTGGTGATGTCATTTCCTGTTCGTTTTCTGAGGGGTTGATAGATTGCATCGAGGTCTATGTGTTTATTTATGGCGTTGTGGTTGGAGGGCCAGGCCTCTAGAAAGTCTCTGGCATGTCTTTGCTTCGAGGAGAAAGTGAGGTCTGCAGATGCTGGAGATCAGAGCTGAAAATGTGTTGCTGGAAAAGCGCAGCAGATCAGGCAGCATCCAAGAAACAGGAGATTCGACGTCGAATGCCTTTGCTTAGATTGTCCCAGGAAAGATGTGTGGTCACAGTCGAATTGGTGGGTTTTTTTTATCCGTGTGTACGACTACGAGGAAAAGAGGGTAGTTTCTTTTTGTGGTCAGGTAGTGTTCGTGTATCCTGGTGGCTAACTTTCTTCCTATTTGTCCTACGTAGGGTTGGTGGCAGTCCTTGCATGGAATTTTGTAGGTGACATTAGTTTTGTCCATGGGTTGTACTGGGCCTATTAAGTGTGTTAGTTTTTGTTTGAGAGTGTTGGTGAGTTTGTGTGCTTTACATCCCTAAAAGGGCCAAAACTAAAATTCCGGAGGCAGCTCAGGTTGTGGGGCACAGGCTTCCGCGGGAAGTACGGGATCTTGGAGCAAATGTGAAATTCTGTCCAGGCAGGGGTGAGCGCAGACGAGATTCCACCGCACAGACGCTAACGCTCTGATTTTTCTCAGAGCAAACAGAACCTTTCATACTACTTATTTTTCTTTTTTACCCCCACACTACAGCCTAACTGCGGTGGTGCTTATTTTTACCCAGCGCCCATATGTGTATGATGGTGTGAGACACAGTGAACAAACACCATGTGCACGAATCTTTATTCAGTTTCCACCACCAGGAAGAAAGGGAACACCCGAGTGGCCTGTGACGAGCAGTGCTCTTCTCTGTCAGCCGGGGCTGCCTGATTGGACCAGATTTACAGCCTCACTCAGAGAAGTCACTTTCTATGACCCCGTTACAATCACTACAGAGAGCAAATGTATTAAACGCTCTTCCTGTCTGACAGGATTAAACCTCAATTACTACCACTCTCTGGCAGAGAGTGTATTTAAAGGTGGTTCCATAAAAAATATTTGATGCCCCTGTAGTAATTGGGTTTAGAGGCCCCTGAATTAATTGGCATTAGAGACTGCTGTGTTTTGTGTGGTAAGAGGCCCCTGTGTTTTGTGGGGTTATTGGCCCCTGCAGTAATTGGGGTCGTAGGCCCCTGTAGTGATTGGGGTTGGAGGACGCTGAAGTAATTGAGGTTAGAGTACCCTCAAGTAATTGGGGATGAGGCCTCTGTGCTTTGAGGGTGTAATGGCCGTTATGCTTTGTGGAGTTAGAGGTCCCTGGTAACAATTGGTGTTATAGCCCCGTCGTAGTTGGGGTTAGAGGTCCCAAAATTTATTGGTGTTAGAGGCCCCGGTATTAATTGGAGTTTGAGGCCCCTGCATTAATTTGGGTTAGAGGCCCCTATGATTGGGGGGTTCGAGGCCCCTGTCGTAATTTGGTTTAGAAAACCTGTAGTAATTGGATTAAAGTGCCCTGTAGTAATTCGGGCTCGAGTCCCTTGTAGTAATTTGGGTTAGAGGCCCTGATGTTTTGAGGGGATAACGGCAGGTATGCTTTGTGTGGTTCGAGATACCTGTAGTAATGGGGGTTAGAGCCCCCTTTTGTGATTGGGTTAGAAGTCCCTGTGTTTAGTGGGGTAAGAGACTCTAGAATTAATTGAGGTTCGAGTCCCCTGCAGACCATTAGTTTTGTGAAGATTTAAAGTAGGTAGGATAAATATGGATGCGACCTTAGATAAGTTGGAAGACAAATTTCCCCTAACAGATTTAGTAAGTCTATATCCTAATTATGAAAACCTATTGAGGAGAATATTGGATGCAGCTCCTCATAAGAGGCAGCTTCCTTATCTCATCAGGAGTGTCTATCCTCAATGCTGCCTGTGTTGCTTAATCTTCTCAGTGCTTTTCAACTTCCCTTCCTATTGGCAATTACCAAATATTCTGCTCACTCCTCTGATGATGGACTGGCCTCTAGGAGGTACACATAATTTAAGTCTACTCATTAACATTGTACAAGGTATTTGGGAAAATAAAAAGGAAAGTAAGCAGAAAAAAGGCATATCAGCGTGGAAAAGGGTAGCTAGGGAAAAATTGGATAAATCCATGCAACAACCATAGATACACAACAGGGAATTAATCCATTAATTGAGGAAGGATCTGAACTAGATTGGACAGAATGAAAACGCAAATATGAAGCACACGATTTCGAACCAAAATTGGAGAAGTCTAGGGAGAAAATAGAAAAGAAAAAGGAAAGTGAAGATTTATAGCCGAAGCTGAAACGTCAGTGGACCCAAAGAAAAGGGAAACCGGAGAATAACCAACAGGCTGCAACCGTGCAAGACTTGTTCCTTACACACCAATCACCACCCCCCACCCCCGCCCCCATCCCCCGCCACCCGCAATAAAAGACCCATTGCTAAAGAATTCAGATCCATCTGCGGATAACGAATGAGACTCTGTTTCGGACGAGGAAGTAGTTTATCCCTCCCGTTCTGTCAGCCAATCGCCTCCAGTTCCTCGCCGTGGAGATCCTCAAAGCTTACTCACAGTAATAGCCAAGGCGAACACGCTTCATCAAACAAAACATCGCCTGAAATCCTCCTCCCTACTCTGAGGACAAATGTGCCAATGTCGATGCTCTTCCCCCAGTGAATCAATTGTTCCCGTATATTAGGAGTGTTACAATTGCACTGGTAAATAAACTTTAGGCCATTTATTTTGATTAAATCTAACTGCTGCTTTTATAACCAGTTTGCACACTTTAACCAGACGGTGAACGGAAATGAGGTATGGCTGAAAGAATCAAGACATTGCGAGCTTTTCAAAAGAATAGTATTTCAGTTCGACTTCAGAACAATCAGAAATGCAAGTTAAAGTCAAACGAATACAATGTAAAATTCCAATTTGAAGGATTAGGCCACTGTACAGGCTGACAATTACAACTCTGCCTAATTAGTATTCACAGGCTGCGACATTCTACTGGGGTCACATTTAATTAATTCAAGATGAAACTACACGTGGCGACCAAGACTATTTTAAAACTGCACCCAGGTTCTTTCCATCATCATACTACGGTAGTGGCTTCCTGTAATATAACTCCAAAACAAAATATAGAAGTCTGTACCTCCCGTTCTGCGGTATCCTTGCTTACCTCTAAACGTACTCAACACCTCACTGCAGTTCGTCTGAGTCGCTATGAGATTTCATTGCTTCAGAATCGGCTCCTCTCCTTTAAATAACGTTAATCCCGCTACATTGTACAGGAAGAACCTCTTAACTTGCCTGATCATCCCCATGATTGTTATCTATACTGATTCACACGATGCGTTTGGTTGTGCCCATGATTTTTATCAAGTCTGGCAGCAGCGTGGTTTCCTTATCTCATCGGGAACCCCTATCTTCAATGCTGCCTGTGTTGCTAATTTCCTCAGAGCCATTCAACTTCCCTCTCAATTGGTAATTATTAAAAGTGTTGCTCAATCCTCTGATACTTCAGTTGTTACTGAAGGCACCAATGCCGCTGATGCAGCTGCTAAGAAAGCAACTCTTCTGCAAAAAAAAATGGTTAATCGAATGATTAATAGGAAACGAAAGGGAGTCTCTCCTATTTCCTCTTCTGACACCCTGGCCAAGCCTGACCCATAACAAATACGGACCCATTGGGGGATGCACATATGAGGAAAGGCATAGATGGATGAACCGTGGTTGTTATGTAATAGGTACAATAAGCGTTGGGTTATGCCAGTAGGACAGACATGTTTGCCCGATCCACTTCTGCCTATTCTAGTTGATTATGTTCACCACATACACATGTAAGTAAGGAGGGAATCGTGGACAGAATTCTTCAAACTTGGTGAAATCCCCACCTGCAAGAAAAATGCAAAATAGGAAGGGTCCTGGGTTTTATTCCACCCTTGGGTGACAGAGTCTGCACATCTCTTCATGTTTGTGTGGGTTGCTTCCGGATTCCTCCCACACCCCACGTTGTGCAGGTTAGGTGAACTGGCCATGCTAAATTGCTGATGGTGTGCAGGGATAAGCAGGTTAGATATGGTAGGCATGGGAAATATGGGATATGGGGATGGGATCCTCTTCGAAGGGTTGGTGTAGTCTTGTTGGTTTGAATTACTTGGTTCCCCTTGTAGGGATTATATGAAGTTCAAATTTTGCTCCGTCTGCAGTTGGAAAATTTATGGATTGATAGAAGATATTCTCTTGAAAATATTTAATAAATTCTTTACCATCCAAAGATTTAATATTATAGTAGACCCAGTCGGTGTTTGGAATTTTAAAATCCCCTATTACTATAACCTTATTGTTCTGACATACATGTTTGGTTCTCAATTCCTTCGACTATTGGAGTAAACGTGAAAAAAATACGAAGAATAGATTTGGCACTTGTTATCTTGAAGT
The DNA here is from genome assembly GCF_020745735.1 of Hemiscyllium ocellatum. Classification (NCBI taxonomy): domain Eukaryota; kingdom Metazoa; phylum Chordata; class Chondrichthyes; order Orectolobiformes; family Hemiscylliidae; genus Hemiscyllium; species Hemiscyllium ocellatum. Next base: position 19,755,582 of record NC_083440.1, on the reverse strand, counting down.
GAATTGAAACGCGAATCCCGTCCTTCCCTCAGCCAAGTTTCTGCAGCAGCTTTGATCTGCCAGCCCCATGTTCCCATCAATGTCCTGAGCTCATCAGCCTTATCTGTAAGATCTATTACATTAAAATAAATGCAGTGACTTTGTTCTCTGACCGACTGTTGACTGCCTTTACGAATTACTTTGTTTTTTTTCTGATTTAGAACCATCTTCACTTTCTGTCTATTTTCACATTTACTTCGGAAGCCCCCATCCCCATGTCTACATTTTTATAGGCTCTGGAAATAGAGTAAGCGAATCTACCTGCCAGGATATTGGTCCTTTTCCAGTTCAGGTGAAACCCATCTTTTTTCTACACAAGAAGATATCCCAAAGATCCAAGAAACGGAATCCCTGCATGTCGACCATTTTCTTCAGCCATTGATTGATCTGATCTATTCTTCCATCATTTTAACTTGGGGCCGGAAGGAAACCGGAGATCACTATGTTTTATGTTCTGAATTTTAAACGTCTACCCAACATTTTGTACTGACTCTGCAAAGCCTTAACTCTTCCCTTAACGATATCATTCCTCCCAATGTAGAGAAGAACTTCCAGCTCATTACTCTCCCATTTGACAATATGGTTCGCACGTTTTGAGACGTGCTTAACCCTGACACCATTTACTATCTGAGGTTCATGCAAACTGCCACACAATCTCCCTGTGTGCCTGTCAGGAGAGTCCCCATAACAATGTTTCTTTTAAATCTTGACAAAGCCATTGAACACAAGATTCATTCTTAGTGTCCAAGGTCTGACGACTACTTCTATGTTCCTCTGAGAGATTATCTTTTTCAACAGTACATAAAATAAAATATGTGCTTGAGAGAAGAATAGGAGCAGGAGAATTCTGAATTTCCCTCTTCCTTTTCCTGACAGTCAACTATCTTGCTGACTGATGCTGCTGTGTAATCATTTCTCTAAATCTACCCGTCATCACACACAGTGTGTCTGGTATGCCCTCAGTGAGATTAAGCCTAAGAAGAAGAGCAGTCAATAGCACCTTAAGTATGAACATAAATTATCATTCCTTTCCCACAGATCTAACATGACACACGCAAAAACGAAAAAAAGAACGTGTAAACGTTGAAAAGAAATCAAAAGCAATTGAACAAACGAAATAATCGACTCCTCCTCGAATAAACCAACGTTCAGCTTTCAATCTCTGCATTATAGTAAACTCTCTCCAGAGTTATCCATGTGCCAGCCCCTGCACAAGCTCTTTCAATGAAAGATATCTCCTTTTTACATTTTCTTTAAAAAATAATTATTTTTGTCAAAACTTACCCACCCATGATGTCAGGCTCACAGGTCTATAGTTCCTGTCTTTTTCTTACCATCTTTCTTAAATAACAGCACCACATCAGGCTCCCTCCATGCATCTGGAACCTCACACATGGCCGGCGATGACACGAATATCTCAGTAAGCAGCCTAGCAATATCCTCCCTAGCTTCCTCACAGTCTGACATTTTTGTAGTGCAGATGATTATTTAATGCTGGACTGTGTGGTATGGAGGCCACAAGCAGTACAGCCTCTCATCTACACCCAATCTACATCATGCACACCGTAGACAATGCTATATTGGACGTTCTGAGCGAATCTCTAAACCTGCAGAATCATTTCGTAAGAATAAAAGTCAGAAGCAAAGACCCAATGATATGCATTTGGCTCGATGGGACTAGACCAGCCATGACCCGCTCATGGTACTCAGAATGTCTGGAACCCTGAAGAAAGGCATCATCAGCCCCGCCGACAGGAGAATCGGGGGAGGAGACTGACTCCACTGTATATCTGTTACTGAAAACTGAACACTTCCAACAGCGTCTATAGAGATGGGGAAAGGGGATTATGGTGCCAGATCTACACAAGGTTGAAATAAACTCCGGCCTCAAAACAATCAAATGTCCTGCATTTTACATTTTTATGAAATTCATGCTTTCTCTATTTCAATTCTTTCAGACGTCCATTCAGTTTTTTCAAAATGCTGCTTAATTTTGAATGACATGTAACTGGACGAGCTCAAAAATATCCAAACAATATTCTTTATTATTATGTAAAACCAGTTGTTTTATTTCTCAATCTAAATGTATTCCAAAGAGAGTACCCAGCGTACAGACATAATCTATAAGTTCATATGAACAGATTCATTGACCCAAACAGACTCTGAGCATTTCTGCAGGGTGGCTGCAGTTACCACTTACGGCCAATAGTGGGCACTTGCCCGCGGAACAGTGACGCTTCAAAATCAAAAGATGGAGACTACAGACGATTATTACCGCCCTCGTGTTGGACAGTGTAAGGGAAGGGAAACAATCATTACCACCCTTGTGTTAGCCAGTGTGAGGGAGGAGAGACAGTCATTACCGCCCTTGTGTTGGACAGTGTGAGAGAGGGAGAGACAATAATTATCACCCTCGTGTTTGACAGTGTGAGGGAGGGAGACAATCATTATCACCCTCGTGTTGGACATTGTGAGGGAGGTAGGAACAAATGTATGTGAGCATCCAAATGTCCAACTGTCCTCCCATTTTACAAAAATAATGTTTGAGCGTTCCAGTTTCATGCCTGTATTTTCTCAACTGAAAATGTGCTGCTGGTTAAAGCACAGCAGGTTAGGCAGCATCTCAGGAATAGGAAATTCGACGTTTCGAGCATAAGACCTTCATCAGGAATGAGGCGAGTTTGCCAAGCAGGCTAAGATAAAAGGTAGGGAGGAGGGACTTGGGGGAGGGGCGATGGAGGTGGGATAGGTGGATGGAGGTCAAGGTGAGGGTGATAGGCCGGAGTGGGGTGGGGGCGGAGAGGTCAGGAAGGAGATTGCAGGTTAGGAGGGCGGTGCTGAGTAGAGGGAATCGACTGAGACAAGGTGGGGGGAGGGGAAATGAGGAAACTGGAGAAATGTGAGTTCATTCCTTGTGGTTGGAGGGTTCCCAGGCGGAAGATGAGGCGCTCCTCCTCCAGCCGTCGTGTTGTTCTGTTCTGCCGGTGGAGGAGTCCAAGGACCTGCATGTCCTCGGTGGAGTGGGAGGGAGAGTTAAAGTGTTGAGCCACGGAGTGGTTGGGTTGGTTGGTCCGGGCGTCCCAGAGGTGTTCTCTGAAGCATTCCGCAAGTAAGCGGCCTGTCTCCCCAATATAGAGGAGGCCACATCGGGTGCAGTGGATGCAATAGATGAGGTGTGTGGAGGTACAGGTGAACTTGCGGCGGATATAGAAGGATCCCTTGGGGCCTTGGAGAGAAGTGAGTGTGGAGGTGTGGGCGCAAATTTTACATTTCCTGCGGTTGCAGGGGAAGGTGCCGGGAGTGGAGTTTGGGCTGGTGGGGGGTGTGGATCTGACGAGGGAGTCACGGAGGGAGTGGTCCTTGCGGAACGCTGATAGGGGAGGGGAGGGAAACATAACCTTGGTGGTGGGGTCCGGTTGGAGGTGGCGGAAATGACGGCGGATGATACGTTGTATGCGGAGGTTGGTGGGTTGGTAGGTGAGAACCAGTGGTGTTCAGTCTTGGTAGCGGTTGGAGGATCGGGGCTCAAGGGCGGAGGAGCGGGAAGTGGAGGTGATGCGGTGGAGGGCATCGTCGATCACGTCTGGGGGGAATCTGCGGCCCTTGAAGAAGGAGGCCATCTGGGTTGTGCGGTGTTGGAACTGGACCTCCTGGGAGCAGATGCGGCGGAGACGAAGGAATTGGGAATATGGGATGGAGTTTTTACAGTGGGCAGGGTGGGAGGAGGTGTAGTCCAGGTAGATGTGGGAGTCAGTCGGTTTATATCAGATGTCTCTGTTCAGTCGGTCGCCCGAGATAGAAATGGAAAGGTCTAGGAAGGGGAAGGAGGAGTCTGAGACAGTCCAGGTGAATTTGTGGTCAGGATGGAAGGTGTTACTAAAGTTGATGAACTGTTCAACCTCCTCGTGGGAGCACGATGCAGCGCCGATACAGTCATCGATGTAGCGGAGGAAAAGGTGGGTGTGGTGCCAGTGTAGTTGCGGAACATGGACTGTTCCACATATCCTACGAAGAGGCAGGCTTAGCTGGGGCCCATGCGGGTGCCCATGGCAACTCCTTTAGTTTGGAGGAAGTGGGAGGATTGAAAAGAGAAGTTATTCAGGGTGAGGACCAGTTCAGTCAGTCGAAGGAGGGTGTCAGTGGAAGGGTACTGGTTGGTGCGGCAGGAAAGGAAGAAGCGGAGGGCTTTGAGTCCTTCGTGATGGGGGATGGACCTTTAGTTTACGTCATATTTACACAGACGTTTGGCATTTGAAACTGAAACTGGAAAAATACCTTTAAAGTAATGAAAGTAGAACGTTTCCAAATGAAAAATGCCAAAGTGTATATTAGAAAAAAAATACACATTTAGCTTTTATTGTCCATATTACGCATTCGAATATGAAATATGGGAGAGGATTTGATCAGATAGAGACCCAAAATATTTCTACTCTGAAGGACAAACACTGGCTGGTTGGAAACATTGTTTGTGAATGGTTCCAGGCAATTCTCGGCCCATTTCCCAACCCTAATGTGTCATTTATATTGTTCCGTTGTGAGCTCCTTCCATCCCACATCCTCTGGGGAAAAAAAGTTTTGTTAAATTGGTACAAGTTGCATTCCATGTCCACTGTGAGCGAAATGAGACTCTTAAAAGTAGAATTTAACGTTGCATGCAATGTTCTGAACAATAATCTTTACAGATTGAAACACTGACTCTATGTCTCTCTCCGTGGTTGGTGTCAGAACTCCTGAGTTTCTCAAGGCTGCCATGATCACCTTACCTTGGATCGAGGCAAGTTCAGGTCATCAAAACAGAATAAACAAACTGGCAGCAGTAACGTTATTATTTTATCTGAAGGCATTGAAAGAAGACGTCTGAGCCAGCACCAATAAAGGTGTAAGGCCTTGATAACTCACACCTGTATGCTCAGTTTAAATCATTAGAGAATAAAGAGCTGCATGCAACTTTCCAGATTAGAAAGACAAAAAAGCTAAATGCAGGAATATTCAATGAGTGATTTTAAGTTAATATTCTGAGCAACAAAAGAGGAGAGAAGAACGTGGATTCATAAGAAGGATACTCTGCTATTCTCTGTCTGCATCTGGTGAACGACGGAGCCTAGTGGAAAACCAACTTGGAAAACTAACCAGTCAGTGAGAATTCAGAGATCTATCGATGTGAATCAGAATGAGATCAAAATTCTTGAGGGGAGTTTGTTAGTACTGTTGGGAGAAGATCAGCCTAGGGGGAGGACACAGATTATCAGTACAATACGGATATGAATAGGATCAGTACAACATAATATGAAAAAGGAATCAAGACATAGAGAGTTCTTCCATGTTGAAATTTAAAGGGTAATGTGTGGCTGGAAGGTTTTACTTTAATGCTGAGCATATCAGACATGAGACAGATGAGTTAAGATGAGTGATATACAGAACTGCGATGTTATTGCCATTACAGACACTGGATAGAGAGTGAGGAAGGACGAACATCATTCTGGGTATGGGATATTCAGACAGGACGGGGTGGGGGAGGATGTGCAAAGAGATCATTTTGCATTATAAAGAAGTCAGTTACAACAGTGACGAGGGGCATACTCCAGAAGAGTCATGAAAGCAGTCTTTATGAATTCAGTGAAAAGGCCAGCGTTTATTGCTTGTCCTAGTTTCCCCTTGTAAAAGTGATGGTGAGCTGCGTTGAACTTTTGCAATCTACATGCTGTAGCTTGACCCACAAAGGGAGGGAGTTCCAGGATTTCCATACAGTGATACACTTTCAAGTCAGGATGGTGAGTGGCTTGGAGGGGAACTCGAGGGTGTTAATGCTCTGTTTTATGTGTTGTCCATGTTTTCATACATGGTAGAGTTCATTGTTCAGGAAGATGTTGTCGAAGGAGCATTGGTAAATTTCTGCAGTGCATCTTGCAGAGAGTACTGAGCTTCGGTGAAGGATGGAGAGGAAGCTTCTGAATATGGTGCCAATCAATATGGTGTCAAGCTTCTTCAGTGCTGTTGGAGCTGCACCCATCCAAACGAGGAGGGAATATTCCAACACACTCCTGACTTGTGCCTTGTCGATGCTTTTCAGGCTTTGGGGAATCAGGTGGTGAATTCCAACAAGTGATATTCAGCTAGTCACCTTATATTTGTCAATGATTGCCCCATTCTATTTTTGAACATGGCGAAAAAATGACAGTTTTCAAATCATCCAGTACTTCTTTCGAATGCACGTTTTCTCGTAAAATTGCAATCAGTGCAGGTACTGTCTGTGTAGCTGTTTTTTGTTTTGACATCCTAGGATTCGAGCCATGAGGACTTACCGGCTGTCAGTCTAATACTATGTCTGTACAGATGGTGTTGGTAGGTAATTTTTCTATCCCACCCCCATATCCTTAGTATCAACGTGATACTTGAAAGTAGTACAATGTGTACGAAAAACCAAAAATCATGTGTTGCTCTGTGCTCTTACCCAGCCATTTAAATGAAATATTCTAGGTTTCAACGCACTTGAATGTGCTCTGTGCTGAGAGGATGGCATTCATCAAGGTAAGTTACAGCTAAAATGTTGTTGGGTGTAGAATGCAGTGAATCCCCAAGACAGTTGTCAAGCTATTAGGGTTCCTTCATTCATTATTCAGGACTGAGTGTACGCTTTCAGAAATGAACAATTATTAGAATGTGAATGAGCTATCATATGATTCACGGATATAGTTATTAGCAATAAGGAGGAGCGGTGAAGAGTAGATAAAGGGATGCATGATTAGAGACAATATGGAACTAATTCACATTGTACAGTTATTTTACAAAGGGTAACTGCCATAAATTTATAAATAAGATGACATACATTAAATAAGGACACGTTGAATGGGGAGAAATAAAAGCCAAGTCTGTGTACTAGAATCAGGTTTTCTTTCATTTAATTGATTAGGCAAACATATTATTCCTGCCAAATGTCTGTAACTAAAATGAGGGATGATTTGTCATAATTGATTCTCCGGGGTGGGGGGGGGGGTCTTATCCATGTATAAAGGTTGATTATCTTTCCCGATCTTGGTCATGTACCTGTGACTGTCTTTCAACACCTACAGAAGTCAGTTATTCTCAGAAAATGGGGAAACCAGTGATTTTGTTATTGAAAGAGATTTACTATCCAATTCTTGCAGTTGTTTCTCTTCCAGGTGAGTCGTTCTTAGTGGTTTGCTTTTAGGCACCGTTAATTACTTCTTCTTAATATTGTATAAATAACTTATTTCCTAATGTCAGTGTTCTGTATGGGAATAAAATGAAGGATTGTGTATGGACATTTGTTGCTTTTCACGTTATCTGAAAACATTATGGTGTAAACATAATCTATATAAATGTCCTATGAAAGACTTAAGTTGATCTTTAGAGTACCTTTCTGTGTTATATACAATTAGATTTGGATCAACAAATTAAAAATTTGGATGATATTCATGTTTTGCAAATCACTCAGAATGTGTTCAAATATTCTTAATAATATCTTCACCTCTATTTGAATTATGCTTTGGAAAATTACTAATCTTCTCTGTCTCTCTTACAGCGAACTCAATGACTATATTAATTCTCTTGCGAGGAAAATGTGGTCTTTCCAAGTGTATCTCAATTTACATGGTGGCTATGACAACATCAAATCTATTGGTCGTAATGAATAGTATTATAATGTATCATGTATTCAGTTATCACTTCCCATTTTCCTTCTTGTCCCGCACTCTTGGGTGCATACTCAATACGTACATGATTGCTGTTGCTCTCGATTTAACTGCTTGGTTCACTGTTTCCTTCACATTTGATAGGTTTGTGGTGATCTGCTGTCAGAAACTTAAAACAAAATATTGTACCAAAGGAACTGCAGCCACAGTAGTAACGATCTTCTCAGTCCTGATCTTCTTAAAGAATATCCCAGTTTTGTTTGCATATGGACCTGAACAAATCATTAACAAAACACACTGGGGCTGCCAATCACGTATCGTTTTCTTCACTTCATCTGCGGGGATAGCATTTGTCTGGTTTTACAGTGCTTGGATTGCTTGGCTTCCTTTTCTCCTAATTTCCTTGTTTAATTGTTTAACCATTCACCGTATTTTAGAGGCGAATAGAACCCGTGTTGGACTCCAGGGTCACAGACGTGAAAACCACAGCAATTCAGAGATGGAGAACCGGAGGAAATCTATAATTTTACTGTTCTCTGTATCAGTCAGTTTCATCCTGCTTTGGCTGACACATTCTGCGAGTTTGGTCATGACTAGACTGTCACACCCTAATTATTACCGAGGCGACCTCACAGAGCCTAAATATATTGCAACTGAAACAGGAAATATGCTCAAGTTGTTGAGTTGTTTTATAAACCCATGTATTTATGCAGCAACCCAGAACAAATTCAGAGAAGAGCTGGAGAATGTAATTAAATGTCTATGGGAACTCATCTTCAGATTATTTGCAAAAAATATGGACAAGGCAAGTCTATTCTAATAGAACATTCTTGAACCTAAGTCATATTTTCACTTCCTTTCCTAGAGTAGGATTCCATTGGGTGGCATGGTAGCTCAGTAGTTAGCACTGCTGCCTCACAACGCCAGGGATCCAGGTTTGATTTTCACCTCAGGAGGTCGTCTGTGTGCAGTTTGCACGTTCTTCCCATGTCGACGTGAATTTCCTCTCGTTTCTTTCCACAATCCAAAACTGTGCATGTCAGTTGAACTGGCCAAGATAAATTGCCTATTGTGTTAGTTGCATTAGTCCGTGGTAAACATCAGGTAGGGGGGTGGGTCTGGGTGGGTTACTCTTCAGAGATTCAGTGTGGACTTGTTGAGATGCAGGGCATTGTTCCACATTGTGGGGAATCTAATCTAAATTTGTGGGTGTCACGGTGTCACAGTGGTGAGCAGTGCTGCCCCTCAGCGCCAGAGACCTGGGTTAAACTGTTTGTGTGGAGTTTGCACATTTCTCCCCGCGTCTGCTTGGATTTCCTTCGTGTGCTCCGGTTTCCTCCCACAGTCCATAAATTTGCATGTTAGCTGAATTGGCCATGCCAAATTGCCCATAGTGTTAGGTGAAGGGGAAAATGTAGAGGAATGGGTCTGAGTGGGTTGCTCTTCGGAAAGTCGGTGTGGATTGTTGGGCCGAAGACTCTGTTTCCAGACTGTAAGTAATCTAATCTAATTAGTCTCTGAGACAGTAAAGAAAATGGTTTTGCACATCCATTCCTTATATTTTCTATCGGATATTTGATTTGGTATTTTTTGTTCTTTATAATTTATTATTGTCATCTTATAGATTGGCTATTCCTTCAAAGATAGCACTTGTGGATCAAAGTACAAAGCAATGGATTACAGCAGTTACGTCTGATTTATAAACAGATAGTGGGAACCAACGTGCCATTTTGTAGCAAGTGGCCTTCACGATTGAACACAACTCCTCTTTGAGAAGTGGGGCTGTGATTTTCCAACATGATGGATAGGTTTTCCGTCAGCACTGTTGCGGGTGGTTGGTGTGGCGAAAAGGCAGGAGAGTGGGGTTGAGAATGATCAGATCAGCCATGATCTCTTTAAATGGTGGAGCAGACTTGGTGACTGAATCACATACATCTGTTGGTACATCTTATGCTGTTACGGTCTTCTGGTGATAATAAAATGAAGCTGAGGCTTCGAATCGTTAATGGTTTACAACACCTGCAGTAGGGAATGCCATAGACATCATTTTATCCTGTTTAGAACTTGAAGATAATTTTGTCTACAAAATGCCAGCAAACATAAAACCAGAATTATAAGAAACAGCTTAGGCAAAACAAGTCTTCTGGTGATCCCTGTTCCAGTGGAGAAAACATTCCATAATCAGTCTGTCCCATGTGACAGTGTGCGTGTTTTACCTAAGCTGTTTCTTATCATTCTGGCTTTATATTTGCTGGCATTGTGTAGACAAAAATGATGCTGCATAGCATTCCCCATTGCAGGTGTTTTTAAACTTTAAAGATTCAAAACCTTGTCTTCATTTTATTTTTTTCTGTCAGTATGGATGTACAAACAACGTGTCCACACTTACCAAGCTGAGCGACATGTGCAATGAAAGCTATGCCAATATTGGCTTTAAATAATTGTTTGATGGTGAGGTTGCAGTCTACACTGAGCCAACGTATTTGGTGCTTTAAAATTAATAAACAAAGTGCTGATCTCTGGAGCTTTGCTGGCAATATGAGAGAACAGAGCTGTGTTGCAGGTTGGTGATAGCGAGTCAGTTCCTACTCTCTCCAGAGGATCAGATCGCCACATTACCCTGAGAGACATACACCCATATCTCTTGGAGGAGCTGATACCCGGAAAAAACAGTCACTGCTGGAGAGCACATGTAATCCACTGACCCAGAACAAGTTCACAGAAGAGCTGTAAAATGTAGAGAAATCTCCACGGAGGCCAGTCGAGAGATTAGCTGAAAAAAAAGTGGACAAGGAAATGGTGTTTCAGCAAAAAATTCTTGGAGTTGAGTTTATCTGGTGCAAAATATATCCGATTGTCAGCGTAATGATGTCATGCAAATACCCAGATGGCCAGTGGATTGCAGCAGTGCGCCTATGCACGGTTTGCCATTGGGAAATGCGTTTGGTGTCAGTAGTAGCAGCCCATGAGCCAGTTGATTGTTGTTCTATTGTTCCTGCATGCGATGTCTGCAGGATCAGTCCACGAAACTGGCTGAGCAGTGGCATGCTGCCCCTAACGCGGTTTTTGCTGTGCTGAGCTGCGCCTGCGTCCAGTTTTGGCATCATTGGAACAGTGCACTTGGTTCAGCTGTGTTTAAGTACACTTGCACAGTGTCTGCAGTGTAGAACTGCGCCTGTGCATGGTATCCCTGTCATATAATTTGACTGACGGTTATGAAACAAGAACAGAAGAAAATAGAAGGATTAGTGAGCCAAGTAGCTCCATCCACTATTCAATAAGATCATGGCTGATCTATTCATTAACTCAGCACCACCATCTCACCACTCATCTGAACCCTGAACTCCTTTCCTGTTCAAAGAGCCATCTTTGCCTCACTCAATCTCTTCTCATAATGTTTCCACTGGTGGGTATAACTAGAACATGAACACATAAATAGGTGGAGCAGATTTCGGACTGAAGTGAAGAGGAATTTCTTCGCCCAAAGGGTTGTGAATCTGTGGAATACCTTGCCCAGTGAAGAAGTTGAGATTTCATCACGAAAGTTTTTAAAATATGATAGTTTTTTTTAGAAGTTAGGAATTCAGGGTTATAGTTACAGGGTGGGTAAGAGGCCACCGAAAGATCAACCATGATCTTATGGAATGGTGGAGTGAGCTTGAATGGCCAGATGAGCCACTTCTGCTCTTGGCTTTTATGTTCTTATGAGTTGACCCTCTCAATTCTAGAATCAACCCAATGAACCTCCCCTGCACTGCATCCAGTGCCAGTACATCCTTTTCTCAAGTAAGGAGACCAAAACTGCACACGGTACATCAGAAGTGGCCTGCAAACCAATTTGTTGTGATTCATGCACAAGAACACCCAAGTACCTCTGCACAGCAGCATACTGCCATTTTTCACCATTTAAATAATAGTCCAATCTGTTGCTATACCTACCAAGATGATTAAGCTCACATTTATTAACTTTGCAATTCTGGTTGTCCCTCAATAGAAATAATATTATTAAACTAAAAAGAATGGAGAAAAGATTTTCTTGGTTGTTATCTGGACTTGACAGTTTGCTTATTAGGAGAGTTTGGATAGGTTCAACTTTTTTTTCATTAGAGCAAAGGAGACAGAATATTGACCTCGTTGAAGTTTATGAAGTCATGAGAGGCATAGATAAGGTAAATAGCCAACTGCGTTTCCCCATGGTTAGGGAATGCAAAACTCGAGGACTGAGTTTTAGGGTGAGAAGAAGATCAAGTGTGTCAATTATTTCACACCGAGGGTGGTGAATGTCACGAACGGGCTGCCAGAGATAGTGATGGAGAGGAGTACAATTTCAGCATTGAAGAAATATTTACATAGGTACGTGAATTGGATAGGTATGGGGAGATTTGGACCAAATGGAGGCAAATGGATCAAGTTCATTTCTGAAAACAGGGTGACATAGACAGTTTGGGCCAAAGGGTCTGTTCTCATGCTGTAACCCTCTATGACTCTATGACTGTGTGACAATTGGATTGCATGCCTCCAGATCAAATCATTGAACCATATGTCATCAAATACCCTACAGCATCAAGTGTATAATTTAACCAACCATGAGACTGAGGCACACATTATTCGAGCATGAGGCAACCCCATACATTAACCCAATCATCTGGTTGGACCCCATGTTGGGGGTGAGGGCCAAAATTGGTTCAACCACAGGAAGCTCTGATCAGTAGAACACACTTAGTATGATCACCCTATCAGGGCAATGTGGCAGTTGCTGTATCTAACAATATCTAAGCCCATGCTGTACCCGAGTTCCGACATGGGTAACCCCGTCGGCTAATTTAAAACAGACACACATTAAAGCTCGCCTCGCACCGTAATTTGTTTAATTTTGAGTGGTCATGATCTATCCCAAATTTCACTACTTAAAAAAATTAACAATTTTGCTCTTTAAGTCCAAAAGAGAACATTGGACAACAACTTTTACAACTCCTTTCTCTGAAACCCATCTTTTACCTCCCACTCGACAATTGTGGTCCAATTAAAGCCCCCCCCAACCCCCATCCCCATTAAAAGTTGCAAAGAAATTACGTATCATAACCAGCCAACTGTATCTATTCCCCTTTGTAGAATTTCCCCTGTAGAATTTTCTGAGCCAACTTGTTTTTCGTCTTCTGCTGCACAAATGTCTTATAGACAGGTACCTTTCAGAGAGCTATTCTGCTAGCAGTCTGTTGGTGCTTGGCTGCTCTTTGGTATTCTGGCTAACTGTTCGAAATCCCCAATTTTGTATACTCCAAAACACCGGACCGTCTCATTGGTTTGATGTCATCAAAACACTAAGCCAAATTCGATTGTATTTTGGTATCTGGGCGTATGATTTAAACTGATTGGTCAAATTCGAATTTGTTGTGTTACATAGCAATGACGCTATTTGTTTCACAACCAAGTATTACCTTTATAAATTGTTCAGCACACTCTGTGCTTTCAGTCATTCCTTGCCAGCTTCCTCTCTTAAATGTGCAGTACACGCCTACACCTTCATAAGAACCTGTCCTAGGAGTGCTCAACAGTGACACTGGATATGAAGAGGGAGAGGCTGAATAGGCAAGGATTAATTTCCATGGAGAACTAGGAGCCAAGGAATAATGGGTTTTGAGAAGAATTTTAGCTTAGGTTGAAGTTCTGGATGTAAGGTCACTCGCTGAGCTGGAAGATTCGAATTCAGACGTTTCATCACCATTCTAGGTAATATCATCAATGAACCACCGGTGAAGTACTGGTGTTACATTCCACTTTCTATTTATGTGTTTAGGTTTCTTGAGTTTGTGATATCATTTCCTATTCTTTTCCTCAGAGGGTGGTAGTCTGCATCCAAATCGATGTTCTTGTTGATAGAGTTCTGGTTGGAATGCCATGCTTCTTGGAATTTTCGTGCTCGTCTCTGTTCGGCGCGTGTGTGGATGGATGCGTGGCCACAGTCAAAGTGGTGTCCTTCCTCACCTCCATATGAGGATACTAGTGGATAGCCAAGGTCTTTTTTTCCCAGGTAGGGCACAGGATTCAGGTGAGATGGGAAAATTTTAAAAGGGACTGGGGTGCAACTTTTTCACACAGATGGTAGCGTAGGTATGGAATGGGCTGCCAGAGGAAGTGGTGAACGATGTTGCAATTGCAACATTCAAAAGGCATCTGGATAGGTATGTGAATATGAGAGGTTTTGGGGATGTGGGCCAAATGCTAACAAATGGAACTAGATCAATTTCTGATATTTGGTCAGTATGAAAGAGTTGGACCTAAGGTTTTGTTTCTATTCCGTGAAGTTCTAGTGGGGGACTCAGGACCATCGTAATGTAAAGGCTACTCAACACTCTATCTAACGGGATGCTGTACCTTCTTGGAAGCACTCGATGATACTGGGTATAAAATGAAGGAAAAACTGCAAGAATAATATAGACGGAGTCCTACACCATCTCATCCAAACGGTGCCAGTCATGCTGCTTTAAGAAATTGACTACACAACACAGAATAAAATGTTGAACACTTTATTTGTCACAGGACAATTCATACATTATCCCTTTCAAAAAATGCACAGAACCACGACTTTGTATGTTATAGACCAGGCCAGACCCCTCAAAACATTTCAAGAAGCTAACCCAGGCCCTAATGTTGCTGGTTGTTTTAAGCACATGTAATGTGCGTATTTCAGGAGGAATGCAGCTGATCAAACTAAATAGTTTTGAACAAAACAGAATTTATTTACATTCGCTAATCTTCTAAGTAAATGTTGTTGTGTTGAAAACTCCACGGTTTGAACAATTGCATTCCTCCTAGTTTATCCGTGTTGCACATGCTTAAAACAAGAAGCAAAGTTAGGGTCTGGGCCACATTCTTGAAATTGTTTGAGAGGGTATGTCCTGGTGCATAACAGATTGGGAGCTCTTTGTCGGATTCGTTCTATAGTTCCAATTTGGGATGTGGGTTGCTCGACTCGAAGACACTGAGTGGTAGGTGTTAGTATCTTTTGTTCTGGATTTTAAAAGCAGTTGGTTTAAACATTTCTTAGATTGCAATGGCTCTTTCAGCTGCCAAAAGCTTTCTGGAGGTGGAAGAGGTGACCTTGGGGAATGTGGGAAAAGTGGTTAAGACGAAGCTGCTAGAAATAGCAGGCAGTCTGGGGTTGGAGCTGCCTCCTTCCGTGAAGAAAGGACGGATAATTACAGCAGTAGCTCAGCACTTATATTTACTGGAAACACTGTCAGAATTGTTAAAGGTGGCTAAAATTCAATTGAAAATGAAACAGTAAAAAATGAGGTCTGCAGATGCTGGAGATCACAGCTGCAAATGTGTTGCTGGTCAAAGCACAGCAGGTTAGGCAGCATCTCAGGAATAGAGAATTCGACGTTTCAGCATAAGCCCTTCATCAGGAATAAGAGAGAGAGAGAGCCAAGCAGGCTGAGATAAAAGGTAGGGAGGAGGGACTAGGGGGAGGGGCGATGGAGGTGGGATAGGTGGAAGGAGGTCAAGGTGAGGGTGATAGGCCGGAGTGGGGTGGGGGCGGAGAGGTCAGGAAGAGGATTGCAGGTTAGGAGGGCGGTGCTGAGTTGAGGGAACCGACTGAGACAAGGTGGGGGGAGGGGAAATGAGGAAGCTGGAGAAATCTGAATTCATACCTTGTGGTTGGAGGGTTCCCAGGTGGAAGATGAGGCGCTCCTCCTCCAGCCGTCGTGTAGTTGTGTTCTGCCGGTAGAGGAGTCCAAGGACCTGCATGTCCTCGGTGGAGTGGGAGGGGGAGTTAAAGTGTTGAGCCACGGGGTGATTGGGTTGGTTGGTTCGGGCGGCCCAGAGGTGTTCTCTGAAGCGTTCCGCAAGTAAGCGGCCTGTTTCACCAATATAGAGGAGGCCACATCGGGTGCAGCGGATGCAATAGATGATGTGTGTGGAGGTACAGGTGAACTTGTGGCGGATATGGAAGGATCCCTTGGGGCCTTGGAGGGAAGTGAGTGTGGAGGTGTGGGCGCAAGTTTTACATTTCCTGCGGTTGCAGGGGAAGGTGCTGGGGGTGGAGGTTGGGTTGGTGGGGGGTGTGGATCTGACAAGGGAGTCACGAAGGGAGTGGTCCTTGCGGAACGCTGATAGGGGAGGGGAGGGAAATATATCCTTGGTGGTGGGGTCCGTTTGGAGGTGGCGGAAATGGCGGCGGATAATACGTTGTATGCGCAGGTTGGTGGGGTGGTAGGTGAGAACCAGTGGGGTTCTGTCTTGGTGGCGGTTGGAGGAGCGGGGCTCAAGGGCGGAGGAGCGGGAAGTGGAGGAGATGCGGTGGAGGGCATCATCGATCACGTCTGGGGGGAATCTGCGGTCCTTGAAGAAGGAGGCCATCTGGGCTGTGCGGTGTTGGAATTGGTCCTCCTGGGAGCAGATGCGGCGGAGACGAAGGAATTGGGAATATGGGATGGCGTTTTTACAGGGTTCAGGGTGGGAGGAGGTGTAGTCCAGGTAGCTGTGGGAGTCAGTCGGTTTATAATAGATGTCTGTGTTGAGTCGGTCGCCCGAGATAGAAATGGAAAGGTCTAGGAAGGGGAGGGAGGAGTCTGAGACAGTCCAGGTGAATTTCAGGTCGGGATGGAAGGTGTTAGTAAAGTTGATGAACTGTTCAACCTCCTCGTGGGAGCACGAGGCAGCGCCGATACAGTCATCGATGTAGCGGAGGAAAAGGTGGGGGGTGGTGCCAGTGTAGTTGCGGAAGATGGACTGTTCCACATATCCTACGAAGAGGCAGGCATAGCTGGGGCCCATGCGGGTGCCCATGGCAACTCCTTTAGTTTGGAGGAAGTGGGAGGATTGAAAAGAGAAGTTATTCAGGATGAGGACCAGTTCAGTCAGTCGAAGGAGGGTGTCAGTGGAAGGGTACTGGTTGGTGCGGCGGGAAAGGAAGAAGCGGAGGGCTTTGAGTCCTTCGTGATGGGGGATGGAGGCGTACAGGGACTGGATGTCCATAGTGAAAATAAGGCGTTGGGGACCGGGGAAGCGAAAATCCTGGAGGAGGTGGAGGGCATGGGTGGTGTCCCGAACGTAGGTGGGGAGTTCTTGGACTAAAGGGGACAGGACCGTGTCGAGGTATTGGGAGATGAGTTCGGTGGGGCAGCAGCAGGCTGAGACAATGGGTCGGCCGGGGCAGGCAGGTTTGTGGATTTTGGGCAGGAGGTAGAAACGGGCGGTGCGGGGTTGTGGGACTATGAGGTTGGAGGCGGTGGATGGGAGATCCCCTGAGGTGATGAGGTCCTGGATGGTCTGGGAGATGATGGTTTGGTGGTGGGAGGTGGGGTCGTGGTCAAGGGGGCGATAAGAGGAGGCGTCCGCGAGCTGGCGTTTGGCTTCAGCGGTGTACAGGTCAGTGCGCCAAACTACCACCGCGCCTCCCTTGTCTGCGGGTTTGATGGTGAGGTTGGGATTGGAGCGGAGGGAGTGGAGGGCTGCACGTTCTGAGGGTGAGAGGTTGGAGTGGGTGAGAGGGGTGGACAGGTTGAGTCGGTTGATGTCACGGCGGCAGTTGGCTATAAAGAGGTCGAGGGCGGGTAGGAGGCCAAAAACTTTCATGTACTTACCCCCACACTCGTGGCCCCTCAACTATTCCAGAATCTTCCACAGGCCTGTCGGACGCCATTACACATGTGGCCTCCACAGCGCCCGCGGCACCAAAGGCCGCCGCCGACCGTGACGTCACTTCCGCCCCCACCGACCTCGGAGCCCCCGCGATCGCCGCCCCTACAACTGCCCCGGTGACCACCACACACACAACCGCTTCCACGATCGCCGACGGACCCACGACCCACGCGGCCACCGGGAATGACCACAACTCCTCCGTCGCCGCAACCATTTCCGCCCCTCCGGTTGCCCTCGACGCAGCCACTTCCGCCCCCACTGACATCACTAACCTGCAGGAGCACAAATCCTCAGGTTTCCCCGCCCCCACGCCGTCTTTCGTCACTACGCATAACCCCGCCCATAACCCCGCCCCCACGCCATCTCCCGTCGCTTCACGTAACCCCGCCCCCACGCTTATTTCCGTCACGACGCATGACGCCGCCCCCACGTCGAGCAACGTCACCACGTCTAACTCCGCCCCTACTTCGATCTCTGTCCCCGCCCCTAACCCCGCCCCCAGCTCCAGCTCCAGCTCCAGTCCCACACCAGGTCCTAGCTCCCAGCCTTGCCAGATTTTCACCATCCCTCCACATCTCCCCCTCTCTGAGGATGAAAGATCAGTCCTCAGCAGGGGCCTCACCTTCGTTCCCCTACGCCCTCGGATTAATGAGTTCAACACGCGGCGAGATATTGAACAATTCTTCCGCTGCCTTCGCCTCCGTGCCTACTTTCACAACCAAGACTCCCGCCCACCCTCTGACGACCCCTTCTCCCGCCTCCAACACACCCCATCCACCTGGACACCCCGTGCAGGCCTCCTACCCGCCCTCGACCTCTTTATAGCCAACTGCCGCCGTGACATCAACCGACTCAACCTGTCCACCCCCTCACCCACTCCAACCTCTCACCCTCAGAACGTGCAGCCCTCCACTCCCTCCGCTCCAATCCCAACCTCACCATCAAACCCGCAGACAAGGGAGGCGCGGTGGTAGTTTGGCGCACTGACCTGTACACCGCTGAAGCCAAACGCCAGCTCGCGGACGCCTCCTCTTATCGCCCCCTTGACCACGACCCCACCTCCCACCACCAAACCATCATCTCCCAGACCATCCAGGACCTCATCACCTCAGGGGATCTCCCATCCACCGCCTCCAACCTCATAGTCCCACAACCCCGCACCGCCCGTTTCTACCTCCTGCCCAAAATCCACAAACCTGCCTGCCCCGGCCGACCCATTGTCTCAGCCTGCTCCTGCCCCACCGAACTCATCTCCCAATACCTCGACACGGTCCTGTCCCCTTTAGTCCAAGAACTCCCCACCTACGTTGGGGACACCACCCACGCCCTCCACCTCCTCCAGGATTTTCGCTTCCCCGGTCCCCAACGCCTTATTTTCACTATGGACATCCAGTCCCTGTACGCCTCCATCCCCCATCACGAAGGACTCAAAGCCCTCCGCTTCTTCCTTTCCCGCCGCACCAACCAGTACCCTTCCACTGACACCCTCCTTCGACTGACTGAACTGGTCCTCACCCTGAATAACTTCTCTTTTCAATCCTCCCACTTCCTCCAAACTAAAGGAGTTGCCATGGGCACCCGCATGGGCCCCAGCTATGCCTGCCTCTTCGTAGGATATGTGGATCAGTCCATCTTCCGCAACTACACTGGCACCACCCCCCACCTTTTCCTCCGCTACATCGATGACTGTATCGGCGCTGCCTCGTGCTCCCACGAGGAGGTTGAACAGTTCATCAACTTTACTAACACCTTCCATCCCGACCTGAAATTCACCTGGACTGTCTCAGACTCCTCCCTCCCCTTCCTAGACCTTTCCATTTCTATCTCGGGCGACCGACTCAACACAGACATCTATTATAAACCGACTGACTCCCACAGCTACCTGGACTACACCTCCTCCCACCCTGAACCCTGTAAAAACGCCATCCCATATTCCCAATTCCTTCGTCTCTGCCGCATCTGCTCCCAGGAGGACCAATTCCAACACCGCACAGCCCAGATGGCCTCCTTCTTCAAGGACCGCAGATTCCCCCCAGACGTGATCGACGATGCCCTCCACCGCATCTCCTCCACTTCCCGCTCCTCCGCCCTTGAGCCCCGCTCCTCCAACCGCCACCAAGACAGAACCCCACTGGTTCTCACCTACCACCCCACCAACCTGCGCATACAACGTATTATCCGCCGCCATTTCCGCCACCTCTAAACTGACCCCACCACCAAGGATATATTTCCCTCCCCTCCCCTATCAGCGTTCCGCAAGGACCACTCCCTTCGTGACTCCCTTGTCAGATCCACACCCCCCACCAACCCAACCTCCACCCCCAGCACCTTCCCCTGCAACCGCAGGAAATGTAAAACTTGCGCCCACACCTCCACACTCACTTCCCTCCAAGGCCCCAAGGGATCCTTCCATATCCGCCACAAGTTCACCTGTACCTCCACACACATCATCTATTGCATCCGCTGCACCCGATGTGGCCTCCTCTATATTGGTGAGACAGGCCGCTTACTTGCGGAACGCTTCAGAGAACACCTCTGGGCCGCCCGAACCAACCAACCCAATCACCCCGTGGCTCAACACTTTAACTCCCCCTCCCACTCCACCGAGGACATGCAGGTCCTTGGACTCCTCCACCGGCAGAACACAACTACACGACGGCTGGAGGAGGAGCGCCTCATCTTCCGCCTGGGAACCCTCCAACCACAAGGTATGAATTCAGATTTCTCCAGCTTCCTCATTTCCCCTCCCCCCACCTTGTCTCAGTCGGTTCCCTCAACTCAGCACCGCCCTCCTAACCTGCAATCCTCTTCCTGACCTCTCCGCCCCCACCCCACTCCGGCCTATCACCCTCACCTTGACCTCCTTCCACCTATCCCACCTCCATCGCCCCTCCCCCTAGTCCCTCCTCCCTACCTTTTATCTCAGCCTGCTTGGCTCTCTCTCTCTTATTCCTGATGAAGGGCTTATGCTCGAAACGTCGAATTCTCTATTCCTGAGATGCTGCCTAACCTGCTGTGCTTTGACCAGCAACACATTTGAAAATGAAACAGGCTGAGTTAGAAGGCAAATAGAAGGAATTACCATTAAAAGCAGAAGAGAGCGAGAAAAGGAGAGAGAGAGGAATAGAAGAGAGGCATGATCATAAGGATAACTTACGATGGGGTAAAAAGGAAACCCATGAAAAGGACAGAGAAGTTAAAAAGCTCCAGTGTTTTAAATTGAATTGAATTGAACTTATTGTCACGTGTACAATGCAGGGAGATCATAGATCTAGGCAGCATAGATAAGTTAATAATGCAATAAAGTTGACCACATGAAATCACATTGTTGGTGGGTTAGGAAAAGCATTGGGAAGCCAGATGTAGGAAAACAAGATAAGCCAGTGAATTTTGTTGGAGTAATAATGGAAAGCACAGTGAATGGTGGAAAGCTGCATCAGTTTGTACAAGCTAGTTGGTGGAGGAGGAATTGCTAGATCTTCTTAAATCACATACCTGCAGAGGGAAAGTTTATTTGCACAAGCCAGGAGCAGGTGGTAAAGAGGAGTTATGTACTTCTGAAGGACTATTACCAGAAGGGTACTAGTAAGTGGAATTCACGCCGATACAAGAAGCGGCCAATTATGTAAAGTGAGGTTAAAGTGTCCAGTGAAGAGTGCAGAAGTCATGGTAGGAGTACTGGACAAACTCTGTTCCAGGAACAAAATTTGCTCTTGAAAATGATAAACAGTAGCTGGTTCATAGATGGGAGCGCTGCCTGTTGTCTTTCAAAAGTCATAGAAATTCAGGTAACTGAACTATTGCAAGACACATATCCTGGGATTTTTCTGGACCACGTGGTAACGAGGTCACAAAGTCACCAGTTGAAACAGGACAGGTCAAAGTGTACAGATCAGAAAGTTAAGTGGAATTAGTAGCGACCTTGTTGATCAGATTGTTGAGATCAACCAGGAGGCAGCTTGATTGCAATGCAGACATTTTTAGCTTAGGTACATTAACTGAGTTACAGCAGAAAGATGAATATTTAAACAGTTGTTATAAAAGGCATACACAGAAAAAGAATCCGAACGCATCCCTGAATGTTATTATCCTAAAAATGTTGTATTAGTGAGGAAATTAAGGCCATCAGATATTCAAACAAACGAGAAGTGGACAGAAGTCCATCACCTTGCCTTGCCAGTGGGTTATAGAAAGGAGGTTTTGCAGATGGTGAACAAGCTACCATGAGGGAGTCATTTAAGAGTGCTAAAAGCTCAAGATAAAACAAAAAAACATTTTTATTGGCCTTGACTGCACAAGGATGTAGTTGAATTTTGCCAGATGTGTAATATATGTCAAGTAATTGGAAAACCACAGGCAGTGATAAAACGCACACCTTTATTACCTATTCCTACATTTTACAAGAATCTTAATTGATTGAGTAGATCCACTACATAAAAATGAGAAATCAGTATTTGTTAATAATAATGGATATGTCCACTAATTTTCCAGAGGCTGTCCCATTACGTAATACCACAGCTAAAAGAATCGCAGAGTACTTACTTAAATTTGTCTAGAGATACGGACTACCCATAGAGATACAGTCAGATCAAGGATCAAACGTCACTTCAGAATTATTATAGGTAGAATAAAACAATTCAGATCTACTGAGTCCCAACTAGAATTTCAGGGAGTGCTAGAAAGGTGGCATCAGACATTAAAAATTGGTTGCTGGCTTTTCATCACAACTATTCAGATGATTGGGACAAGGGAATTCTGTTTGTGCTTTTTGCTATCAGAGACACGCCAAGTCAATCGATCAAATTCAGTCCATTTGAATTAGTTTTGGGGTCTGTTAAAATTGATTAAAGAGAAATTAGTAAGTCAGAATTCAGAAACCACATATTTGGACTCTGTGTCAAATTTTCCTGAACGATTAAATAGAGTGGCAGAGTTGGCTAGACAGAATTTAAAAGTATCACAGCATACACTGAAAGGGGAAACAGGCAAGAAATCAAAAACTTGCAATTTTGCGATCGAGGATAAGGTAATAGTGTTGCTTCCAGTGGTAGGTGTACGTTTGCAAGCAACGTTCAGTGGACGTTGTCAAGTTGTAAGGAGATATAGTGAGGTGAATTAATTGAAAATGACTTCAGACAAAATGGAATCTCACAGCGTTTCATGTGAATATGCTCAAAGGATATTTTGACAGGGAAGGAAAGGTAAAGGAGAATGAGGGTCAGAGGATTCTATGATGGACATTCCTCAAATTAATTTGGACAATGAGGAAATTCGACGTTTCGGGCATAAGCCCCTCTTCAGGAATCGGAAGAAGGGCTTATGCTCAAATCGTCGAATCTCCTGTTCCTTGGATGCTGCCTGACCTGCTGCGCTTTTCCAGCAACTCATTTTCAGCTCTGATCTCCAGCATCTGCAGACCTCACTTTCTCCACAATGAGGAAATTGTCAAACATTGGAAGAAGTTATTAAGTTAACTTCAAAAGGAAAATCGACCTGATTTGAAAGAGTTGTTTTCATCACATGGGGACATATGTGAAAATAAGCTGGGAAGTACTAACCTGATTATTCATGATATAGATATGGGAAATGCTATTGATATTACACAACATCCTTACAGGAATAACCCTCGAAAGGATTCAAAGGCAGATTGTACGCATACTCCAAGACAACCTAATCAATGTGTGCTACAGTGACTGGAGATCATCCATAGTAATGGTGCCTAAACCAAATGATACCCAATGGTTATGTTGGACTATCGCAAACTCAATGCAGTTACAAAAACTAATGCACATCCAAATCTATGTTTTGAAGACTGTTGAGAAGGTGGGACAAGCAACTTATATTTCTAAGTTGGACTTAATCAGAGGATACTGGCAAGTACCTTTGTCAGAAAGAACAAAAACAATTTTGGCTTTTGTAATGCTGATTGGACTGTATCAGTTTAAAGTTACGCCATTTGGCACGAAAAATTCGCCAGCCACAATTCAGAGGCTAGTAAATCAGGTAATTGCCGGTCTACCTAATTGTGTCCTGTATATTGATGGCCTGGTCATTTTTAGTAAACTCCTAAACAACATTTATCAAACTTGTTCCATTGACTTCAGAAAGCAGGCTTGGTGATAAACTTGGCTAAAAGTGAATTTGCGAAAACCTAAGTCACCTTCCTGGGCCATGTTATTCGACATGGACAAATGGCTTCAAGAAGTGCAAAATAAAGGTAACTGGGGAGTTTCCCATACCATCGACAAAAACAGCGGTACTACAGTTCCTGGGATTGAGAGGATTGTACTGAAAATTTGTACCAACTTTTGGCAGTGTGGCTGCTCCCTTCACTCAATTGCTAAAGAAGACAAGAGATTTCAGTGGACAGTGGACTGTCAGAAGGCATGGACAGCCTGAAGGCTGTGTTAACCACTGTCCCAGTATTAGCCACACCCAATTACGCAGTCATTCAAGGTGTCTGTCGACACAAGTGGTGTGACGTCCTCCTACAGGAAGACGACGAACAGATCGAAAGACCTATCGGGTATTTCACCAGGAAGTTGAACATCCATCAGCAGAAATACTCGACAGTTGAGAAGGAGACTTTGAGCTTAGTGCTGGTGTTACAACATTTTAACGTTTAGATTACCAGTAACATATCTGAGACAATCATATACACTGACCATAACTCACTGAGGTTTGTGCAGAAATTTAAGGACAAAAATGACAGACTATTTTGATGGAGCCTGTTGTTACAGCCATTCAATTTGAAAATTTTGCATCTAGCAGGATGAGAAAGCATGATTGCCTACGCATTGTCCAGATTCGAATGAGAAACAGAGGCGTTCGGTTGCAGGATTACAACAGAATGAAATGGAACGTGGTTGTGCATGTTTGCGTGTCCCTTGACAATGTAATACATGTGTTTTAGAATACAAACAAATTATTTCAAGGGTTTTTGAAATGAAGCCATCTTTGTATATTGATGGTTCTTTTTTTTCAAGGGGAGAGTTGTGAGGTTCTGCAGTCCTTGGCTGTTGTTCAGTGTGGTTGTAAAAACACAGGTTACAGAAACATCTGAGTTTGGAAGGGTTTTCAGGCCAATTTGTTTATAGCTATCAGATACTCCCTCAGACAGTAGGCTTTGAAGTAAAAAAAAACTGCATAATGAAAGGTGAGTGACTAGTTCTCCCAGCTCAGATTTTCTCTGGTTTGGCTTGGTTCTTAGCAGGAATGTGGAAAAGCTGCTGGAACCAGAAGCATGTCCATGCTGATCTCTCTCTGACTTCACTCCTGTCAGAACTAGTTTTACTTTCCCCTTTCGTGCCAAAGAGTGTTCATGGAAATTGTTGCAAGTATCTGGAACAGCGTTATTAAATTGGATAGTCTACTGGATTTCGAGACAGGATAAATTATTCGGTGTTCTGTTTTCTATTCCTTGTGTTTCATTTAGTAATTTTGGAAATAAATTCTTTTGCTTAAAACCAGGTGGGTTGACCAGTTGATTCTCTCCTGGAATATCCACTGTACAGCTCCTTAAAAGCAACCAGCAAAGTGAGGGTCTAGGCTACTTTCTTGAAATGATTGGATTTGGCCTGATCCATAATATGAGCCTGGAAGGCAGGAACTGCAGCATAACCTGATCCCAATGTGCTGAATATGGGCGAATATATTGTAAACATCTTTCTGCAAAGTCAGGAACTGAAATAGGCGATTTTACCCGCTAGCAGGGTCGACCCATCAATTTTACTCAGAGTTATTTTAAGGACAGTAAGCAGTTGCTGGGCCAGGTACTGACCGATTCTGACAGAAGTGAAGCAGTAAAGAGCAGAAATGGCCCATTTACACCCTCAAGCTTAAGTATTATGGTTAAAATGAAAATATTTAAAATTATGTTTCAGGTCAATGGCCTTTTATCTGGAAAACACTTCACTTGCTTGCTTCATATCTTGTGCAAAGTCACACTGTCATTGTTTTGAAAGTCAATTATTTCAGAGCCAGTCCTTGACTATAACAGTTTCTCAGCGGAGTGCCCCTTGACCAACTGTGTTCAAACATGTGCAGTAAGCCCTGGATGACAGCCAGGATTGGGTTAACAAGTGGGAAGGAATGCTTCTGGCATAGAATTATGAATGAATCACTTTGTGAAATAACATACGTTACCACCTACCTTTACCATTCAATCCCATAACCATCTCCAATTTACCTCCTATCACACTGAGCCTGATGCAAATACATCCATCGCTAATCAAGTGAAGATAGGGGAACATGAGGAAGTGCACAGACTCAGATGGAACAAAGATTTCCAGTGATACAAGATTTTAAAGTGGCTGAGAAAATGTCTATCTGAATCTGTATATATTTGTGCTCTAGTTTGGAGAACTTAGTATCATTCTCCCTTTGTTGTCTGACACATGTCGGTGGGCAGAGTGATAGCCAAAGTCATTGCCATTGGTGGCTTGGTCCAGTCAATGGACTGATGTAATGTCACCGGGCCCAAGCTAATACGCTGGGACACAGCGGCTGGGGGAACTTAAGTTCAATGCATTCGTATGAGCTGGAATTACACAGAGACCAGAAACGATCACTCACTGTTGTAAAATCCCATCTCATTCACTAATGTTGTTTAAGGATAGCCAAGACTTCCTTAATTGCTCTGGTTTGCTTGTTACTACACACCAACAGTAATATCTTAAATTGGAAATGCCCACTGAATTGGCTAAGCAAGTCACTCAGTTCATGAACAATTAAAGGGTAACAGGGTGACTGAGTGGTTAGCACTGCTGACTCACAGCGCCAGGGACCTGCGTTCAATTCCAGTGGAAAACTGCCTCTGTGGAATTCGCACATTCTCCCCGTGTTTCCTCCCACAATCCAAAGACATGCAGATTAAGTGAATTAGCCGTGCTAAATTGCTCAAAGGATTGAGGAATATATAGGTTAGGTGCATTGTGCAAGTGCAGAGTAATAGACTAGGGGAATGGGTCTCTGAGGGTTACTCTTCAGAGGGTCGTTGTGGACTTGCTGAGCCAAGTGGCCTGTTTCCATACTGTACCGATTCTTGAGATGGGCAATAGCTGCCAACAGCCCATGAAAGAATTTTTTTTTTGAACGCAGTGGTTCTTTCCTTTCCCTCTCAACTCACTTCATGTACCCGAGAACATGAACACTTCCCTCCTGTTCAAGGCCATAACCTTCATGTGATCTGCCTCACATTCCTCTCTCTGAACACATCAGTGAAAACGGATCCAGAAATCATCAGCCTTCAATCCTTGTCTATTCCTTCTCCTGCTTAATTAGAATATTCCTTAGAGAAACACAATGGTTTTCCCTTTGGTACCCTTCAAGAGCTGGTCACACTTCATGTCTTTGTAACACTCTTCTTCTGATGTCTCCTGACTATAAGTCTCCATCTATTACCTTTTTCCTTTTTCTTTGCCCCAATTGCCTCTCACTAATGCCCCAGATGGGGGCGGCTTCCTTGATGTCTCACTGTTGTAGAGAAAGACCCTATTCTGAATCACTATCTCCATCCACCTTCCATTCCCAATACCAGCTACGAGCTGGACAGTTCCAGTACTCACGAACTAACTCCCCCCCCCACCCCACCACCACCAACACCACCCCACCAACCTCTCACTGTAACAGCTTTCAATATAGATTCAGAGACATACAGCGGAGAACAGGCCCTGGGCCCATTGTGTGTAACTACTACTAAAAGTGCACTAATCCCAATTTCCTGCACTTCTCCCATATCATTGAAGCACTCAACCAAATATTTTTTAAAACTTTATAAGTTTTATGGTCTCGATTACCTGCCCAGACAGTATATTCCAGATTTCCACCACCCTCTGAGTGAAAAATGTTTTTCCTCAAATTCCCTCTGAATCTCCTGCCCCTTACCCAAATGTATGACCCACTTGTGAGTGAACCTTCATCACAGGGGAGCAGTTGCTTTATGTTCACCCTGGCTATACTCCTCGTAATCTTACACATCTCAATCATTCCCCACTCAGTCTTTGCTGCTCTAAAGAAAACAACCCAAGTTTGCTAAGAATGTCCTACAGCTTAAATGCTCCATCCCAGGGAATATCCCGGTGAATCTCCTTTGTATCCCCTCTAGTGCGATCACATCATTCCTGTACTCCATCTGGGGCTTAACCAACATCCTGTACAACATCACCATTACCATCCTTGTCTTAGACTGAGAAAGCAAGTGTCTGCTCTTTAACTAATCACGTGGACTGCAGTTTTCAGAAATCTGTGGACAATTAGCCACGACCCCTCTGTTCCTCTAAGCTACCCAGTGTCCTGCCAGTCATTAAACACACTCTCATCTTGTTTCTTCCAAAGTGCATCGCCTCGCTGTCATCAGTTTTAGATGCTATCTGCCACTATTCTGCCCATCTGACCAACCAATTTACATCTTCCTGCAACATGAAACCATCTCCTTCACGATTAAGCACCCAAGCAATCTTGGTCTTGTCTACAAACGTGTTTAACATTTAACAGTTTAATCTGAACCATTTATGTATGTATATATATATATATATATAAAAGGTTCATAGTACTGTTCCTTGTGGTACACGGCTGGACACCATCCTCCAGTCACTCGTGCAGCCTTCTGCCATGATTGCCCTTTGTGACCTATTACTAAGCGAGTTTTTGATCCATCTCGTCATGTTTCCTAAATTCCATTTGATTTAACTTTCTCAATCAGTGTCCCTGTAGGACCCTGTCAGAAACATGGCAAAAATACATATAAACTAAATAACTGAACTTCCCTCATCCACCCACTTTTCAAACTTTCTAACAGATTTGTTGGGCCTGACCTCTCTCTAACACAGCCAGGCTTATTATCCTCAGTTAATTCCTTTCCAAGTGGATATTCATGCTTTCCTTCAGTAATATGAAGCTCGGCAGTATGTAATTTCCTGGTATATCTTTATCACCCTTCGTGAAAAGTGGACCACATTAGTTATCCTCCAGTCTTTTTACACTGACCCTGTGGTGGGAGAGGAATTAAACATTTATGTCAGAGGCCCTGCATTTTCCTGCCTCGCCTCTCACAGCAACAGATTTGTGCGTTTTTAAGCCAGACACAGGCTCCAATTCCTTCCATTTCCGATGTTCATCTGTACAAGTTCCTCACAGTCGCCTTTCCTGAATCCCATGCCAATTTTCTCATTTTCAAGAGTGAAGACTAAAGGTAGTCGCTCACTTCCCCCTTTCTACACAGCTCATCTTTATCCCTCTTCCTGTCTGAGCTATGGGTTCTTGGCCAGGTTCAGTGTACTTTTTAAGGTAAAATGACGCGTTACAGCAGCTTGTGAACCTACCTGGGCCAATTCTAACACTTCTTCCCTGTTTAATCCTTCAGCAATGCTGGTGTCAGGTGTTCCCAGATTCTGTAATGAATGTATATCAATAGAAGGAGTAAACAGAGAATATTGTAGTAATGAGAATATTACTGTGTTAAACAATAAAACATTCCCTCCTTTCCCCTATCAGTAAATCATTGAAACTTATGATGAACTCTCTTGATCAGATTTTGTGTTGCACTCGTTCACAGGATGTGGGCATTGTTGGCTACACCAGCGTTTACTGCCTATCCCTAATTACCTAGATGGTAGTTAAGAGTTATCCACTTGTTATGGGTCTGTGGTGACGTACAGGTCAGACTGGGGAAGATGGCAGTTTCCTTCCCTGTAGGAGAGCAGTGAACCAGACATTTCTGACAAATGACGACGTTTTATGGTCACCATTAAGACTCTGAATTTCAGATTTTTATTGAATTCAAATACCACAAAGTGCAATTGCAGTGTTCAATCCAGATACGCAGGGAATTATTTGGCGTCTCTGAATGAATAGTCTCGTGATAATGCCATATCCATGACAGTTATCGCTGCCTCGTGAAATCCTATCAGTCCCACTGATCTCCACAACACAATTCCAGATGCTCACACTCAACACTGGGCAACGTTCATTGGCAAAACATTGCAAGGTAAAACCAGACTTATTCCTGGCACAGAATATTCTTCAGCCAATTCCAAAGGCACTACAATGTGGAGAATTGTTAACTGGTTCTGAGGTGGCTGAATACACCACACAGTTACACTAAACAACGATGACATACTAAATGGAAAGCAAAAATTAGATGACTCACTAGACATTGACTCAGGCAGTGGAAATGAAAATCAGCTGTTGAGTCTAACGAGCACAATCCTCTTCGATTCAAACTAGCAACTGAAATTGCAGACAAAATCCAGCCTTCACTTTGGGAGCACCCTCCATTGTGTTGTGTGGCACTATCACTGTAGTAAGTAGGTTGGACTCAAAACAGATGCAGGAAGCGAAAACTGATAACCAAGAAGGTTTGTCGTAGGGTCAGAGCATAGAAGAATTGCATTCAACTGTAACCTATAATGCCATGAACTGACAGATCTTTCATGACTCAGCGTGGGACCAACAGGAATGGAATGGAACAGAATGGAATGGAATCCCTCCAGTGTGGAAACAGGCCCTTTGTCCCAATAGGTCCACACCAACCCTTCAAACATTAATCCACCCAGGCACATTCCCCTTTCCTATTATTCGATGCTTACCTTTGGGAGACAGTGGAGTCTGCAGATTCTGGAGATCAGAGTTGAGATTATGTTGCTGGAAAAGCACAGCAGGTCAGGCAGCATCCAAGGAGCAGGACCGGATGCTGCCTGACCTACTGTGCATTTCCAAAAACACACTCTCACCTATATTTCCCCCTGACAAATGCAGCTAACCTACACATCCCTGAACACTGATTGCATTTTAGCATGACCAACGCACCTAACTTAGATTGTGGGAGGAAACCAGAGCACCTGGAGAAAACTCACGCAGACACGGGAAGATGGTCCAGACAGACAGTCGCCCGAGGGTGGAATCGAACCCAGGTCACTGGCACGGTGAGGCAGAAGTGCTAACCACTGAACCACCGTGTTGCCAGGAAGGCAGATCAGGAGGCAAGGAGCAGTAGTGAGAAAGGAAATACAAATCTGTTGAATATAAACCAGTAAACTCCATGTCAAACAACACAGCAGATTCCAATACCCACAGGTTCGCCGGATGAGTTCTGCCTCAGTCTCACTGTCCTGCCAGGTCACATACTGTTAGCTCTCACTGGGATCTCCATTATACCTGGGGTCACAAACCGTCTAATTTTACTGGGACGTCCATTTTCCCCAGGTAACGTGCTGTCTGATCTCACTGGGATCTCTATCTTCCCCAGGGTCACATACTGTCTGATCTCACCGGGATCCCCATTCTCCCCGGTGTCCCACAACGTCAGGTCTCACTGGGATCACCATCCTCCTTGTCTGCCTTCACTGGGATCTCTATCTTCCCCAATGTAACATACTGTCTGACCTCGCCGGGATCCCCATTTTCCCCGGGGTCACACACTGTCTGATCTCACTGGGATTCCCATTCTCACTTACTGATCTTTCTGGGATCTCCATCCTCCCCGTTGTCACGCACTGTCTGATCTCACTGTGACCGCCATTTTACCCCGGGTCACACAATCTCTGATCTCACTGGGAATTCCATCCTCTTCCGGGGTCACGCACTGTCTAATCTCACTGGGAACTCCATCCGCCCTGTCTGATCTTACTGGGATCTCCATCCTCCCCGGTGTCACGCAATGTGTGATCTCACTGTGACTGCCATTTTTCCCCAGGTCAGACACTGCCTGATCTCAATGAGACCGCCATTTTCCCCGGGTCACACAAGCTCTGATCTCACTGGGATCTCCATCCTCTTCCGGCGTCACGCACTGTCTGACCTCACTGGGAACTCCATCCTGCCCGGGATCACACACTGTCTGATCTCACTGGGATTCCCATCCTCCCTGTCTGATCTCACTGGGATCTCAATCCTTCCCGTTGTCACGCACTGTCTGATCTCACTGTGACCGCCATTTTTGCCCGAGTCACACACTGTCTGATCTCACTGGGATCTCCATTCTCTTCCGGGGTCACACACTGTCTGATCCCACTGGGATCTCCATCCTCCCCGGGTCACACTGTCTGATCTCACTGGGATCTCCATCCTACCCAGGGTCCCACATTGTCTGATCTCACTGGGCTCTCCATCCTCCCCAAGGTCACACTGTCTGATCTCACTGGGATCACTATCGTTCCCAGGGCCATACTCAGTTTGATCTCACGTGGATCTCCATCCTCCCCAGGACAAACACTGACTGATCTCACAGGGATCTCCATCCTCCCCAGGATCACACACTGTCTGATCTCACTCGGATATCTATCCTCCCTAGGATCACACACTGCCTGAATTCACTGTGATCTCCATTTTGCCCCGGGTCATACACTGCCCGGTATCACTCGGATCTCCATCCTCTTTTCAGGTCACACACTGCCTGATCTCACTCGGTTCTCCACCCTCCCCCGGTGTCACGCATTGTCTGACCACACTGGGATCTCCACCCTCCCCGTGTAACACACTCTGATCTCACGGTGATCTCCATTTTTCCGCGGGTCAAACACTGTCTGATCTCACTCGGATCTCCATCCACCTCCAGGGTCACACATTGCCTGATCTCACTGGAATCTTCCTCCTCCCCAGGGACATACAATGTCGGATCTCACTGGGATCTCTATTCTCCCCAGGGTCACACAATGACTGATCTCACTGTGATGTCCATCCTCCCCAGGGTCATACACTGTCTAATCTCACTGAAATCTCCCTCCTCTAAGGTCAAACACTGCCTGACCTCACTGTGATCTCCATCCTCCCCCAATGTCACGCATTGTCTAATCATACTGTGAACACCATTTCCCCACGGCCACACTCTGTCTGATCTCACTGGGATCTCCATCCTCCCCGTGTCACAAACTGTCTGATCTCACTGAGATCTCCATCCTCCCCAGGGTCACACATTGTCTGATCTCACTGCGATCTCCATCCTCCCCAGGATCACACACTGTTTCATCTCACTGGGAACCCCATGCATCCCGGAGACACACACTGTCTGATGTCATTGGTGGCCCCATGGTCCCACACAGTCTGATCTCACAAGGACCTGCACCCTCCCCGGGCTCACACGCTGCCTGATCTCACAGGGATCCCCATCCTGCTCAGATGCAATCACTGTCTGATCTCACTGAGATCTTCCTCCTCCCCAGTGACACTTACTGTCTGATCTCACTGTGATCTCCATACTCCCCAGGGTCACATACTGTCTGATATCACTATTATCTCCATCCTACCCAGGGCCACACACTGGCTGATCTCACTGGGACCACCATCCTCCCCAGGGACTCACATTGCCTAATCTCCCTGTGATCTCCATCCTCCCCCGGGTCATACACAGTCTGAATTCACTGGGACCACCATCCTCCCCAGGGACTCACATTATCTAATCTCACTGTGATCTCCATTTTGCCCCGGGTCACACACTGTCTGATCTCACTGGCATTTCACTCCTCCCTGTCTGATCTCACAGGGATCTCCATCCTCTCCGGTGTCATGCACTGTCTGATATCACTGCGATCTCCATATTGCCACGGGTCACACACTGTCCGATCTCACACGTATCTCCATCCTTCTCCAAAGTCACACACTGTCTGAACTCACTGTGATCTCCATCCTCCCCAGAATCACACACTGACTGATCTCACTGTAATCGCCATCCTCCTCAGGGTTACACACTGTCCGATCTCATATTGATCTCCATCCTACCCAGGGACATACACTGTCTGATCTCACTGAGATGTCCATCCTGTCCAGGATCGCACACTGTCTGATCTCACTGGACCTGCATCCACCTCCGAGCCACACACTGTTTGATCTCACTGTGATGTCCATTTTGCCCCGGCTCACACACTGTCTGATCTCACTGAGATCTCCATCCTCCCCCGGCTCATACACTGTCTGATCTTACTGCGATCTCCATCCTCCACAGGATCACACACTGTTTGATCACTTGTATCCCCATCCTCCCTGTCTGATCTCAATGGGATCTCCATCCTTCTCGGTGTCATGCACTGTCTGATCTCACTGGGATCTCCATCCTACCTCGGGTCCAACACTGTCTGGTCTCCCTGCACTCTCCATCCTCCCCAGGGTCACTCACTTTCTGATCTCACTGGGATCTCCATCCTTCCCAGGATCACTCACTGTCTGATCTCACTGATATCTCCCTCCTCCCCAGGAACACACACGGGCTCAACTCACTGGGATCCCCATCCTACTCGGGGATTCACACTGTTTGATCTCACTGGGATCTCCATCCTCCCCTTTGTCACGCACTGATTGATCGCACTGTGACCTCCATTCTCCCCCGGATCACTCACTGTCTGATCTCACTCGGATCTCCATCCTCCCCAAGTCACACACGTTGGTCTCACTGGGATTTCCACCCTCCCCGGGATCACACGTTGTATGATCTCACTGGGATCACCATCCTCCACAGCGTCACACACTGTCTGAGCTCACTGGGATCTCCAATCGCCACGGCGTCCCACACTGTCTGATCTCACTGGGAGCCCCATCCTCCCCAGGGTCACACACTGTCTGATCTCACAGGGATCTCCACCACCCCCGGGTCGCACACTGTCTGATCTCACTGGGATCTCCATCCTCCTCAGCGTCACACACTGTGTGATCTCACTGTGACCTCCATCCACCCCCGGGTCACACACTGTCTGATCTCACTGGTATCTCCATCCACCCGCGATTTACACACTATCTGATCGCACTGGGATCTCCACCACCCCCGTGTCACTTGCTGTCTGATCTCACTGGGATCGCCATCCACCTCCGGATCACACACACTGTCCGATCTCATTGGGATCTCCATCCACCCTGGTTCACACACTGCCTGATTTCATTGATTAAAATTCGCACAACGCCAGGTTACAGTGCAACAGGTTAATCTGGAAGCACCTGCTTTCAGAGCTAGCTAGTTAAACGATGAAGGAGCGGCGCTCCAAAAGATTGTACTTGCAAATAAACCTTATGGACTATAACCTGATGTTATGTGATGTTGTCCACCCCTGTCAAACACCAACTCTTTCTCTTCATTCGGTCTCTCACGGCCAGACTGTGCAACAGTGTCTGCCTCCAAGCCATCAGGATTCTTAACACAATGTAATCAGACTCTTTCCCATCTGAAATTCTTTCATAGTGCTGACAGGAAAAAAATGTCTATTATCCATCATTCTTCAGTTACATCGGAACTTGTGTGTTTTGCACTTCTTACGTACTTAATGCTGTGTATGATTGTATAGTTTGCGTAGCACCTTCGGTCCAGGAGGACCAATTTTCGTTTTTACTGTATCAGTTGTATATGGCAGAAAATACAAATAAAAGCTTTTTATTCTCACTCTCACTCCCTCTCTCATTTTCTCTCCTTTCTCTCTGCCCCTCTCTCTCCTCCTCTCCCCCTCTCTCCCCGTCTCCCCTGCTCTCCCTCCCCTCTCATTCTCTCCCTCCCCCTTTCTCTGTCCCTCTCTCTGTCTCTTGCCCCGCTCCCCCTCCCTCTGTACCCCCTCTTTCTCTTCACCCACTTGTTTATCTCTCTCTTTCTCTTCCCCCGCCTCCACCCCCCACTCTGTCTCTCTTGATCTTCTTTCACACAGACAATTTTGCATTAATCTTGCCAAGTTAGCCTGGATTCCATGAACTTTCAACATCTTATCAGTCTCCCATGTAGGACCTTGTCAAAGGCCTTGCTGAAATCCATGTAAACTACAACAACTATCCTAATCTCAATCAAATATGTGGCCATCTTGTAAACTGCCACCAGATTTGTTGGACATGACATGGTTCTGACAAAGCCATAACTCTGATCAATTCTTGTGTCTCAAAATGGAGATTAATTTTCTCCTTCACTATTTTCTCCAATAGTTTCCCCATGATTAATGTTGGACTCACTGATTTATAGTCCCTTGGTTTAACTCCACTACAATTCCTTTAAACTGGGCCAATATTAATTGTCCTCCAGTCCTCTGGCAGAGCGATTGAAACAATTTCGCTCTGGACCACATTTGCACTTTAGCTTCGTACCTTCCAGGCAACAGACTGTAAGCATCTTCCATTGTGCTGGGACATTACTCTTCAGTCAGAATATGAAAAACCGAAGAGTTTGGAGCAGGGTTTGACCACATGCCCCGCCATTCAATTTATGGTGAGGCGATAATCTCGTGACCCTATTGCTAGATTTATTAATCCAGAGATCAATGCAATGTTCTCGGCTGAAATCCACCAGGGTAGATTGTGGAAGCTGAGCTCAAGTTTTTAAAATACCTGGAGGCTGGAGATGATATCATTTTTGAAAGACTTGACCTCGTCCTCAAGTATTGTCATAGATATGTACAGAATGCAAACCAACCCTCATCCAAGCCGACCAGATGTTCTAAATTAACCTAGTCCCATTTTCCACCATTTGGCCCATATATAATTCAATGTACCCACTCGGATGCCTTTGAAATGTTTTCGTTGTACCAGCTTTCACTTCAGCTGTCATACATACATACATGTACCATGCTGTGCATAAAAACGTTGCCTCTTAGGTCCCTTTTAATTCTTTCCACTCTCACCTCGCACCTACGCTGTCTAGTTTCTGACTCTCCTATACTGTGGAAAAGACCTTGATTTTACACGCTGTGTAACCCCGTCATGATCTGGTGAACCTCGACAAGGCCAACCTTCTTCTCCGACACTCCAAGGAAAATTGTTCCACCCTACATAGTCAGCCTCTCCAAAGCTGTCACCTTTCCTTGTAAATCTTAGGTAAACCCATTCAAGTGTCACAGCATCCTTCCCTAAAGCATGGAGACCAGAACTGAACATGTACTCCAAAATTAGCTGAAGCAATATTCCGCTCAGCCTGCAACATAACCTCCCAACTCAGATATTCATAAAGTTTAGGTTTCCTTTATTAAAATGATATACTTGCATTGGAAGTAGTTCTGTAATAAATCATTCGACTGATTCCACTGAAGTAGGGATCCTTGTTTTAAAAGTCCAGTGACACTGGACCAGAAATGTTAGCTCTGACTTCTCACCACAGATGACGCTAGACCTGCTGAGATTTTCCAGTGATTTCAATTTCTTGTGTGTTCCAAGATTTCTGTGTTCCTTTAATGCTGGCTGCTTGCGCTTTCCCAGTCCAAAATTGGTTTTTTAAAAAATGTACATTGGCGTTTTTGTTTCAAATGTGGGCTTGATTAGCAACTTGCAGGTTATATGACAATTAGTTTAGCAAATAATGGGGACAAAAGCCTTAGACTACAGAGCAGTCTGAATGGAATTTCACCCTGAAACATGTGAGGGGATGCATTTTGTGATGTCTAATAAGGGAAGGAAGTGCACAATAAATGTTAAGACCTCATGAAGTACAGAGGAGCAGAACGAATATGGTAAGCATGTCCATAGATCCTTGAGGGCAGCAGGGCAGGAATGCAAGGTGGTTAAGAAGCTATATGGGATATGTACTTTTATGAGACTAGGCATTGAATACAATAGCAAGGAATCTGGGGAACTGTTGAAGGCAATGGCTAGGCCACAGTGGGAGAACTATGTGCAATGTTGGTCGCCACACAATACGAAGGATGGAATTGCACTGCAGGGGAGAAAAAGAGATTGGCCAGGATGTTGCCGAGGCTGAGGCGTTGCAGCTTCGAAAAGAGACGAGATGGTCTGCGGTTGTTTTCCTTCGAACAGAGAAGACACCGAGAAAACCAGATTGTGGTGGACAAAATCATGAGGGGTACATATTTGGCTGAAAGGAAGAAACTTTTCCCTTCTGTGGGTGATGTCAGGAATTAGAAGAGATTCAAAATAAGGGGCAGGAGATTTAAAGGGTGGTGAGTATTAGGAATGCACTGTCTGGAAGGATGTTAGAGATGTGAACCATCACAACTACTTCAGAATCATTGAGATTATCCTAAAGCATCATAGCATAGAAAACGGTAGGAGTATGACCAGGTAGTTATTTGATGATTGTCACAGATGTAATGCGCTGAACATCATGAACAAACTATAATTTCATCTCCCACTTCGTAATTTTAAAGTTACTCTCTTTCTCTACCTCACTCTGAACCCGAGTGAAGCCACTACAAAAGAAAACTGAAGAATTGCAGATGCTGGAAACAAGAAACTAAATCAGAAATTGCTGGAAAAACTCAGCAGGTCCGGCAGCATCTGCGGAGATAAATCAGATGAAACGTTTCGGCTCCATGGAGACGTCCTCTGACTTTGTTCCATGACCCACCCGACCTTCCACATTCCAATTGCTAACCAATCCTGCCCCCCAACCCCAGTCCTTCAAACAATGGCCAATCAGATCATTGGAACTCAGAGACTTTCACGGGAAAGGCCCACCTATTGGCTACAGCATAGTACAAGGCAGCACGATGGACCAAAAGAAAAGGCCCTGACGGAAGCCCCGCCTACGGACCGGAGGCCAGTGCGCAGACCCGGATGCGGGTGGTAGCTGGAGTGGATCGGAGATTTCTGCGTGAATCGTGGAGACGGTGAGAAATGAGAATAATTTTCTCTCTGAGAGTGTTTCCGGGAGCATTATAGTGAGGATACGCATCATACTATAATGGTATTCTAAACACAGACTGCTCCAAGAAGGCCAACTACGGTTTCGAGGGAAAAATACCGACCGTCTTGTGAAATCCTGTCACAACAGATGGTGGAACTCAAATTCAGTTGAGAATCTGGAATTCAGGGATTAACGACAGCCATGAATCCATTGTCGATTGTTAGGAAAAGTTCCTCTGATTCACTTATGTACTTTACTGAAGGAATTCTGTCATCCTTTCCTAATCTGTGTGAGATTGCAGACCCACAGAAATGTCATTGACTTTTACCTCCTCTCTGGGCACAGAGGGATGGAAAACAGATACTAGCTCGGCTGGAGACGACCAAACGCTGACAGTGAAAAAAGAAGTGTTTGAATTCACTTATTTTCAAATTAATTAGCAGCATTGTCTCTATTCACCTTCTTGGAGCATCGCACTCTGGAGGGTCCGTCATGACAGAGCAGAACTGTCAGACGGTCAGTACTGAGGGCGTGCTGCTCTGTCAGAGCGTCAGTGCTGAGGGAGTGCTACCCTTCGGAGCGTCAGAACTGTAGAAGTGCCGCACTGTTGGACGACCTGAAATGTGGGAGTGCCGCAATGTTGGAGAGTCAGCATTGTTGGAGTGCCGCACTGTCAGAGGGTCAGTACTGAAGGAGTGCTGCACTGTCAGAGGGTAGGTATTGAGGGAGTGCTGCACTGTCAGACGGTCAGTACTGATGGAATGCTGCACCGACAGAGGGTCAGAACTGTGGGAGTGCTGCACAATCGGAGGTTCAGAAAGGTGGGACCGCCACACTGTCAAAGGGTCAGTAATGAGAGAGTGCTGAACTGTGGGAGGGTCCAGATAGAGTGTGTCCAGCATTGTCAGAGGGTCAGCACTGAGGCAGTGCTGCACTGTCGGAGGGTGAGCACTGAGATAGTGCTGCACTGTCGGATGGCAGTACTGAGGGAGTGCTGCACTGTGTGAGGATCAGCATTGCAAAAGTGCTGCTCTGTAGGAGGGTCCATACAGAGGGTGTCCAGCATTGTCAGAGGGTCAGTACTGAGAGAGTGCTGCACTGTCAAAAGGTCAATGCTGAGGAAGTGCTGCACTGTCAGAGGGGCAGCACTGAGGGAGTGCTGCACTCTCAGAGTGTCAGTCCTGAGGTAGTCCCGCACTGTGAGAGGGTCAGTACTGACGGGGTGCTACACTGTCAGAGGTTCAATACTGAGGGAGTGCCGCACTGTCAGAGCGTCATTACTGAGGCAGTGCTGCACTGTTGGAGGGTCAGAACTGTGGGAGTGTTCCAAATTCTGAAATGCTGGAATGAAATGTTAAGTGTGCCATCAATTAATGGATTAGATCAGATTCCCTACAGTCTGGAAACAGGTCCGTCGGCCCAACCAGTCCACACTGACCCTCTGAAGAGTAACCCAGTCAGACCCATTTCGCTCTGACGAATGAACCTCGCTCTATGGGCAATTTATTCTGGCTAATTCACCTGATCTGCACATTTTTGGACAATGTGGGGAAACAGAAGCACCCAGAGGAAATCCACGGAGACGTGGGGAGAATGTGCAATCTCCACGCAGGCAGTCACCCAAAACTGGAATCGAATCTGGGACCCTGGTGCCATGAGACAGCCGTTCTAACCACCGAGCCACCGTGTCACCGTGTTGCACTGTCATAGAATTAGCACTGAGGAGGTGCTGCACTGTCAAAGGTCAGAACTGAGGGAGTGCTGTACTGTGGGGTGGGGTGGGGGGTCAGTACTGAGGGAACGCCGCACTGTTGGAGGTTCAGTAGTGAGGGAGTACTTTCAATGATATATTGTACTCGCTCCACCAATACCGCTGGCATATCATTTCAGAGAGTCACCACCCTCTGCGTGAAAACATATGCCCCACTGGTGTCTTTTGTATCTATACCCTCTTATCTTAAACTATGCCCTCTCGTTTCAGTCTCAGCTGGCTGTGGAAAATGCTGGATCTCCCTTATCCATATCTGTCATGATTTTATAAATCCAGATAATGTGAGCCCTGAGCCTCCTACCCTCCAGCGAAGAAAGTCCAAGCCGATCCAGCATTTCCTTCTAATTCAAACCTTCAGTCTAGATGCATCCAAGCAAATATTTTCTGCACTCTTTCTAGTTTAATAATATCCTTTCTATTGTAGGGCATTCAGTACTCCATGCAATACTCCAAATGTGGCTTCACCAACATCTTGTACAGCTGCAACAAGACAGTCCAACTCTTCTACTCATTGCTCTGACAAATGAAAGCAAGCATGCCAAATGTTTTCTTCACTGGTTCTGATCTTCTATTCCTCGGTCTCCTTTTGCTATAACACTACCTATGACCTCACTTTTAAGGAGCTATGATCCTGTACCCCTCGGTCTCCTTGTTCTATAACACTATCTGTGACACCACTTTCTAGGAGCTATGATCCTGTACCCGTCGGTCCCTTTGATTTATAACACTACTTGTGACCTCACTTACAAGGAGCTATGATCCTGTAACCCTCTGTCTGCTTGTTCTATACTACCTGTGACCTCACCTTTAAGGAGCTATGATCCTGTACCCCCTCGGTCTCCTTGTTCTATAACACTATCTGTGACCACACTTTTAAGGAGCTGTGATCCTGCACTCCTCCGTTTATCTGTTCTCTTATACGCCTATGGCTCTACCAATGACTGTATAACTCCTTACTTGGTCTGCCTTACCAAAATGGAACACCTCGCTTTTATCTGAATGAAACGCCATCTGCCATTCTGCAGTCCACGGATCCAGTTGATGAAGATCTTGCTGCATTCCCAGGTAACCTTCTTCACTGTCGACAATCATGGCGTCATCCACCAACTTACTAATCAGATGTCCTAAATTCTCATCCAAATCATTTTATATAAATGACAAGTAACAGTGGACCCAGCAACAATTCATGTGGCACAGGGATCCAATGTGAAAAACAACACTCTACCGCCATTCTCTATCTTCTACCATCAAGCCAATTGTGTATCCAATTGGCTAGCTCTCCCTGGATCCTGTGAGGTTTAACCTTACTCAGCAAGCGACCTTGTCAAAAGACTTGCTAAAGTCGATATCGACAACATCTACCACAATGCCCTCATCTACTTTCTGTGTCACCCTTTCATAAAACGAAATTTCATGAGACACCAATTCCCACGCACAAAACCAAGCTGGCTCTCCCAACGGAGTCTTCGTCTCTCCAAATTCATGTAGAGCCTGTCTCTCAGAATCCCCTCCAACAACGTACCCATCACAGACATTAGGCTCACTGGTCTGTAGTTCCCAGGCATTTCCCTGCAGCCTTTCGGAAATAATGGCACAACATTAGCCACCCTCCAATCTTCGGGCTCGTCACCCGTGGCTCTCGAAATTATCAATATCTCGGTTCGGGTCCAGCAATTTCCTCCCTAATCCTCCACAAAGTCCTGGGATACACTCCATCAGGTCTCGGGATTTATCGACTTTTATGCATTTTAAGACTTCCAGCACCTTCTCTTCTGGAATGTAATCTCTTCAAGACTGCGCTGTTTACTTCCCCAAATTACCGAGCATTGATACCTTTCTCAATGGTACATACTGATGATAAGTATTCATTTAGGATCTAACACAGTTCTTGTGGCTCTGCACAAAGATAGCCTTGTTGATCTTGAGGAAATCCTACGCTCTCCCTCTTTAATCTTTTGCTTTTAATGTATTTGCAGAATCTCTTTTGATTTTCCTTTACCTTGTGTCCTCTTTATGCCCTCCCGGTTTCTCTCCGATGTGTTTTCTGACACCCTCTGCACGCCTCAAGGAATTCACACGATCCCGGCTGTCTATTCATGTCATATGTCTCCTTCATTTTCAAGGCCAGGGCCTCAATAACTCTAGTCATCCAGGTTCCCGATTGCTAGCCTTCCCCTTCACTCGAACAGAAGCATGCTGCCCCCAAATCCTCATTAACTCGCTTTTGAAAGCCTCCCACTTACCAGAAATCTTTTTGTCCGCAGTCTCTTGCAATCAACTTATCAACGTTCCTGTCTCAGATCATTAAAATTGGCCTTGCCCCAATTTAGAAATTTATTTGTTGTGCCAGGTTTATCCTTTTACCAAAGCTATTTTAAAGCTAATGGAATTATGGTCACTGGTCCCAAAGTGCTCCACTGTGACAATTCCATCTCGCGTGCTGATGAAGAGCCATCTACATATTGCATGATAAATTCTTCCTGAACACATTTAACAAGTTTCTCTCCATCCAGGCCCTTAACACTGTAGCAGTCTGAGTTGATGTTCAGAAAGTTAAAAACCCCTTCTATTACGACATTTTACTCTTGCAGCTACTTGTAATCTCATTATGTAATTGCTCCTGAATCTCCCGTTGACTATTAGGGGTCCTGCAGTACAATGCTATCAAAGTTATCTCCCCCTTTGTTATTTCTTCTTTCCCCCTACACGCACCCAGTAAACGAGTCCTCTAGAGTATCTCCTCTCAGTCCTGCTGTGATATTCTCCTGAATCAAGTTGTATACTCTCTAATATTTGGACTATGTTGATACTGAGCTAAAGTCCCAGATAATGTTGGTGTTTATATCATTGCACTTCATACTGTGATTGTCTATTTGAAGAAATTGGGGTATGGACTCTGGAATTATTGGGGTTTATTAATGTTAGAAGTGGGAGTTTTAGTCTGGGTCATATTGCAGATGCATCAGTCTGCTCTGGTCACATTCTCCATATGGTTGAGCTGACCCTGGTATTAACCTTCGATAATTAGTGTTGCATATTAAATCTGATTGTGTTAACTGTTGGATAGTTTGGGATTATATCTGGTCTGTTCTCAGGATACCAGGAATGAAGGTGTCAGTCCATTTATTGTACAGAATTCCTGTTTGGACGGGTCTCCCGAGCATTGGCGATTGGGATATATAGTTTCCACCTTCAGTCATTGCACCAGGATCGATCCCAACACCGACAGCCAAGGTCTGTGATGTCGTGAAGACAGCTGTCAAGTGCTCATAGATACATGAGAAGCTCTCGAACAATTAGCAGTTGCAGTCACACGCCCATCAATCGGGTTTAATGTTCAGGTCATGTCCTGGAGATCTGGGTATTAAAGCTGCCATGGCAAATTCTTTTGTGAAAAATAAACATCTGGAATTCAGAGTCCATGATGACCATGATTCTATTGCCTATTGTCAGGAAAGCCGGCCCAGTTCAATATTATCATTTAAGAAGAATACCTGTCTTTATCTGGGCTGGTCTATATGTGACTCCAGGCTCACAGGAAAATGGTGGACAATTCACCGCTTTCGGGGCTACGAGGGATGGGCAACAAATACTGCTGCAGCCAGCGACGCTGACGTCCTGTCACAAAATTTTGTAAAAATCCACTTTCACGACCAACTTAGAGGTTCACGGCCAAGAAATCAGGAATGGGATCCACACAGCAAACAAATCACACGTACTGTCAAACAATCCTCATCCCCACTTACAGGCAGCTCTCCTATAACACAATGGTTGTGTTCCTGTGTGACATCTTGTTATAGGAAATCACGCAATATAAATAATGGAGATTGTGGAAAAAACAGGGTTCGGGGCAAATCATCAGAAAGATCAGTAAAAATTGAAACAAAATCAGTTAGCCTAAAACAAGCAACAACTCGGTGGAAGTAAATCTGTAAAGCATATATTTTAATAAAACAAAACAGTAAATGTCACACTTCCACACTAAAAAATTGCTGACTACTGCGCTGTAACTTCCACGAAGGTCTTCACCAGAAATCGTGCGAACCGACTGACCATGTGATCCCGAAGCAGAATTCCGGCCCTCCTGAAGATTTTCCCCCGTTTGAAATAAAGTTTCTTCTAAACGTATGCTACAATTCCCAGTTTCAAGATTAGTTTCAAGGTTTGCAGAGCTCACTGCTGCCTGTTTGA
The DNA here is from genome assembly GCF_020745735.1 of Hemiscyllium ocellatum. Classification (NCBI taxonomy): domain Eukaryota; kingdom Metazoa; phylum Chordata; class Chondrichthyes; order Orectolobiformes; family Hemiscylliidae; genus Hemiscyllium; species Hemiscyllium ocellatum. The sequence goes on along the minus strand of NC_083440.1, from coordinate 19,711,751 downwards.
ACTGAACACCGAATTTGCTTTTTGCAGAGGATCCCGAGACTGGGTTTTGCTTTTCAGAGAAATGCTGGGGATGGAATCGCGTGACAGCGAACGGGAGCTCGCTTAATTAAAAAAAATCATAATTCACAAATCACATTAAAACTAACTTGCATTTTATAAGTAGTGCATTAAAGAAGAACTACGTGTGTTGCAGTTACAATCCCTGCCCATTCAATCAACAAGGACTCAAAATAATGTACACTGCAACTAAGTAGTGAAGGGGAACAGCAAGAGATAAGACAATGAGAGTCAAAATGGAAGGTAAAGGAAGAGATACAGTTGGAGAAAGAGAAACAGGGAAATGGGTTTCAGAAATGGAGGGCAGGAGGGACTGAACAAAGATCATACCAGACTCAAAACGTTCGGTCTTTTTCTCTCTCCACAGAAGCTGCTCAGTTTTTCCAACATTCTCTATGTCTCTTTCAGATTTCCAAAATCCGAAGTTTTTCATAAAAGCTGAAAGAACTGCGGATGCAATAATTCAGAAACAAACAGAAGTTGCTGGAAAAGCTCAGCAGGTCTGGCAGTGTCTCTGCAGAGAAATCAGAGTTACCAGTTTGGGTCCAGTGATACCTCCCCAGATCCCAATTATTCCACTTTTCTTATAGCAGGAGTGGATCGAGACTAAAGTGGAGAGAAATTTCAGAGGGGAATTGGGATAGATAGGGACTGAAAGGGAAAAGATACAGAGAAAGAGAGAGAGAGAAGAGCAATGTCGAGCTGTGAAATATTTCAGCAATCAGATTGACACATTCGACAGCAATACTTTCAGGAGCTGATTTAATGCAATGCAATGAGGAAAGAGATAAAACACGAGACTAATTGAATAGCTTCAGACATACGACATGCCAATATAGTAGACACCAGTTCCATTGCTTCAGAAAAAGCAGAAAATGCATGTGAACAGAGAAATGGAGAGACTATTCACATAGAGAGGTCGACAGAGGGTAGGAGCATGAGTATAATCCAAAGATGGTCTGCCACAGGCTATTGGGAGGTTAAGGAAAGCAGTGACTGAGAACAGACGACACAGTGGCAGGAGGAGAGATTGAAAGTGTGAGTTACAGAGAGAAAGAGAGAGAAAAAAGGACACAGACAGGGAAGGGTGGAGAAGTGAATAAACAGAGAGAAATTGAGGCAGGGACAGAGAAAGACAGCCAATTTTATAAAATTCAAAGTGATTTTGGGCTGGAATATTACATTATTTCTGTCCACAATTTAACTCCTAATTGCCGCTATTTTGTTTTTAATAGAATGTTCTGTTTTTTTAATTCCAACAGAGCTCTTTAAAGGGATTGGTTGTGAAAAATCACCTCTGGAAAGTTTTGCAGAAAAAGCAAGATTCTTTATTTATTCAGGGCGCAATTCAGGGAGACGACTGCTTTCAGAAAAATTCAATTGAAAGCAAATCATTTGTGTTCTTAAAAGTTGTATACCGTACTTTATGGAATCCTTCTCTCTTTCTCTCTCTCTCTCTCTCTCTCTCTCTCTGTCTGTCTCTCTCTCTCTCTCCTTCTCATCTTTTCTCTGTTGCATTTGTGTCTTCATCTTTGAAGCCAGAGCAGTGTTGGTGGGGTGACGGTTGCAGCATCGAAGGTGCCCTTTCGGCAAGGGAAATGCCCAGATCAGTGGGCCAGGAGCCAGGACACATGGCAGTGCCAGGAGTGGGGACACCTGACTGTGGTAGGCCTGAAGCAGAAACTTCTGGAGGTGGCAGAGCCCAGCGTAGGGACTCCTGGTTTCGGTAGGCCCAGAGCCTTGGGTGCAAGGCAGTGTCTGGAGTGGGGACGTCTGGCTGCGATAGGCGATGGCTTCAGCGGAGGCTCGTGGCTGCGTTAGGCTCAGAGCCTGGATTCTTGGTGATAAAGATGCCCATGTCGTGGGTACCAGGAATTCTTTCAATACATCATCCTATGGTGGCACAACGTTAACGTTGAATCCTTGAGGTTTTTAGTGCACGTCACACATTGACGGGCTTCTTCTACTGAATGAGTTTTTCCATCACAAATGAGAGATTGCCTAAGTGGTGAGTTCTATTTACACACTGTACGTCAGAATGATAGAACAGTGAGCAGATAACACATTGGTCAGTGGGTTTAGTTTCAAGAAAGAAGCTATTCGTAACAGAAGGGGTATTGGCAGGGCAGAGTATGTTTGGTCTTTGTTCATCTTTCCAGCTTGCCTTGTTCATTACAGCACTCCTAAATTCAGGAAACATGTGAAGGTATTTCTGTTCGTAGTTGTAGGTCGGATAGGAGAGGATTCCATTGAGAAGGTACAGGTGGTCAGTCTCATGGAAATCGCTGCCTTCGAGTTTGGTAATTTCGGTATTATGTGCTCAAAACTGCAATCTTTACGATTCATTTTAGAGGGGAACACACAAGCATTTCAAAGTAACAGCTTTCGGTTGGTGGAGCGGGTGAGGTAATGGAATTATGTCATCTCATGATGAATGGCGTAGAAGTGTTGCACGGATAACAATAAGGTCTGGAATGATGTTTGGATACACAATGTGAGTAGTTCAAATGAGTTTCAGCTGGGCAGCTACATTCATGACTTCCAATGGTGTTCGTACAGGTTTCATTTATATAGTCATATTGGGGTTCTAGCCAGTCTGAGATTTCACAGATGGGTTGGTTACATATGGGCGCATGTACCTGGGATGGATGTTCATGAGATGCCTGTATTCCTACTAACACTCGGACTGTGTGGTGGACACAAGCTTGCAATGTCCTTTGTAGGCCATGTTGACTCTCCATCTACCTTTAGTGTAGTTCCAGTTGTCCTAAGAACTTAACAAGGACCTTTCCCGTGGGGGCACAATTTTTCACGATTAAAGTGTTTCAATATTATGTAGTCACCAAGGTTAATTTCTTTAAACTTTGGAACTCTTTCTTCTTCCTTCCCTGGTACACCATCGGCTTCTTTGACCTGTTGACAATAAGGCTGCAATGCTTTGCTCAGCTTAATCAGGGACCTGTGCATCTCTTCTGCCATGACATGTACATCAACAGGGTGTTGGGCAGTTAATGGTGAAGACCAGGGAGTCCTCAAGGGCTTTCCACGCATCATTTCAGCTGCCAAGAATCCCATCTTTTTCTGTGTCAGGGTTATCATGTTAACAAGGACATTTGGGAGTACTTTCAGCCAATTAAGGCCAGTTTCTTCTGCCAACTTGCTTAGCCTTTAAGGTACAATTGACTCTTTCTACAATTCCCACTGTTTGGGGATGGTTGATACAATGGAATTTTTGATACATATTCCTACTCTTACACAGTTCCCTGTTTAGATCCGCACAGTAATGGGGAACATTATCAGAAGAGATCGTTCCTGGAATTCCAAATCTGGTTATGATTTCCCTGAACATAGTTTTACAAGTAAATGTTGCTGTGCAGTCAGTCCAGGGATAAGCTTCAATCCATTTACTAAATATATCGATTATCACAAAGCGATACTTATAAAAACGGCAACGAGGTTACTCCATAAAATCGAACTGGATAGTATCAAAACGTGCACTTGGCAATGGAGTTACACCTGGTGGACACTTTACTCCATTCCAAGGATTATTGTTCTGACAAATTAGGTAATTTGCAACTGCTTGTTTTGCTTTTCCTTGCAGCTGGGGATTCTACCAAGTGTGTAGAATTCCATTCACCATTCCCTCCTTACCTTCATGAATATGTGTATGTACAAAATAATACTAGAATACGTAGAACTGAGTCGAGCTGACATGTCTGTCCTACTGACATAACCCAAAGCTTATTGTAACGATTGACATAACAACCATGGTTCATCCATCTTTGTTTTTCCTCATCAGAGGCGTCCCCCTGGCATTGTTTCGAGGTCAGGCATCTAGGGATGTCAGAAGAGGAAATAGGAGCGTCTCCCTTTGGTTTCCTAACCGTCATTTGAGTTACCATGTCTTTTTGCACAAAAGCTGCTTTCTCAGCAGCCACATCAGCTATGTTGTTTCCTTTAGTCACAATGGAAGTATCAGTGGATTGAGCAGAACATTTGATAATTGCCAATTGAGAGGGCAGTTGAATAGAACTGAGGAGATTAGAAACACATGCACCATTGAGTATAGGGGTTCCTATTGAGGTAAGAAAGCCCGCTGCTGCCTGTGTTTACCTAAATCAAGGGCACATCCAAAAGTCTTGTGAGAATCAGTATAGAACACAATCGTGGGGAGAATCAGGCAGTTCAAGAGGTTCCTCCTGCAAGCATGTAGCAGGGTTAATGCTGGAGTAGTATTTAAAGGAGAGAGGAGGATTCTGAAGTGATGAAATCTCATAGCGGCTCAGACGAACAGCAGTAAGGTGTTGAGTAGATTCAGAGGTAAGCAAGGATAGCGCAGAACGGGAGGTGCAGACGTCTACATTTTGATGCGAAGTTATATTAAAGGCAGTCCCAACCATAATATGATGGTGGGGAGAGTCTGGGTGCAGTTTTAAAATAATCATGTAGACGCCACGGAAACTTTCATCTTGAATGAATTAAATGTGGCCCCAATAGAATGCCGCAGACTACGAATACTAATTAGGCAGAGTTGTAATTGTCAGCCTGTATGGGGCCTAACTCTTTTCATATGAATTTTACATTGTATTAGGTTTTATTTAACTTGCACTTCTGGTTGTTCTAAAGTCAAACTCAAATACTATTTTTTTTAAAAAAAACTAGCTAGGTTTTGATTCTTTTCACCGTACATCACTTCGGTTCACCATCTGGTTAAACTGTACAAACAGGTTATAAAAGCAGCAAATAGATTTGATCAAAATCAGTGACCAAAAGTTCACTTATCAGTGCAATTGTAACTCTCCTAATATACAGGGACAAATGCTTCACTTGGGGATGAACATGGGCCTCGGCACGTTGGTCCTCAGAGGAGGGAAGCGGGGGTTCAGGTGATGGTTTGTGTGATGAAGCGTACTCACCTTGGCCTTTACTGTGAATGAGCTTTGAGGGGCTTCCCGGCGATGAACTGGAGGAGGTCAGCTGTCAGGACGGGAGGGATAAAATATTTCCTCCTCTGAAACAGAGTCTCATTCATTACCCGCATATGGATCTGGATTCTTTTGCAAAGGGTCTTTAGGGCAGGGGTGGTGGAGTATAAGGAATAGTCTCTGTCGTCTGTCCGCTCCTGCATGACTGCAGCTGGCTGTTTATTCACCGGTTTTCCTTTCCTTTGGGGCCCCTGATATTTCAGCTCAGGCTGTGAATCTTTGCTTTCCTTTTTATTTTCTCCCGAGCCAACTCGAATTCTGCTTCTAAATCAAGTGCTTCATATTTGCGTTTTAATTCTTTCGAATCTACTACAGATCCTACCTCAGTTTAAGGACTAATTTCCCGTTTAATACAGTTCACAAAAATTCTGATATACAGGGTCTCCAACCCCAATTACTACAGAGACCTCTAACCCCCCGAATAAAGATAGGGGCCTATAATCCCACTAAACTCAGATAATTCGAACCCTACAAAACACAGGGAACGCTAACCCCAGAAAACACAGAGGCCTCTAACCCCACAAAACACAGTGACAGCAAACCCTATAAAACATTGTGGGCTTGAACCGCACAAAACATAGGAGACTCTAACCCCACAAAACATGGGGACTTCCAACCTCACAAACACATTTGCCTCGAATCCCACTAAACACAGGGTCTTCTAACTCCACAAAACACAGGAGACTCCAACACCACAAAACACAGAGATTTCGAACCATACAAAACATAGGGAAGCGTAACCCCACAAAATACAGGGGGCTCAAACACCACAAAATTTATTGATGTTAAGGAAAATGTTCTTAATTGCTGTGCCCAAACTGCTCGTCTATGTTCTTGTGTGCAGAAAATGTCTTCTATAATTCAACATTGCATGTTAGTTTAAATGTTTAAGGACAAGCTTTAAGGCTATAGATTTTCTCACCACTGCACCAGAGTTGTATACAGCTGCAACATGACCTCATGGCACCGAAACGCATCCTCTACCAATAAAAGCTAACACACGGGTATGCTTTCTTAACAACCCCATCTACCTGGTTGGCAACTTTCCGGGATCTATGTACGTGGACATCAAAGCAGAGATTGTTAATATACGGAGGGTGTGGAGAGGCCTACGCATGGACGGCCCTGGACGGATTGTTTATTGATGGAGACTATGGGCAGCTCCAGAGAAACTCCTTTTTTTTTATTTCCGGAAGCCAAGAGCTGAATGTTGGATTATTTGAAGATTCGTTTTCTCTCATTTGTTCAGCTCAGTCTTTGATTTATTTTTAATATTAGTATTACTTTCCTTTACTCTTTTTTGCATTCTGCATAATTAAATCTGTGGTTTCGGAAAGGCAGTTTATTTTTAGATATAAGTTGGTAATGAGAGCTTCTTCATTTTAAACCTAATGTCTTTAAAGCCATACAGGAGACACAGATTGTGATGATGGGCAGAGTTAGCGAAGGGATTATACAGAAGGATCAGTCAGATAGATAATTGTCTGTCAGGAAAGGGAGGAGGATCGTTCAAACGTCTTCTGCCACTATTCCTCTTACAAACAGATATACCGTGTTGTGTCCTGTTGAAAGAGATAGTCTCTCAGAGGAAAAAAAAGATGTTAGTCAGATCGTGGGCATGAAGAATGAATCTTACGTTTTAAGGGTTTTGTCAAGATGTTAAAGAATAATTGTGACCGGGAACACTCCTATTAAGGGCATAGAGGGGAGATTCAGCAGCGGTAAGTGTGAATTTAGGATTGCATGTTACTTTTCTGACGCCAGGGTGAAGGGTGCTTCAAAATGTTCAAAGCATATTGTTAAAGGGGAGAATGAGGATGTGGAAATGGTTGTACACATTGGTAGGAATGACATAGTCAGGGAAAGGGTTAAGGCTTTGCAGAGTGGGTACAAGATGTTAGGTCGAAGGTTAAAAGGCAGAAAATCAAAAGGAGTAATCTCTGGTTTACTTCCAGTGCAAAATATCAAATGGAAGAAGGGAAGGACAGATAAAACAATGGCTAAAGAGGTAATGCAATGTGCAGGGATTTTGCTTCTAGGATCATCGGGATCTCTTCTGGGACAGAAAAGGCCTGATCAAAAAAGGATGGGTTTAACATGAACTGGAATGGGATCAATGTCCTGATGGGGATACTTGATAGTTCTATTTTGGGAGTCTGCAAACTTTATTTTTAGGCGATGACCTTCCAAAGTAACATTGAAAATAAAAAGAAAGATGAGGGATTCTGAGGGATAAGACATCCATGCATTTGGAAAGACAGGGTTTCATTCAGAGTAGTCAGTCTGGCTTTTTGTGAGGGCGATCATGTCGAACAACTTTGTTTAAGTTGTTTGGTGAAGTGACCAGGAAGGTTGGCATGGGAAGGTTGGTAGACGGAGTCTATATGGATTTTAGTAAGGCCTTTGATAAGCTTCCACGTGATTGGCTGCTCTGGAAGGTTAGATCGCATGGAATCCAAGGGAGCTGGGAAATTGGACAGACAATTGGCTTGATGGTAGGCAGCAGAGGATAATAGTGGAAGAATACATTTCCGACTGGAGGCCTGTGATAGGTGGCGTGCCTCAGCAATCAGTGCTGGGGCCCATTGCTGTTTATTATCAATATCAGTGATTTGCATGAGAATGTACAAAGTAGGATGATAACTTTGCAGCTGACACGAAAATAAGAGGTATCATGCACAGTAAGGAAGGTTACCCGAAATTGCAGTAGGACATTGATCTGTTGGGGAAATGGATTTAGAAATGGCAAATGCAATTTAATATAAATAAGTGTGAGGTGTTGGATTTTGGAATGTCACATCAAGGTAGGAGTTGCATGGCGAATGGAAGCTCCTTAAGGCGGATAGTGGAACAGTGGGACTTTGGGAGTTCAGGTGCATTGTTCTCAGGAAGTGGAGTCACAGTTCGAAAGGCCATTGAACACGGTTTTTGGCGCACTGGCCTGAATCAGTCAGAGTATTGAGTGTAGACGTTGGGAAGTTATGTTGCAGTTGCACAGGGCGTTGGTGGGGCCGCACTTGGAGTATTGTGTTCAGTTTTAGCCACTTTGCTACTGGAAGGATTTTATTAAACTGGAAAGAATGCAGAATAAATTTACAAGGATGTTGCCAGGATTCTAGGGACTGAGTTTTAGGGAGAGTTTGGACAAGCTGGGACTTGTTTCTTCAGAGTTTAGGGGAATGGGGACGGGGGGATCTGACAGAAGTTTATAAGATCATGATAGGGTGAATGCACTCTGTCATTTTCCCAGGGTTGAGGAATCAAGGTCGGGAGGGTATCAATTTAAGATTAGAGAAGAAGGATAGAATAGAACCTAGGGACCAAATTTATTTGCAAATTGAGTGGTACATACGGAATGAGCTACTATTGAAAGTGATTGAGACGGGTACATGAACAACATTCAAAAGGCATTTGGACAAATATATGGGTAGGAAAGGTTTAGAAGGATATTGGCCAAGTGCACGGAAATAGAGTTGCCTGGACGAACATTTCGATCGGCATGGACCAACATGGGCCGAAGGATCTGTCTCCATGCTGGAGAACTCGATGACTCTATGAGGATGCTTCTGAATCAGAAACGAGTAAGGAAAATGGAAAATATAGACAAGAACAAGTGACAAGTAACCTAGAAGAATGAAACTGCATTTAGATCTCTGCCAAACATCTGACATGTAAGGCTGATGAAATGAGGGTATGAATGGGATTACGGGACTGGGATGATGCAGCTATTACAGAAATTTGGGCTGAGCAAAGGGCTGTACTGGAAGCTCCATGTTCTGGGTTTTAGATGTTATCAGAATTACAGAAAGAGAGGCAGGAAAGAACGGGCAAGATATTTTTCATTAAGGAAAACATTACGACTGAAATTCAGGAAGATATGTTTGAGAGATAATTCAGTGAAAATGTGTGCGCTGGAATTATATGTATGAATGGAAAGATCACCTTGATGGGATTATTGTATAGACTTTCCAATAGTCAGAGGGAAATCGAGAAGTAAATATGTAGAGATCTCAAATATATGTAATAATAATAATAATAATAATAATAATAATACTTTAATAGTAAGAGATTTTAAGTTTCCAAACATCGACTGGGACTGTTATAGTGTTAAGGTTTGGGTGGTGAAGAATTTGTTAAATCTGTTCAAAAAACTTTCTTTGTCAGTATTGAATGATCCTACGAGAGACTGAGCAAAACTTGACCTTCTCTTGGGAAACAAGGCAGGGCAAGGGACTGCAGTGTTTTTCCGGGAACGCTTTGTGATTGGTAATCAGAGTGCTATTAGTTGTAATATAGTTAAGGAAAAAGCATACGTTTTCCATGTGAGTTGAAGTTCCAAATTGAAGTAAGACAAGTTTTAAGGATATGAAGCAAGAACATTCAAAAGTTGATTAGAGAAGACTGCAAGAAAAGAGCTGACTGACAAGTGGGAGGCCTTCAAAAGGCAAGACTGTTAAAGTTAGGGAACAATAGAAAGATAAAAGATATTGAATTTCTAGTCAAGGATAAAACAAACATTATGTATTAGACCATAGGAATCAACAGAATCTGTTGAAAACTGTGAAGAATAGGGGCATTCTTAAGAAGGAAATCGGGAATGTAAAGAGGGAACTTAAGATATCCTTGGCAAAACAGGATAAAGATTAGACTAGATTTTTTAGATTAGATTAGACTTACAGTGTGGAAACAGGCCCTTCGGCCCAACAAGTCCACACCGACCCGCCGAAGCGCAACCCACCCATACCCCTACATTTACCCCTTACCTAACACTACGGGCAATTTAGCTTGGCCAATTCACCTGACCCGCACATCTTTGGACTGTGGGAGGAAACCGGAGCACCCGGAGGAAACCCACGCAGACACGGGGAGAACATGCAAACTCCACACAGTCAGTCGCCTGAGTCGGGAATTGAACCCGGGTCTGCAGGCGCTGTGAGGCAGCAGTGCTAACCACTGTGCCACCGTGCCGCCCATAAGATAATCGAAAATTATCCAACAAATATATTAATCACAAGAGAGCAACTAGAATGAGAGCAGGGCTTCTTAAAGACCAACACCGTCATCTTTGGGTTGAACCACAGGAGATGGGAGAGATATTAAATGAGTACTCCGCATCAGTTTTCATTGTTGTAAAAGAATTGGAGGAAATATATATCAATGTTTTGAGAAAGGTTCACACCACAGAACAGGAAGTGCTGTAGATCTTAGAAAACATTGAGGTAGATGAACCTCCAGCAGTTGATCAAGTTACGTCCCAGGACATTGTGGGAAGTTAGGGAGGAAATTGTAGTGTCATTATCATAAATATTTGTATCATTCTATAAAATGGACAAAGTACAAGAAGACTGATGATGGCTAATATTATGCTATTGCCTTCAAAGGGATGCAACGAGTAAGCTGCGAACTGGAGAACTGGAAACTATAGAGTCTGATGTTAGTAGTGGTTAAGTCATTGGAGATTATTCTGAAGGGTGAGATTTATGAGTATTTGGAGGGGGAAGGATTGCTTATGAAAAGTGAGCATGTTTTGTTGTGTGAGGAAAATAGTGTCTCACAATCTTGATTAAGTTTTTTAATGGAGCAAACAAAACAGTTGACCCAGCAGTCTGTCTGACAGAATCTACATAGTTATCTGATAGAACATTAAATTTGCAAAGTTGTGTGAACCACAAATGAACTTACACTGCTGTGTGACCAATCAGAGAATCTGCTCAGCTCTGTGTACCCGAAGTAAGTCTGCAAACCTGTGTGATCCAGCAGTGATCCTGCACTGCTGTGTGAACCAGCAGTAATCCTGCACAGACGTATGATGCAGCGGTGACACTGCACAACCGTGTGACCCATCAGTTACCCTGCACAGCTGTGTGACCAAGCAGTGACCCTGCACAGCTGTGTGACCCTGCAGTGAGACTGCACAGCTGTGTGATCCAACAGTGACCCTGCACAGCTGTGTCAGCTAGCAGTGACACTGTGCATTTGTACGACCTAGGAATGAACCTGCACAGCTGTGTGATCCAGCAGTGTCCCTGCATAGCCGTATGACCCACTAGTGATCCTGCGCAGCTGTGTGATCCAATCGTGACCCTGAGCAGCTGTGTGACCAAACAGTGAACCTGCACAGCTGTGTGACCGTCAATGACTCTGCACAACTGTGTGACCCGACAGTCACCACTGTAGATGAGTGACCCAGCAGTGAATCTGCTCAGCTCTGTGACACAGCAGGGACCGTGCACAGCTGTGTGATCAAACAGTGACCCTGCACAGCTCTGTGATCTAGCAGTGACACTGTACAATTGTACGACCCAGGAATGAACCTTCACAGCATTGTGACCCAGCAGTGGACATGCACAGCTGTGTAACTCTGCAGTGACCTTGCACAGCTGCATGACCCAGAAGTGACCATACACAGCAGTGTGGCCCAGCAGTGAACCTGCACAGCTGTGTGACCCAGCACTGACCCTGAGCAGCTGAGTGACCAAGCAGTGTCCCTACACAGCTGTATGACCCACTAGGGATCCTGCGTAACTGCGTGATCCAGCAGGAACCCTGCACAGCTGTATGATTTGGAATGTACCCTGAACACCTTTGTTACCAAGCAGTGACCCTGAGCAGCTGTGTGACCAAGCAGTGACCCTGAGCAGCTGTGTGACCAGGCAGTGATCCTGTACAGCTGTGCGACCAAGCAGTGACCCTGCACAGCTGTGTGATCCTGCAGTGACCCGCACAGCTGTGTGACCAGGCAGTGTCCCTGCACTGCCGTATGACCCACCATTGTCCCTGCACAGCTGCGTGATCCAGCAGTAACCCTGCACAGCTGAATGATCCACAAGTTACCTTGAACAACTTTGTTACCAAGCAGTGATCCTGAGCAGCTGTGTGACCAAGCAGTGACCCTGAGCAGCTGTGTGATCCTGTTGTGACCCTGAGCAGCTGTGTGACCAAGCAGTGATCCTGTACAGCTGTGTGACCCAGCAGTGTCCCTGCACAGCTGTGTGACCAAGCAGTGGCCCTGAGCAGCTGTGTGATCCAGTCGCGACCCTGAGCAGCTGTGCGACCAAGCCGTGGCCCTGCACAACTGTGTGATCCAGCAATGAACCGCACAGATGTGTGAACAAACAGGGACCATGTGCAGCCGTGTAACCCAACAGTGACCTTGCACAGCGTGTGATCCATCAGCGACCCGCAGAGATGTGTGACCAAGCAGTGAGATTGAGGAGCTGTGTGACCAACCAGTGATCCTGAGCAGCAGTGTTACTCAGCAATGACCCTGAGCAGCTGTGTGACAAAGCAGTGATCCTGAGCAGCTGTGTCACCAAGCAGTGATCCTGAGCAGCTGTGTGACCCAGTCAGGTCCCTGGGCAGCTGTGTGATCCAGCAGGGACTGTGCACAGCTGTATGATCCTGCAGTAACCCTGCACAGTTGTATGATCCAGCAGTAATCCTGCACAGCTGTGTGACCAAATAGTGACCATGAACAGTTGTGTGATCCAGCAGTGACCCTGCAGACCTGCCTGACCCAGCAGTGATACTGCACAGCTGTGTGACGCGGAGTTGATCCTGCACAGCTGTGTGACCAAGAAGTGACCCTGAGCTGCTGTATGACCCAGCTGTGACTTTGAGCAGGTGTGTGGCCCAGTCGTGACCCTGAGCAGCTGTGTGGCCGAGCAGTGGCAATACACAGCTGCGTGACTCAGCAGTGACCCTGCACAGCTGTGTGACTCAGCAGTGGCACTTCACAGCTGTGTGACCAGCAGTGACCTTGAATAGCTGTGTGGCCAAACAGTGACCCTGCATAGATGTGTAACCCATCAATGACCACCACAGCTGTGTGACCCAGCAGTGACCCTGCACAGCTGTGTGACCCGTCAGTGACCCTGCACAACTGTGTGACCCGATAGTCACCACCGCAGATGAGTGACCCAGCAGTGAAGGTGCTCAGCTATATGATACAGCAGGGACCGTGCCCTGCTGTGTGACCCAGCAGTGACCATGCACTGCTGTGTGACCCAGCAGCGAGTCTGCACAGCTGTGTGATCCAACGGTGACACTGCACAGCTGTGTGATCTAGCAGTGACACTGTACAATTGTACAATCTAGGAATGAACCTTCACAGCTTTGTGACCCAGCAGTGACCATGCACAGCTGTGTAACTCAGAAGTGAACTCGCACAGCTGTATGATCCAGAAGTGACTACGCACAGCTGTGTAGCCCAGCAGTGAACCTGCACAGCAGTGTGACCCAG